>NC_143017.1:119194361-119516861 GCF_055824585.1 Amblyomma mixtum
GTACAGTCCAAATGCAAACGTCACACGATAACAGGCGACACGTTCGCAAGTGACGCAGCGCAACATATATGCCTTCCAGCGATAAAAACAAATCTCACCCTTGTGATATGGAAGTGCTATACTCATGCGTCGCTTGCAGCAAGCACAATTTGTAATGAAAAACTGCCAGAGCACGTTGGTAGGGCAACTTAGTGTCAAAGTTATGTTACGCTCTGCGGAGAGTATAATATACTAGTAATCCTCGCTCCTGCAGCAGCCTTTAGGGACCAAATCCACAATAATATGTCATCTGCATATTCAGCAGACTGTAATACAGGAAACAGAGTCGTGAGGCTATGAATGAAAGACTCGAAGCGCAGTCGAAACTACAACAAATTCATCCTTTTAATTAAATAGTATCGCAGCGTGTGAGCACTGATGATGAGTTCCATATTTATACAACATTCGGCGGAAGGTGCTTGCAGCAGTCTACAGGAAGAGCGGCATTTATAAACTCAGCGGACACGTATAGGGCAAACTAGAGATTCTACAAAGACAGCATGACAGAAACCAATAGTTCTGAATGCGAGGAAAGCAACTGAGAATGTTTTTTTATTATTGTAGTCTAGAAAAAGAAATCACTCAGCAATCCTTCAAGCATGAGATAAGTTGCCAGAAAGCGGAGGGAAATCCGTCACTAGTGAGAAAGGAACCCGCTGACTTCTCATGTCGCATGGGATGCTTTACCATCACTCGCGAAAGTTGCAGAGCAATAAGTGTACACGTACGAAAACTTGTAGGGCAACGTAGGCACTCTGGCAGCACAAAAATAAAGCTTTATTTGCTGTTTAAGCTTTTCAAAACGTCAGGAGGTAACATATAATCACTAGGAAAAAAATCAGTGGTGCCTACTCACCGCATGAGGGTTTCTGTACAAACCACGATCTCAATTTCGGCATCTTAAGGGAGCTCTAAATGGGGCTCTCAGTAAACGTGCGATATTCCAGGGTTGTTAAAGAACACCGCTTCAAGAATATCCTCCACCAAAACTTTTTTTTATTCGTTTTGTAGAAGCTGATTTACATGTAGTAAAAATTTTAATTTCAGCGTCTTCGAGCCTTTCTATTTCCTCTCGTCACTTTTTGCACGCTCAAAGGTTGGCGCTCCTCTGTCGGCCCGGCTGCCGACGTGCGTGGGAATTTCGCCCCGGGGGGGCTGCAACTTCCTGACTCACCGGAACGGCTGATTGGCCGCGGCTGTTGTAGCTGCGTGAGGCCCTAAAGAATGTAACCAATAGTCGTCTCTAAACAGAACTACGCAAGTGCGGGCGACGGAAGGGGGTGAGAACATGAAAAAGTCGCCGGTAAGGAGTCGCCAAATTTCGAGCGTGATTGTAGGTTCTCTGCTGCGTGTAGAAGTATATTGTCCGGCTGAGGTGTTTATGACGAGAGAGACGTTGAGCGAGAGAGACGTTGAGCGAGGTTATGTACTTTGCCTAGGAGGTGTTTCAGAGCCCCTTTACGAAGGATAAACAAACAAAAGGCATTCGCACACTTGTCGCTAGAGAACAACCCTGACCTGGTGCGCAAACTAAACTTGTTTGTTCTCATTCATTGCTCATGCTCAGTACGGAAGGGGCCATTCAAGCCTCCTCTTCAAGTACTAGCGGACGCAAGTATCATTGCCGGTACCACAGTTTATTTATTTTATTTATTCCGGTGTACTGACAACCTCAAAGGGGTTATGGGAGGAATGGATCAGGAGAGGTTAAGAAATGTTAACAATGGGATTTGGGACTATTAGTTTAGAGCCACAAAAAAATACAGAAAAATGTGTATTCTCAACAGTAAACATGCTGTGAAATCACAGTCGTGTCACAGAAATTTTCTCCACATCTCGCACCCTGTCCCAAAAAAGTCGTCGACGACACCGTAGTTGCCTGGTTGCAGCCAGACGAAACTTGGATTATCCAGCGAGAATTGGGGCCATGTCGGTATCTCAGAAAAAGCAGGCGTCCTGACAGGAAGAAATACAAACAATCGAACATAGACAAACAGAAGACAAGTTCTGGTTCCATAAATAATGGACAGCGCAGCGAGGGATAATGGTCATTACTAAGAATTATAACAGTAGAGAATGCCTTTTATTAGGGGTTTCGTGGAGTTGCATGGTAGATTTCGGTTCCCTACTTGAAAACAGCGAACGAATATTATGTTTAAAGTCACGTTGTTTTTCAGTATGTTGTCGAACGTATTTACTATGTAGGTATGAATTCTCTTTCATCTTACTCCCTTTGCCGTATATATTTGTTGGTTCATTTTTGTTACGTTTAGCTGCGAATTCGCCAATTGAACTTTAGTCAACTCAGAGTGAACATTCAACTTCAGGATACACTTCGGCGTTTGATCACACTTGGTCAGTGAATGGTTCGTACTTACCCAGTTTCCGCAAATTTTGCGAGGCTTTTCATGAGCTTCAGGCTGAGCTGCCTGTCCTGGTCCGTGTAGTTGCCTTCCTCTAGGAAAGGAATACCAAATGTGTATGGAACGTCGTCCATATGTGTTACCCCGGTCCATTCCGGTGTCGTTGCCATTTCTGACCTGTGCGCGAAGATCTGTCCATAAACTTTGCCTCTTTGAGAATGGCTTTCAGCGAAGAATCTGCTCGGACAGTAAGTGTCCTGTTTTCCTAGGAAGTCGCATGCTGTGCTCCTCAGCGCGACTTTGTCGTCAGGTGGCGCAGTTTTAAGGTACTGCAGACCAAGAGGAACGACTTTATCTTTTAACCAGGCATTGAACAAAGTTTCCAACGCCGTCTGCAGATATTCTATGCTAACATCCTCCAGGTCTGGTTCAAGTAGCTCTTGGTCGGGCTGACAAAGGAAAGGAAATGTTCCTTCGTTGGAGGTAACACTGACAACTGCGTCAACGGGCGAGAAGGCACCCTTGCTGCTGGCTTCAGAGGGAAGGAGCGGCATGAATTCAGTCTTAAACGTAGGCATGAAAAAAAGAAACTTCGGAACCATAGCCAGTAGTGTCGCAGCTTGAAGAATCAACGCTGTTGTATTTCGTAGGCAGTCCAGGACACGTGCGGTGTGAGTTGTCAGATCCTGGAAGGAGTCGACGCAACCGAGAATCTGGGCGACTTCGTTTCCTTTGGCGTTGCTCTCGTAAATAGAGTCGGCGTTTGTGTCGGTGTTCAGGGTGCCGCTCATCAAATAAACGCGGTGAAACAGCCCCGCGCTCTGCGGTGACAATACGTGAGCGTGGACGAGCATAGATCCTGAACTGGCGCCGAACAGAGTTACGCTGTTAGCGTCACCACCGAACATGGCGATGTTAGAGCGGATCCACTCGAGCACCAGTCGTTGATCCCAAAGGCCGACATTACCCGGCCCGCCAGGGTCCTGTGCGTCCAGGAATCCGAAGACCGAATTACGAAAGTCAATGCTCACGACAACGAGGTCGTTGAAAGCGGCTAAAACAGTGGCGTTATATTCTTCCTCGTACGGTGAACCAATGATGTAAATTCCACCGAAGAACCACACCAGGACAGGCCGCCTTTTGGAGTCAGACGTACTGGGCGTGTACACGTTGAGGTAGAGACAGTCTTCAGAAAAAGAACCAGGGATAGGATAAGTGGTGCCTGCACGAGGCTGCATGCAGGAACTCTTGGGAGCTGTCGCGTTGTACAACCCCTCCCACGGGTCCCGGGGTTCTGGTTTGAGGAACCTTAGATTACCTACAGGCGGGTTTGCGTACGGTATGCCTAAGAAGATGTTGATGGGGTATCCATGAAAGCTTCCCGAGCGCCCAAGCAGCTGTCCTTGGGGAATTGTGACGATTACGTCGCTGGCGGATGCGACAGAAATTATTAGCGTCGAAAGAAGGGCACCGGTCTTCCTTGCCATCAGCATCGTCCCCGTTCAGTACCTGAAAATGTTCGCGGGCACGTCAGGTAATGAGTGTCCCTAAAAAAAAATTGCGCTGTTGTGTGGGCACCGCAGTATTGAACAATAGAAAATGGAAACACGGAAGGGCTATCATTTTAAGAGTCATCATCATCAGCCTGACTACGCCCACCGCAGTGGAAAGGCCTCTTCCACGTAAAGAAAATAAGGGTTGTTGCGCAAGTAATCAAAAGGTCTCATCCTTCATTCAAGTATTTACGTTTTCCAATATATGGCGGCAGTAAATCAAAAACAAACAGCCATTTAAAGGTAACTTTCGTTCAACGGTGACGCAATGATTTTTTTTAACACGCTCGTGCATGGCGCGCTGTTGTCTGAGGCGTACTCCAAGTCTTAGATTTCTGGTCGCTCTCTGTGAAGGACACCAAACCATGCGAAATTAATCGCCTTCTGTTCAACTAATCAAATCATGGGTGATTTTTGTTTAATTCTCAGCAGTTGTGAGAGATGTCGTGGCAGTGGTGACCTCATAAGCATCGGTTTAACTCTTTCAGTTCTGAAATTTATTGTACACTCGTGGAATTTCTTAGGGGGCTTTTTCTTACCTATTTAATCGGAGGAAGTACGAAGATGTCTCACTCATGTGCGGAGGATAAATAATGAGGCGTGTCCCTATATGAGGATGCCAGGGTGAACGTATGATCTTTTATCCATGCCTCTCGGCGCAAAAAAACATTTTCACGGGACAAGAACCGGCGTCGATGAACTGCAGCATAAATAAAGCTCATAGGAGTAACAGGTGGCCATGCAAAACTTTGAAGCAGGCTTTTTAATTTGCTTAAGCATGAATCTGTATATCCATAATTCCAATAATCTTGAGTGTTCTGTAAAAATACTGGATGGTAGCGTTCCTCCTCCTCGGCCGTAAATAGGTAGATGTCGATTGGCTACAACATACATCCTCCTTCGTTGACCGCCCAGAAAATTTAGTCTTTTCAGTGCGTGCAGGGGGAAACAATCGTTTTACGATGCTTCTATGCTGACAAGTTCTGACAATTGCTTACCAGCGCATCAACTACACTTGCGTTCAATGTTACCAAGCACAGTTTTCGACTCTTCCTTCTTGTGCCTGTTCTGTCATTGGACCTTCGTCGTCTCACAAAGTATATGCAGGGAGTAGGGGACAAAGGCTTCCTCCAGCAACAGTGGAAAACGGCAAATGTAGTCCTTATCCCGAAGCCAGGCGAAAACCCTAAACTGGAAAATTTGACACCCATCTCCTCAACATCATGTATAAGGAAGGTAACGGAACGCGTAATCCAAACTAGACTAACACGCTTTATGAAGCAAAATGACTTGTGGCCACACGAAATGGTTGGGCTTCGGCCCGGCCTGCGCACACAGGGTGTGCTACGCGGAACATATGTAGGTGAGGGTTTCTATCGAGTACATGTTACGGAGGGAAGAGGTGGATAAAGAGCGCTTGCTGCGTTAAGGCGTTCGTACTGTGCCGAGTCCGAGTGAAGTTAAGTACTCCAGGAAGGAGGGGGAAGGTAACGGCATCGGAGTCTGAGAACGCGGTAAGAATTCCCTGCCATGGCACCCACGTTTTGATGGAGCCGAAAAGCAAAGATATCGGTGTTTCGTGCGATTTCAGAGCATCTTAAATAACCTGAGGTGGTTATCCAGAACCTTCCGCTGCAGCACTTTTTTTTCGTCTTCCACTCCATTCGTCATTCCATCCTTAAAAACACGTTTCGGGGGTGCGCTAACAAGTAAGGCGGTGACTGCGCCTCTTTTTTTTCCTAAAACCGATTTTTTTTTGTCTTGGTGGCCTTAGCAGATATAGGATTCGGAGAACGGATGCATGAAGGATGATGAGGACGACGAAGTGGAGAACACAGGGGGTCCTCGTTAAACATTGGGCTCGAGAGGCTGCAGCGCCGGCCGAGTTAAATAAAGCGACGATGACCGAATCATCTAAGGCAGCGGGAAGCGTGGTTGATCTCTTCGCGCAGGCGTTGGTTCGAATTGCGCTATGGAGTATAAGTGTGGCGGATTTTACTCGGAAAAGCCCAGAGTTTCCAGGTAAGTTCGGTCTCTTGCTCTCGTTCGGCTTATGACTATGTTCACATGAGTGGGCCAGGAATGGGAGCGAAAAGCATTTAATGCTTAAAAGGCTTTTGCTAGATTCACTTGAGCAGCAGGCTAACCACCAAGCCCTTACGTCCGCAAATAAGGACATGTGAAAAATCGTTTACTACATTGATTAATATTAAGAGGGCAAACCGTTTTATTTAAGCTATCTTCTCCTGTAAACTTGAAACTGGACTTCTCTCATACCATGTGACATTTTTGACAACAAGATTGCGTGACTTCGCCGAAATAATTTTTTTTTTGTGCACACTCGCTTCCCATGTAGTTTAGATCGGGATAGTACATCCAAAGGGTTCTTTGATTTCTGCCGTGCGCTCTTGCTCGTAGTTCTGAATCAAAACGAAAGCCACGAAGAAGTGAAAATTTGAGCCTATATTAGTAGAAGGAGCTGCTCTAACGACTTCATTTTTGACATTTTTGGCTCTTAGAAAATAAAGCTAAAAAAATGTTATTTGTTGATGAGTAAAGCTGAGGTGAAAAGGTACAGTGTAACTTATTCTCTTTACCAGTAAGCTATTGAAGGGATTTTAATACAGTTTAGTAATAAACATTTTTCGACGACTATGGAAGAGAGAAACAGCCGTAAGTTCAGCTTTAAAATTACATTGTTTTCCGCTAGCTTAGTCGTCGTGCTGAAGCCACCTAATGCAACAAAATTTTTCACATTTCAACTGCTCCATTTCCGGAAACCTGCCAAATTCTGGAAATATTCTTGGCATAATGTTTTGCATATTACAGGCTCTCTTGAGTAGAGATTACAGAGATGTGAATGTAATATAGGTGATGAAGATGACTAAGAAAAGAACTCTGCATGAGAAAGGTTTGCAACTTCTTTTTACATAGCCTAATAATATTTAGTACAAAGTGCCATTAGTCGCACGGTTCTGCATAGGTCCTGTTGCGTAGCTACAAGTTTTGTTCAAAAAACTACAGTAAATATTACAAAGAAGCATGCCTGGATGGATGTCGCAACTTTCTTACCATTTACTTTCTTTAGTGGGCATGTAAGAAATGTGTAGACCTACCTGTAAATAGCCAACGATGTTTCCCAGAATGAATTTCGGTGTATTAACAAAATGCGGGTTAAGCGAAGCACTGCAAGTCGCACGCTGCGCAAGCACTGCGAAAAAGCACCGGCCCGACGATGGCAAGCTTATGCAAGCGTGTTACAGAAAGCGATACTACATAAACAGGATGTGCATTAGCATGTCCGATTGAGCTGTTTCCTGTTTCAATATCAACACTTATGCATGAACTATTTCCTTCCTGGAAGAAAAAAGAAGTTTGGCTGTGTCCTGCTTTCGCACAGTAACAAGCTTTTTCCTGTTTTCTGCTTGCGAGGCCCTGCTTTTGCAGAATAAAAAATGCAGAATTCAAAGATTCTGCTTCAGGAAATGCTTAATCAGCATAAACTGCTTCCTTCAGGAATCTAACAAACTTTGCATTGACCGAAAGGAATATGTCTTAACCTTCACGTTGTCGAAATCCGGCCTGTATTCAAACACGTCTCCCGAGTTGCAGAAAAATGAACAAATAAATAAATCAACAAAAACGTTGGAAGTAATTTGATTTTAAAACCACTCTTCCTTTACTGTAGTGGAGGTCTCCGGAGTAATTTCGACAACCTGGGGATCTTTAACGTGCACTGACATCGCACAGGCGTCCGTGTGCTGTGCGTTGTCAGTACACGTTAAAGATCCCCAGGTGGTCTAAATAATTCCGGAGCTCTCCACTGCGGCACCTTGTTCTCTCTTCTTCCACTCCCACCTTCCTCCCTTCCCTTACAGCGCAGCTGGAATGTGTGTAGTTAGGCAAGGAGGCGGCGACCCGACGATGTCTTCGGGAGACGTGTGTATTGGTTGGTCAAGTGGGCTTCCCGGAGCTCCCGAAATGGGTTCACCATGCCCAGCCCCAGGAGGCGTTTGTTGGCGGTGTTCGCGGGAAGGTCCAGAGCCCGCTTAATAATTTTGCGGAGGATGGCTTCAAGTGAATCCTCGTCTTGCTTTCGCAGGTGGAGGTATGGAGTCGAATATAGAATTCGACTGGTCACAAATGCATGCGCCAGCCGCAAGGCGTCTTCACATCCACTGAAGTTCGATAATACTGAAATAGAATTTTCTTCATCAGCAAAATCCCTGGGTGTCGTTTTTGATGAAAACATGCTATGGGATTATCACGCCGAAAACATACAAACTAAACTGTGCAAAGCATTAGGTATATTGAGAAAAGTGCATTTTTTACCTGTCCCCCCAAAACTAATGCTCTATAACACGCTTTTTGCACCTCATCTCTTACATTGTCATCTTGTTTGGGGTACTGGCACCAAGAAATCACTAAATAGATTAGTTACATTACAAAAAAATGCAGTTAAAGCCATTTCAAACTCTCCATATAATGTCCACACTTCCGACCTATTCCTTAAATACAAGATTACTAAAATTTCCACGCTTTATGCGCGCCAGTTGCTGGCATCTTTGAAATCTGAAATCCATAAAAATATAACAACATTACGAGCCGTTGCAAACTTGCAGATTAACATGTCATCTCGCTCCACCCGCCACCATGAACATTGGCACGTTCCGCGATCACGTACTAACTACGGTCTCCAGATGCTTCGAAACAGGCTGCCTAGTACACTTAACAAATATAAGCTAACGGAAGAGCAGCTGCGGGTTCTAACCAAGAAAAAATTATTTGACATTATTAACTAAACTGTACTGTAAGATTTGATTGTATTTTTTAACTAATGCACTCATTCACTGTTTTTGCACTTATCTTGTTCGTATGTTTTTTTTTTTCCATTTGTTCCTTGGTATTCTTCCCATCATATATATTTTATGTCCTTCTAAACTGTCGTGCTTGCTGCCATGTTGTTCGGGGAGACGGGGCCAGTCAAGCTGCCCTTGACGCAGCTTTTATCCCGTCACCCTCGCCACACCTCGTACATGCCCTGTCTTGTTGTGGGAAATAAACTGAAACTGAAACTGAAACTGAAACTTACCCCCTGCGCATGTTAGAAACCCGGCGGACCAAGCGGCCCACTTGGTCCCCACCTGACGGAGTTTGGCCAATGTTGTTTCTAAACGTCTGTCTTGATGTATAAAGAGCCCCAGTACCCCGACTTCGATATTTCAGGGATTGGACCTGTCGCAAGAGACAATGAAATTCTGGCTGTGCACTTTGGTGAGGAGCGTATGTGCACGAACTTAGACTTTTGGGTGGAGCTTTGGAGGCCGCAGCGGCGAGCATAACGGTCCACTATTGTTGCCGCCTCTTGCAGGTTTGCTTCAATGTCTGCAAGAGAACCCATTGTGGCCCACAGGGTGATGTCATTGGCGTACAGCGCGTGCGGCACAACGGCGACAGCGCACAGCTTGGCAGGTAGGCGCATCATAGCCAGGTTGAATAACAGGGGAGAGAGCACCGCGCTGGAGTGTACCCCTTGTTCCTAAATGAAAAGGGCCATGCTCCTTATCCTGGATTTCAATCTGGATTATGCTGGATTATTCGGATTCGAAGATTGTATGTCGGTCAAAAATTGCCGAATGTATTGAAAGGCGCTTCTGCTGCACTTAGTATGACAGAGGTGAGTGAGAATGATCTCCTGGGTAAAGTTGTCGAATGCACTCTTCGAATCCAAGGCGAGTACGACCTTGTCATTGTGAGCGCATTCAACGGGGTCGAGGACAGCCCGATTGAGTTGTAGCAGGACATCCTGTGCAGATCTCTATGGGCGAAACTGGAACATGGTGTTTACGAAAAAGTGTTTGGATTCCATGAACTCGGACAACCTATCACGTACCATCGTCTCCATGAGTGTGCCCTCACAGGAAGTCAGAGAGATGGGACGCAGGTTGTCCGTGTTGATGGCCTTGCCAGCTTTAGGAATGAAGGTGACCAGGGCGGTGTTCCAGTCGATGGGGAGTGGCACTTCCCTAAGCCAGTTTGAGTTATTGCAATTCAATAAAGACAGGTATGCCGGGCCGAGGAGGATGGCAAACAATTTGACTGTAATTTTATCCCGACCCGGAGTGGGGCTGCGTTTCATTCTTGCTAGGGCCGCCCTCAGGTCATGCAGCTGGAACGGTTGTTCCAGCTCAACTTTCTCAGAGCCTCCATAAGAGTACGCCGGCCCGTGGAGGTCCTGTGTGGTGCACAAGTACTGGTCTCGGAGCTCGTGCGCCAACTGAGTTGTGTTGCCCTGAAAGCTATGTATTGCTCTTTGGAGGCGTTGTTGAGTTTCCGTGCGTGTTTGCGTTGGGTCACTTAGGGCGCGAAAGAGTCGCCGGCTTCACATTTGCCGCGAGGCAGTACTGCATCGGGCCACTCAGTTTGAGTCGGCGAGTTGGGCCGCATACTCAGCCGCTCGTTGAGTGAGCTCGGCGATGCGAGCTTTAAGTTTGCAGTTGTGCTTTTGCCGGTGCCACCGACGAACGTGGCTATGCCGGGCCTCCCAGAGGTGGAGCATGTGGTCGTCCACATCCGAGACCGCCTCTGAGAGCCGAATTTCAGTTTCGGAGGAGCGAAGGCCACAGACAAATTTTTCTGACCAAGATTGGTAGCCTTGCTCATGTATGGGTCTGGCAGTGTTATAATTTTGCCTGAACCTGGCCCAGTTTAGGGAGTCGGGCTTGTGTTGTTGGTCGCGCGAAAGGATGGATCCTAATCGTAGTGTTCAGGAGGCAGTGGTCTCTGGCGAGGGTTTCCTCAGTGCTGATCTAGTCAGCATACTGATTGTTGCGGCTGAAGGTCAAGTCGGGACATGTATCCCTAGTCATGGAGTTGCCGATACGAGTTGGGTGGACGGGGTCCGTGTGAAGAGTGAGGCCCAGAGTTGACGGAAGCTCCTCCAACTTGCCTCCCCGATTCTCTTCACGGCAGTAACCCCACATCCGAGCGGGAGCGCTGAAATCTCCCGCAGTCAGGAGGGGGTCGCGACCCGCAACTCTCTGCAAGCGGCTGAAGTGGTGGCGCGTAGCATATAGGGCGCTGACTTTATCACCAGCATCAATCCGGAATTTGGTGCCAGTGGTCTTGTCAGCAACTTAGGAATGGCGATTTGGCCCCTGGCCTTGACGGCTCGTCAGCGCTAGCAGCCGGCCGTTCGGTTTGCCGCCCAAGAGCGGTGGCCTTGATGGTGAGGCTGGACGGTGCTCCTGGGAACAGGGTCGGGACGAGATACGCGGTCTTTCGCGCAGGCGAGGCCTACTGCGGCCGCGAGGCGTTGTGGCAGTGATCAGATGATATATGCTGTGCCAGAGCTGATAAATATATGCAGACGAACGTGTGTTTGGAGCGCAGATGTGGCTTTGGTGGAAGAGCTGACGGTGACAAGCTGTGAGCTTGAGTTTCTGACCTCCTGGATCTTATCGGCTAAGTAGGCGAGTTTGGAGTAATACATTATTGAGGCAGCAACCAAGATCATCTGGTCGTTCGTCGGAAACCAGTGGAAGAATTGCTCACGTAGGAGAGTGTCGTCGGCCGTTGCTATTCGTACGCCGAGATTTTGCACCATGGTACGGAGCAGTTGACTGGGCCGAGGGTCTCCAAGGTTCTCAGCGGAGAGTACCTGTTGGATAGGCTTTCTCACTGACGCTGTAGTGCCAAAGCGTATGCAACAGCTCACGAGTGTGTGCGACGAGCGCCGCTTTGAGCCTGTCTTAGGGATCCTCCAGTAGGTTCGAATGGAACCGGGCAGGGATGTAGGCTATCTATTATATCGTCGGTGGGAGGTAGTGAGGAGGCGACATGTAAATACGGCATAGCTTGCGATGTGATACGAGTCAGGGCGAAGTGGGCTCGATCTGAAGAAACCAGAACACTCGGTTGGTCTTTCAGTAGGGCTGCAGGCGGACAGCAACAGCTGAGAGGAGTTGCGGTGCCTACGCCGTCGGAGTCGGAACCGAGCTGCGTTCCGCGTTTTGCATAGAAAGCGGATGCTGGTGGTGTTTCATGGCTCTATCTCGTCTCAGAAAGGGCCACAAGGATCCCGTCCACAGGTCACCAGCTGTACAGCGTAGACGGGGACAGGACGCTGTCTAGTCGTCTGCTGGGTTCCAGAAGATATTTATTCTTATTCTGATCTTCTTGAGAAAACAGGAGCCCGAGATTTTCTGCCACGCGGCTTGTGTTTCTTCGTATTGCTCGCGCGCTCTCACCTTCCAGAGCTGGCGACATCATAATCTCAATCAGCGAAAGGGGTATCTATATATGGCACTTGAAACTACCAGTGGTTACCACAGTTGTGATCGAGTCAACATGCATATGTGTGTGACGTTTACGGCGGTGGCAGGCTGACTGTGTCGAGACCATAACGGATGATTGCAGCCCAGGTTGATCTTCTCCTGCAGGCACAAGCATTCCTCTATGGCCTCGGCTAGGTTGCGCCGGTAGGATGTGCAGTGGCCCAGATGTGGGCATCTGTAGCGGATGGTGTGTACGACGGAGAGTCGGGCTCAGTCAGTGGAACACGCTGGGTTTGTAGGATAAGCAGGCCTCTGTGATAATGCCAGGATCGTCTATACAACCGGTCTATTAAATGGCCGTTTGTAAATGCACGGGTTCCGGGAATAACGGTGGTTGTCTCGGTCATTCTAAGCATGCCGGAGGACAGGCTCTTCTGAGTGCCCTCCTGAGCAGACGCGTGATTGGGAATGTCCCCAGTCACAGGGCTGTGAGAGTTTGCTCACCTGAACGAGTGTGCGGTCCTTACTGTACGTGTCTGCAGTCGGGACAGCAGATGCAGTCTTGAGTGCAAATGTCTACAGTCACATGACTGTGAATGTGAACAGTCGCTCGAATGTGAGTGTCCGCTAGAGCTGGCATTCTTCTAACCTCTTTTTGCCTATGTCGTAGCTCTGATCTTGACCTCCGTTAAGACATAAGTGGCCCAATGAATACCGCAGATAGGCTAGTCGACGCATGCGTGAGACTTAGGAAGCAAAATCCTCGAGAAGGCTGGACCAATAGCAAGACCTCCCAGCCTTGCGCATGGATGACAGAAGGCGCTTCCTGTATCCGAAAAACAATCGTTTAAAGCAAGAAAACAAAAATTGCATTCAAAAGAAAAATTGTTCAGCCGGGACTAAACTCCTACGTCTTAGGTAGGAGTTTACTACCTAAGACGGGGGACTACAACTGAGGAACATTCATTCAGCTTAGTCAAAGAAAGGTGTTGTGTGTTTTGGTTGTTAATAAAATTCCGGCCGGCGTTTTCTGGCTCTAAACGGCCGACGTTTGCCGAACAACCATGTCCCCAGTACAAGCATCGATGTCGCATTATACGACTTGGTTCTGCTATCATTAACAAACTAGAGGTTCGGTTTCGTATGTGCCTGAAACACAACACAAAAATTTAACTTGCCAGATTGAGTTAATGTAATTCAGTAAAGAAAAGTATGCCGGGTCCGGGAGGTTGGCTCCGGATCGGGACTAATTTTGTCCCGATCCGGAGTGGTTCTACGTTTCATTTTTGCCAGGGCCGCCCTCAGGTCGTGGAGCTGGAACGGTTGATCCAGCTCAACGTTCTCAGAGCCTGCATAAGAGTAGGCGGGCTCGCAGGGGTCCTGGGAGGTGCACAAGTACTGGTCCCGGAGCTTGTGCGCCAATGGAGTTGTGTTGCCCTGAAAGTTGTGTATTGCTCTTTGGAGGTGTTTTTGAGTTACCGTGCGTGTTTGCGTTGGGTCAAATAGGGCGCGAAAGAGTGGCCACATGTTCCGGCTTGACATTTTCCACGGGGCCGTTTTGCATCGGGCTACCCAGTTGGAGTCGGCAAGTTGGGCCGCATACTCAGCCGCTCGTTGAGTGAGCTCGGCGATGCGAGCTTTAAGTTTCCGGTTGTGCTTTTGCCGGCGCCACGACGGACGAGACAATGCCGGGCCTCCCAGAGGTGGTTGTCCACATCCGAGGCCGCCTCTGAGAGCTGAATTTTAGTTTTGGAGGACCGAAGGCCAGAGACCAATTGTTCTGACCATGACTGGTTGCCTTGCTCATGTATGAGTGTGGCAGTGTTATAATTTTGCCTGAACATGGTTCAATCTGGGAGTCGGGCCCTGGCCCGCCACTAGATATCGAAACCCGGCGTATTCTACGTGGATTCCTCCGGCTTCCACCATGGGGGATGGTACACGGCCGCAGTCGTCCACAATCCAAAACAGTGAACGGCCTTACTTTCCGGGCCCGTGACATAACACACGCGGAGGAGGTCGCCATTGTGTTGACTGCATCTGATCCCACTTCGAAAAGAATTATTTGCGACTCGCGAGGTGCCTGTCGGAACGTCGAGCAGGGCTGGGTACCGCACCTAGCCTACCGCATTCTCCAAAACAGCGCGTACACCGGGGACCCCGCTCACCGGCGTATCGTTTGGGCTCCTGCTCTCAAGAGCCTTGAGGGAAATGAGGCAGCTGACGCCACCGACCCCGCTCTCTCTCACCGGACATTCCCCTCCGACGCCGACGATCAGGAAATGGAAAGAACTCTAGCTTACTCCTTCAGCGACATTGTTTTACTTTATCAATCTGGCCACGGTCTTTACCCCCGCCCGCGTAAAGGTCTCTCAAAGACGGAGGAGCGGCTTCTGCTTCGCCTCTATACCAATACTTTGCTGTGCCCGGCAGCACTCAAACATTTCAACCCTTCTTTCTCGGGCCGCTGTTCGCACTGTGCGCAGAAGTCTTCGGACATCTACCACATGGTGTGGGCCTGCCCCTC
Organism: Amblyomma mixtum; assembly: GCF_055824585.1. Taxonomy (NCBI): domain Eukaryota; kingdom Metazoa; phylum Arthropoda; class Arachnida; order Ixodida; family Ixodidae; genus Amblyomma; species Amblyomma mixtum. The sequence goes on from NC_143017.1 coordinate 119,209,120, forward strand.
CAGCCCTGCTATCCCCCATCACACCAACCCAACACGAGTGGACTGGGAGGCGACCCTGCTCGGCTGCTCTGACCTGCAGCCCAACGGGCCTTGGTCGCGCGAGCCCGGGCGGTGGCCGACGCCACTGGGGTCCCGAACTAGGGACCTCCACCTAGTACTCGTAAGGGCTGGCCCCCTCTGGGTCAGCTCACGCATAACCTCCTGAAGTGTATCTGTACATAAATGTTTTCCACCACCACTACCGGTTTAGATGTCCACCGAAATATGTGAGACAGACACTGCTTCATTTTCTTTCCTCAAGAACCACAACCAAAAAACCAAACCGTTTTTGATTTCTTGTTGCCAGCATTAAAGTGCACAGTTCCTGTTCAACCGATCACTGAAATCTAATTAGACGTACGTACTTCATTCCAGAAGTATCAGAAGACGACAAAAGGAAAAATTGCGGTGGCTGCTTGTATAGCTTCACTGGGTGCAAAAGTTTAGAATTTCATAAACTAAAACACTGGAGGAGCGTTGCTTGTTTCCACTGAAAGAATCTAAAAGCATTCAGCAAACATGCGCATACAGGTTAATGTGTAGCGCTCCCTGCCCTAATATTAAAAGAGCATATCTAGTAGAAAAACGTACTTTCAGATGATGTCCACCTCAGCATTGTACGCTGGAGGCTATAGACGCTCTATAATAACGAAACTGCACATAAAACAGGTGGCGCTATTCTATGGCTGCCGCTCATTGGATCTTACGGCTTTGGGAAGTTCCTTGGAATGATGAGTGACCGAAATGGTTTTAAAGCAGAAACAAATTGAAGGTGGCACCTAAGCTCAGCCTTAGAGGTATGACGCGATAAAGGTAATGGACTAATGACCATATATGCAGACTTGATCATTCTCGACTTCACACTCACAAATCCCAGGCAGCGGTTAAGCGGTGCGCCATTGCTCTGCGATGAGAGGTGTCGCCACCGGTGGGGCTTGTGCGACTCAGGTTGCTCGGGAAGAGGGACCTGTCCCGACCAATCGTTAATTTAGCTGCCACCTGCCACATTGGTCAGTTCACTCAGAATCTGGTGGGGAGGGCGCGACGATGCCGCCAGGTCAAGTGACCTGTGTTGCCCACCAAGGTTATTCTACGGGGATTTTTCGCTCAGAACGCCAACGACGCCAACACACGATTTTCTATCACGCTAAGAAATGCCCAGCTGATCATTCGAAGCGATGCGAAAGATCTGCTTTACCGTTATCGACCGCCTTCCTATAGCGTATTTGATTTCGCCGTTGCTTTTTCTTACCGCATCTGCGTGGCCTTCTGGTTGGTGGAAGCATCTGGGAGGTACAAGTGGGTGGAGGGCGGAGCGGGTAGCGGGTAATAGAGGCTGGTGGCTCATAAGTGGAGGACGCATTTTTATCTGCAGCTGCTATGCACCCCTCAGAGCACGGCCCTTCCGGGCACGGAGGTTCCAAGGATCGGGGTGCTCCGATCCGCTCCGAACCGCTATGGGCATTGTGTGGTTGAGGCTTCACACAGCCGCACAGACCGTGGTTTGTTTTCTCGTCAAAACAGGGTCATACTGATAACGCAGTAAAAGTAAACAGAGCGATGGTGGACTGAAAGCCATAATGCAAAAAGAGTAAAAGAAAAGATTTTTATTGCTTGGGATGACGCTGTAGTGATAATGATAGTTGTGCCACCATTTGTTTCCTTAATAGGGCTCAATGCCGGTTCTCCAAATCCTCTGTTACATGACCAGACATGTGAATTTCATGCCTACTGCCTAATTCTAGTTGAAGACAGGGACGAGAGTTTCAGCCATGCCCTCTGATATCGAGTATGAAGCCACGGTTTGCTATACCTGACTAGAAATGTAGCTTGCATGTAACTAGCCCGCTCTTCCACCCTTGCAAGTTACATTTCTAGTTCCTCGGGCCCTTTTGTGTGTTTCTCTTCCGACCCTTAACGTCTGGTTGCCCTCTTGGCTGCTGCTGTTTGCCGTGCCCGTTCTCTGGCTTACTCTATCCGTGTGAAGTTGCTTCCTGATGGGAGAAAGGCCCTTCTAGGAGGTTTCCAACCATGCCTTCATCATGGCACAAGAATTATGAAGATACTTCGGTCCGAGGCAGCGCTGTATCGTCTCGTCTTTCTTCGTCCTTGTCTTAGGAGTGCGCTGTGTTTTTCCCCAAGATGAACTACCAACTAGCCCGCTTTTCCACCCTTGCACGAGTAAGGGAAACTAGGGACTCTGCAGAGAGAGAATGACGGAACAAATAGTTCTGAAAGCGAGGAAAGCACCTGAGAATTTTTTTTTATTATTGTAGTCAAGAAAAAGAAATCACTCAGCAATCCTTCAGGCATGAGATAAGTTGTCAGAAAGTGTAGGGAAATACGTCACTAGTGAGAAACAAACCCGCTGACTTCGCATGTCGCATGGGATGCTTTACCATCACTCGCGAAAGTCACAGAGCAATAAGTGTACAGGTACGAAAACTTGTAAGGCAACATAGGTACTCCGGCTGCACAAAACTAAAAGATTTACTTGTTGTTTATGGTTTTCAAAACCTCAGGAGGTAACATATAAGCACTAGGAAAAATTCAGTGGTATGTACTCACCGCTTCAGGGTTTCTGTACATACCACGGTCTCAGTTTGGGCATCTTAAAGGAGCTCTGAAAGGGGCTCTCAGTGAAGGTGCGTGTAGTAACGGGTTGTTAAAGGACGCCGCTTCACGAATATCTTCTACCAAGAATTTCGTTTTGTTGAAGCTGATTTAACTGTAATAAAAATTTCAATTTCGGCTTCTTCGCGCCTTTCTCTTTCTTCTCGTCACTTTTGGCAAGCTCAAGGGTTGCCGCTTCTCTGCCGGGGGGGGGGGGGGGGATGCAACTTTCTGACCCATCGGTACGATTGACTGGCCGCGGACGTAGTAGCTCCGTAAGGCGCTAAAGAATGTAACCAGTAGCCGTCTTTAGATAGAAGTGTGGGTGACGGAAGTGTGCGCGAACACGAAAAAGTCGCCGGTAAGGATTCGCCAACTTTAGCACGTGATTGTATGTTCTCTGCTGCGTATAGAAATGTATTGTTTGGCTGAGGTGTTCATGACGAGAGAATGTAGTCATCAAGCGAGATTATGTACTTTGCCTTGAAGGTGCTGCGGAGCCTCTTTAAGGAGGATAAACAATAGGCGTTTGCACACTTGTCGCTAGAGAACGAGCCCTAACCTGGTGCGCAAAATAAACTTTTTTTTCTTCTCCTTCATTGGCCATGCTTAGTACTGAAGGGAGCTTTCAAGCCCACTTGGACACAAGGGACACAGGTATGATTGCCGGTACCGCAGTTTATTTTATTTATTCCGGTATACTGACAATCCTAAGGAGGTTAGGGGAGCAATGGGTCAGGAGAGGTTAAGACATGGTAACAATGGGTTTTGTGGCTATTAGTCTGAAGCCACAAAAAAATACAGAGAAATATGTCTGCTCTTTTCTACAGCAAACATGCTGTGAAATCACAGTAGAGTCATAGAAATTTTCTCCACATTTCGCAACCTGTCCCAAAAAAGTCGTCGACGACACCATAGTTGCCTGGTTGCAGCCAGACGAAACTTGGATTATCCATCGAGAACTGGGGCCAAGTCGATATCTCGGAAAAAGCAGGCGTCCTGACAGGATGAAATACAAAAAATCTAACATAGACAAACAGAAGACAACTTCTCGTTTCATAAATAATGGACAGCAGGGCGAGTGATAATGGTCATTACCTAGAATGGTAAGAGTAGAGAATGCATTTTATTAGAGATTTGTTGCGTGACACGGTATGCTTCGGTTCCCCGGTTGAAAATAGCAAACGAAAATTATGTTTAAAGGCTCGTTGTTTTTCAATATGTTCTTGAACGGATTTGCTGTGTAGGTACAAGTTCTATTTTATCTCACTCCCTTTGTCGTATATATCTGTTGGTTCGTTTTGTTATGTTTAGCGGGGAATTCACCAATTGAACTTTCGGCAACTCAGAATGCATACTCTACTTCAGGATGCACTTCTGCATTTGATCACACTCGGCCAGAGAATGGTTCGTACTTACCCAGTCTCCGCAAATTTTGCGAGGCTTTTCATGAGCTTCAGGCTGAACTCCCTGTCCTGGTCCGTGTAGTTGCCTTCCTCCAGGAAAGGAATACCAAATGTGTACGGAACGTCGTCCATATGCGTTACTCCGATCCAATCCGGGGTCGTCGCCATTTCTGACCTGTGCGCGAAGATCTGTCCATAAACTTTGCCTCTTTGAGAGTGGCTTTCAGCGAAGAATCTGCTCGGACAGTAAGTGTCCTGTTTTCCTAAGAAGTCGCATGCTGTGCTCCTCAGCGCGACTTTGTCGTCAGGTGGCGCTGTTTTAAGATACTGCAGACCAAGAGGAACGACTTTATCTTTTAACCAGGCATTGAACAAAGTTTCCAAAACCGTCTGCAGATATTCTATGCTAACATCATCCAAGTCTGGTTCAAGTAGCTTTTGGTGGGGCTGACAAAGGAAAGGAAATGTTCCTTCGTTGGACGTAACACTGACAACTGCGTCAACGGGCGAGAATGCTCCCTTGCTGCCGGCTTCAGAGGGAAGGAGTGGCATGAATTCAGTCTTAAACGTAGGCATGAAAAAAAGAAACTTCGGTATTCTAGCCTGTTCTGTCGCAGCTTGAAGAATCAACGCTGTTGTATTTCGTAGGCAGTCTAGGACACGTGCGGTGTGTGTTGTCAGATCCAGGAAGGAGTCGGCGCAACCGAGAATCTGGGCGACTTCGTTTCCTCTGGCGTTGCTCTCGTAAATAGAGTCGGCGTTTGTGTCGGTGTTCAGGGTGCCGCTCATCAAATACACGCGGTGAAACAGCCCCGCGCTCTGCGGTGACAACAGGTGAGCGTGGACGAGCATAGATCCTGAACTGGCGCCAAACAGAGTTACGCTGTTAGCGTCACCACCGAACATGGCGATGTTAGAGCGGATCCACTCGAGCACCAGTCGTTGATCCCAAAGGCCGACATTGCCCGGCCCTCCAGGGTCCTGTGCGTCCAGGAAGCCGAACACCGAATTACGGAAGTCCATGCTCACGACAACGAGGTCGTTGAAAGCGGCTAAAACAGTGGCGTTATATTCTTCCTCGTACGGGGAACCAATGACATAAATTCCACCGAAGAACCACACCAGGACAGGCCGCCTTTTTGAGTCAGACGTACTGGGCGTGTACACGTTGAGGTAGAGACAGTCTTCAGAAAAAGAACCAGGAATAGGATAAGTGGTGCCCCCGCGGGGCTGCATGCAGGTACTCTTGGGAGCAGTCGCGTTGTACAACCCCTCCCACGGGTCCCGAGGTTCAGGTTTGAGAAACCTTAGATTGCCTACAGGCGGGTTTGCGTACGGTACGCCTAAGAAGATGTTGATGGGGTATCCATGAAAGCTTCCCGAGCGCCCAAGCAGCTGTCCTTGGGGAATTGTGACGATTACGTCGCTGGCGGATGCGACAGAAATTATTAGCGTCGAAAGAAGGGCACCGGTCTTCCTTGCCACCAGCATCGTCTCCATCCAATACCTGTAAATGTTCGCGCGCACGTCAGATAATGAATGTCCCTAAAAAAAAAAAAAATCTGCGCTGTTGTGTGGCCACCGCAGCAATAGAAAATAGAAATATGAAATGGTTATTATTTTAATACTAGAAGAAAAAGCGGCTGTAAAGAAAAAAACCTTGAAATCACTGCGGTGACCCCAATTGAAGCAACGTGAGAGCAAAACGTTCATATACCACATCGCCGCCCGTGGCTGTTCTGATGTCCATGTACTATATCTATGCCTGTGGCTATTTTGACGTCTAAGTGTAATTTTCCGCCTTTTACATCTTTAATTAATTAACTAATAACACTACGTCAACCACATTTTTCCGACGGCACCATAGTGTCACACACTATCTGTCACAATCTGACTTTCACAAATTTATCTTAGGGAACGACGTAATTGTGGGCATAAAATTTGCGGACACCTTCAGCGGACACTTTCTGCTGACGCGCAGAGCCATATATTGTTTTCGAATTAAAAATGTGGTTGTGCGAGTGACGAAGAGGTCTCAACTTTCACTCAAGTATTTACGGTTGCCAACCCATAGCGGCACAAATCAAAACACAAACAGCCAGTAAAGGTAACTTTCGTTCCACGGTGGCCCAATATTTTCTTTTCAAAAATGCTCGTGTATGACACATGCTCTTATCTGAGGCTTTCTCCAAGTCTTATTTTTCTGGACGGTCTCACTGCAGGACGCCAAACCACGCGAAACTAATTGACTTGTCATCAAGTAAGCCAATCACGCAAGACATATGTGTGTTTGTCAGCCTCTGTCAGAGATGACGTGGCACTGGCGAGGTATATACATAAGCAGTGGTTTAGCCCTGTCAGTTCGGAAGATTTTTGCACAATCGTAGAATTACTTCGGGGGATTATCTAGATTGCTTATTACCTATTTAATGTTGAAAAGTACAAAGATATCGCATCATATGCTGTGTGCCCATATGAGGACGGCAAGGTCCAATGGTTACAGTAAGCATGTGTGTCCACATGATCGTTCATTCATGCCTCTCGGCGGAAAAATATTTTCACGAGGCAAAACCGACGCCTTGACGAAATGGAGCATAAATGATTCTTAGGGTAGTATCAAGCGTGCATGCAAGACTTTGAAGCAGGCTTTGCAATTCTCTCATGCAGGAAGCTGCATATTCCTAATTAAAATAATCCTGAGTGTTCCGGTAAAACTTTTGGATGGTAATGTTTCTCTTTCTTGGCCGTAAATATCCGGATGTCGATTTGCTCCTACATACATCCTCCGGCATACATACATCGAACACAATGCTTTGCTTAGTTTTGATCATGATGGTACATGATAGTTTTGATCATGATGGTACATCCAAATGCTTTTTTGATTTCTGCCGTGTTCTCTTCCTCGTCGTTCTCAATCACAACGAAGGCCACGAAAAAGTGAAAGTTTGAGCCTATATTAGTAGAAGGAGCTGTTTTAACGACTTCATTTTGAGTGTTTCAAAAATAAAGCTTAAAAAAATATTGTTCGTTTGTCCCATATGAGTACAGCTGGGCTGAAAAGGTACAACGGAACTTACTCTCTTTATCAGTAAGCTATCTAATGACTTTTAATACATGTTAGTAATAAGCATTTTTTGACGACTATGCAACCGAGAAACAGCCGTAAGTTCAGCGGGAAAATTACATTTGTTTTCCGCTTGCTTAGTCGTCGCGCTGACACCAGCTAATGCGACTGAAAATTTTCACATTTGAAATGTACCATTTCAGGAAACCTGCCAAATTCTGGAAGCATTCTTAGCATAATGTTATGCATATTACAGACTCTCTTCAGCAGATTTAAGAGAGATGTGAGCGCAAAACAAGCGCTGAAGATAATTAGGATATGAACTCTGCAAGCGAAAGGTTTGTAACTTCTTTTTACGTAACGTAATGATATTTAATACGGAGTGCCATCAGGCACACGCTTCGGCATAGGTCCTGTTGAATTGTTAGAAGTTTTGTGCGAGAAACCACAATAAATATCATTAGAAGGAAGCATGACTTGGGGATATCGAAACTTTCTTACCATTTGATTTCTGCAAATGGTACGTAAAAAATGGGTGGACCTACCGTTAGATGGCGAATGATGTTGCACAGAGTGAATTTCGGTGTATTCACGAAATGCGGATTAAGAAAAGCACTGCAAATCGCACGCAGCTCAAACACTGCGAATAGGCACCGACCCGACTGTGGCAAGCTCAAGCGAGTGTGCCATAACAGGCGATCGTACGTAAACAGGATGTGCATAAGCATGTCCGATTCAGCAGCTTTCTGATTGGTTCTTCAACAGTTAGGCATTAAATATTTCCTTCCCGGGAGAAGAAAGAAGTTTGGCTTAAGTTAAGTTTCCTGCTTCGCACAGTTTTGCTAGTAACAAGCTCTTTTCCTGTTTCCTGCCTGCGAGGGCCTGCTGTCCACATTACGAATGTCAGAATTGAGAGATTCCGCACCAGGAAGTGTTTTGTCAGCACGAACTGCTTCCTTCAGAAATCTAACGAATTTTAAATTGACGTAAAGGAATGTTATCTCTTAACCTTCGTGTTGTCGAAATCCGGCTCCTATTCAAACACATCGTCCCAAGTTAAAATAAATAAATAAATGAAGCCGTTTTAAGGAGTTTTGCTGAAAAACCGCTCTCCGTTGATTTCATGTAGACTGCTTGCAAATGCGCAGTTCCCATTCAACCTATCTCTGAAATCTAATGGCACGTAATCTGTTCCTTATTATAGCCGTTCCTTATTAGTTACAAAAAAGATGAGAAAATAACTCTCGGTGGCCTGTCTTGAAGAAAAAAAAAAGTGTTAGTTGCGGTGGCTATCTCAATAGCTTTTCCGGGCGCAAAATTGTAGAATTTTAATAGATTAAAAAAAAAGCTCAGGATGAGCACTGCTTCTTTGCACTCAAAGAATCTCAAAGCAGTGAGCGAACGTGCGCATACAGGTTCATCCTGTACGCTCCGTGCCAAAACATTAAAAGAGCATTTCTCGTAGCAAAATGTAGCGCAATCAACGTCCGCCTCAGCACTGTACGCTAGAGTCTAACGACTTACATAATAAGCAAACTGCCAATAAAACAAGCGTCGCTTTTCTCTGGCTGCTGCTCAGACGAACTTATGGCTTTGGGAGGTTCTTTGAAATGATCAGTGAAGGCCGAAATGCCGAAATTGTTGTACCACGTTCACTGCTACAGCGATTTTCCGTGCACTATCTCCTCTGCATCATGGTCCAGCGGTGGGTCGCCCTAAAGTTTCCTTGGATGAGTTGTGAACCATCAGTGAGCCACCGGCGAAACGAACTTCTTGGAACGGCCAACAGATGGCAATAGCGACCTTGTATGTACTTTTCGCAGGCATCTGAGCAGCCCCATGACTCCATCGATTGAATCAGCATTCGCAGCCGCACAGCGTGAATGCACGACGTGACGCACCAGCGACCCACGACGCAGTGAACGTGTGAAAGGAGAAAAATTGGAAGGGACAGCGTTAATGGCCAGGTTAATGCTCATACAGGGTCTGTTCTGAAAGTAGTAGGATTGATTTTTTTTTCTTAATTTTATTCTTGATAATAGTACAAACGATTAGTATTTTTCAAAAGAGCACCCTTCCGCATCTGCACACTGCTGCCAATGAGTTTTCCAGTTTTCGTACGCCTCCATGAACGCCGGGACCGGTATGCTGTTTAGCTCCCTCGTCACGGCCTGTTGAACCGCTTTTACCAATCCGTGATGCTTCTCCTTGAGCGTCGACTTTATTCTCGGGAATAGAAAAAAGTCTGGCGGGGTCATGTCGGGGCTCTAGTGGGGGGCGAGGCAGCGGTTGTCATGGTGCTGCCGCCATTTGTTGGCGATGGCTGAGTGGACACGAACAATGCGTTTTCGCAGTCTTCTGAGGACTTCCACGTAAAAAACTGCATTAACTGTTTGTCTGGGTGGTACGAACTCTTTGCGGATGACTCCATGTCGATCAAGAAAAGCAAATGAGCACAGACTTTTCCTTCGATTTGCTCTATCGCGCTTTCTTGGGGCGTGGGGAAGAAGGAGTGGGTCATTCTGACCTCTGCCGCTTGCTCTCCGTGTCGTATTCAAACACCCACGTCGCGTAGCAGGTCACTACGTTATCCAAAAAAATCGGGGTCCTCATTCACGTGATGAAGAAGATCCTGTCAGATCGCTTTCCGGCTGGCCTTTTGCTCCTCTGACAACACTCGCGGCACAAACTTCGCGCACACTTTCCTGATGGCTAAGTTTTCTGTCGCGATCTCAAAAACTTGGATTTCAGGAATGCTAAAGTCATTAGCAATCATTCTGATACTCATCCTGCGATCACTGTTAAGTAAATTGTTCACCACGACACATTTTCGTTGGTCTTGTTGGTCGATGAGCGTCCGGAGCGGTCGTCGTCTTCCACTCTTTCCCTACCTTCTTAGAACAACTTGAGCCACTCAAAAACACCTGATCTACCCATGGCAGCATCCCCGTAGGCCTCCTTAATCATGTCATGACTCTCTTTGCCCGTTTTACCATGCTTTACACAAAATTTGATCGCGTATCGCTGATCCAGTAAACACTCCATGATTCTGCGTGACGAGGCGTTTCGACAGGGGTCCAGAGTACAAGAGACCTGCTCTCTTCAGCGGCCGAGAGCAGACTGCCGATTTTCCCCAGCTTTCCCAATATCCCCTTTCACCGATCCTGCGCACGCAGACAACCTTTCGTCCGCCCGTTCGCCCAGGAAAAAACTAGTCGTACTACTTTCAGAACAGACCCTGTATATGTGGAATTGGTCATTCTGTACTTTACGTGCATAGATCCCGGAGAGTCGTCATACCACTCCTGGTGCAGTGGCGCAGCGGTTGAGCGGTGGGACGCTACTCTGCGATGATCGGTGCTGCCACTGATGGGACTTGTGCGACACAGGTTGCTCGGGAAGATCGACCTGTGCCAACCAATAATTAATTCAGCTGCCATCTGGCATATTGGTCAGTTTGCTCAGAATCCGGTGGGCAGGGCGCTATAACGCCGCCAAGTCACGTGACTTATGTGGCCCACCGAGGTTGATTCTCCGGGGATGTTTAGCTCACAACGCCGACGACGTCGACACCGGATATTCTATCACGCTAAAAAATGCCTAGACGATCATTCGAAGCGATGCGATAAATCTGCTTTACCATTGTCGACTGCCTTCCGATAGCGTATTTGAATTTGATTTTGCAATCGCTTTTTCTTACCACTTATGCGCGGGCTTTTGGTCGGTGGAAGCATCGTGAGTACAATCACGAGCGACGCATTGCCAGAGCTAAGGCCCTTCACAAGCGCTACCCCCATCTACCCCTGCCGTCTTTGTGGATTCCGCTAATGTTTTCAGCAGCCCGCATTCGCTATTGCAGTGACGGACAATGCTCATGAATTAGTTACCTGTGCCACCATTCGGAACTCGTCCCAGTCCATCGAAGCTGAAGAGGCGGCAATAGCCCTTGCGGTTACTCAGTCCTCCTCAGAATACATTTTCTCCGATTCAAAGACAGCCATCTGCAATTTTGCAAAGTGAAAAGTTCACGCCCCGGCCGCTAAGATCCTCCAATCTGCTCCCCCTCCCAACAGCGTGTGTGTGTGTGTGTGTGTGTGAGAGAGAGAGAGAGAGAGATAGAGAGAGAGAGAGAGAGAGAGAGAGAGAGAGAGAGTGAGTTTCTGTTAAAGCTACGACGCGAAATGCAGTAGGCGCCCTTCTGCAATACCTTCTCTTTCGGAGAGACACAAGCACTCCACGCTTCAGGTAAGTCATATCCGTGCTGTATAAGAACTTGATAGTAAAGAAAAAACATCTTGCCTGTATCGGCGTGTGCCAGCGGCCTCGGCTGACGTCGTCTTCGTAACTCACAGAAATGTTTGAAATCAATTTTATAGACAAATTACCGAAGTGTGAATGGTACTACGTGCATTCTCCGTAAATGTACGAGGTGTGTAGTTCTTGCGGCTTCGAAAGCACCCTATAAAATTTTCAGCCATGCGACGTGATGCAACAGCATCCGCTGTGTTTGCCCATTTTCCCGTGTTTGCCAGCGTTTGTACTTTAACCGGTGACCCACCGCGACGGCTGATTTATGTGTGCGTGCATTCTGCACCTCTTTTACAATGCGTACGTCTGCAAAAACGACATTGTTACGAAAATGTTGTTCGTTGGTAATATTCTAAATGAATTAGTCCTTCCTGTGAAACGGGACTAATAGTTCGCATGTTTGCCCTGAAAAATACTTCTGCCTACGTCCTGATGACACTTCTACATGTCATCAATCTAGTTAGTAATATAGCCTTTGATGTAGGTGTCTTTTTGAGCAGCGGTTTACCTTGTGAATCATCATTAAATGTCGCAGAACGTTGTTATTCTATCAGTTATGACCTTGACGCTGGGTTGCCTTGTTTGTACGAGACATGCATGAGCTGAATCTGAAGTTTAGATTTTGCATCAAGGGGCTCTGAAAGGTATAGTGATTGGATCAGTAAATACGACAAAACGTTATAACAGCACGGCAGACGCAGGCACTGGAGTATGTAACTTGCATGTGCATAAGCAGGGCGAATGCTTATTGCAGCTGTTCAGGGAAGACACTTGCTTGATGTTACTGAAAGCAGGCACTGCCAAAGCTGCAGAGCCTTGCGATTACTCTCCCTCTTTGTACGCGCTTGTTTCCAGAAAATGGAAATTGGTTGGTTATTTTATTGCAAGATGACGCAGTGGTCATGCATATTTACAGTGTGCATTCCTGTTAGAGCTCCACATATCTTTATAAGGGATCAAAGTATCACTCTTTATTTCCTCTCATGGTTGTCTTTTTGGTCATGTCGCTGGATTGTCAATGCGTATGTGCCTTTCGTGGTCGGTTTTTGGTGGTTCGTATTTCCTTGTGTTTTCCATTTTGCTTGGAACATGCTGGCGTGTACTGATATGCGTGGGGATTCGAATAAACTCTTACTTGGTAGTCAGCAGCCTTTCAATGCGTTAATATTGGAATGGCCACACGAACGAAATCCGGACGTCCGTATATCTTCGTAGAGGCTCCGAGAAAGAATAAAAGAACTAACCGCATGCATGCCTCGAACTGGATTGGAACCCTTCGCCTCGAGACCAGATCAGATTCCCTCAGCGCTGGCTTAGAGCACTCCGCCGTCGCCACAGCCTTGATTCCAGCGTGTTAACTGCCAACCACTCGCGCTGTGTTTACAGTAATAGAAAAGATACAAGAAACGACGATTGAGTGGCGGGAGGAAATGCTGTCCAGCTCAGAACTGCAAGTTTCGCAGGTGCTGACCGAAATGACTATAGCGGCTGTAAGATCCAATGGACTCCCGGAATAGGTGGACCGACCACCAATTTTAGTTCGATTTGGAATCTTTTCATAACCATTATCATTGGAAACTGTCTTTATCAACTTTCATCCGTACGCAATACAGTGCGATCGAAAGAGCACGCTGTCACATGCACGTGGCATGCCATGTTCGAACGCGTGCCGCTTTTCTGCGACCGCCTACAAGGCACCTTGACGTGCGAGCCAGAGTTCGAACACGTCGCCGGTTTGAAGCCTACGCGTGATGACAGATCAAATACGTTATCAAACTGGACATCTCATTTGTACAAATACCGAAAATGTTACCGAAAAAAGCGCCCTTCTCACCGCCTGTTAAACTGCCAACCTCTCGCGCTGTGGCACTTGTTCGCGCAGCAGCGCACGCCACAAAACCCGTGACGTACGCGCAAGTTTGCGTCACTGAGCAAAGAGGGCGGCACGAGTCTGTGCTATAACGAAATTTGAGCCCACATGCTAAAACATTCACCACCCGATAATTTCATTGTTCCTTCTTTGTTCGAGTACCGCTGTAATCTTTCATCACCAAGACTGTTTTTACTCCGTGGCCTTTAGGGTAATCCTCATGGCAGGAAGAGAGCAGTGGCATGACATTCTTTGTTGTCGTTCAGTCGCTTTTTGATGTTCGAGTTGCGGAAGTGTGTGTCAGAGAACATTTTTGCCATCGGTGAAAGCCACGGACATCTGAGCGAAGCAACGACTTTGTTCTTGTTCCGCATTTCGGGGGGAACAACCCCCTTTTTAACCCACTGTTAACCCCTAGCTTTCAAAATTTTTATTCTGGTAACACTTTACTAGGCGCATTTAACGATTTCAAGCCTATGTTCGTACAGCCCCCTTGAAAAGTACACAGCCCAAGGGGGTTGCTTGTAAGCTGCTTAGCGGGGCTCCCTAGTGCATATAGCAGCCTAAAGCTTGGGAGGATTGAGGACGCGAATTAGAGAAATTACGGTCGCTGAGGATGCATAACGAGGCATACAGCAGGCCTCAGAAGCATAATCCCTGGACCGTGCACTTTTTGACAGGGGAGGGGGTTACGTATCTGAAGCCTCTTTTGTGGCAAGCGCCCCATATTCCCACCGGGTGGTGGGCAACCTTCCAGGTATGTATACACCCGACAGGCCTTCACCTGGGTGAAGTCCTTTGGGTCAAATGCTTTTAGCACTAAGGGCATTAAGTACCCACCATAACTAGTGCTACAGCACGATATTCCGTGCTTAGCCATGCCGAACCGTTTGCTATTTTTTTAATGACTCGTTGTTTCCAACAGACGGGGCAGATCTGGTCATGGAGTCATAGGGGATGATTTCACCGAAAGTACTGCTCCATTCGCTGTTGAAGTGTCTTCGAGCCAGTTCAAATGCGCAGTTTTTCTGTTTTTCTGTTAACCCATGCGCCGGCAGTAGCTGAGCCCCTGTTCAAAAACGGAAAAAGATGGTGACCAAAGCCATTCCTCGGGGATTTTTTTTTAAGCAAAGAACAAAAAACACGAATTTCTGCGAGTGCCTTGTTGACTGGGCTTGAAAAATTTAGCAGAATTGAGCAGGTGTGAACAGGAACGATTATGTGCGCTAATTTGTCCGCAAAGCAGAGGAAAACGCAAGGTGGGCGTACAAAATTGCATCCGGCTCGTGTGCCACGTACCTTCAAAAACTGCTGTATCGCCTCAACAAAAAAATAGTAAAGTGCAGAGGTAGGTTGATGCCCTCCGCAGTGTCGGATGGAATAGACTAAAGAAAAGAGAAAATAGTATGGAACTATCTGTGCTATCTAGTCAGCGGAATATACTTTGTGCTAATGGCATATGTGCTGAACTCTGATCACTGCGGCTTATTGCAACTTGCAGCCTGTTACTTTGACGAGTTGCGTGCGTATCTTCAGTGACGGCAAAAAAAAAAAATCAAGCTGAAGGATGGGATCTGTAGATGGAACGTGCAATGCAAGGAAGAAACCAACGAAATTAAACGCCAAGATTTTTAACCGCTTCCTGTTTGGAAGCACTGATGGCGACAACATCACCTTGATAGTGTCTGGCGTATGTGCTGTCTATAGGAATTCTGAAGACTAAGGAGATAGCGAAATAAAGATCATTATGAAGGCTTATAAGATTGAAATCCTAGTGCGAATGTTTTGCCATTTTGTTTTTGTGTGTTAATGCTATTAACACATTGTCGACGGACCGAGAAAGTTCAACCGGGCTTACATATGGGGTTTTTAACCCTAATGGATGCATCGCAGTAGCTTCTAGCTTGCGCAACACTAATGCAAGCCTGACGTCATCGAAGGAGAGGTTCGTCAAATGGCGAACAAAAAAGAGGTGCGTTGCTTGAACACAAAGTTGCAATACAGCAAATTTTTTCTATATTTGTTTCATGTTGCTCAGCTATGAGAAAAGAAGCCATGATATCTACAACAACGACAAATCAGGTTACTCCATTTGCCTAAGCCTTTCAGCGTGAGGTTTACGCCCCCTTAGGAGCAGACTCATTTTTAATCCCCTTCGCGCTTCACGCGCAAAACATTCTGCACAGTTGTAGCATGCTGTCGCCAGGAAACACGATCGCGTCAGCTTGTCGTCGCTGTACTCGAGGCGAGTGCGCGATAAATAATAGTGCCGCCTTCACTGCGCAGAGCTGCATAAGCCGCAGGTTAAGCAACCTGGGAAGCAATGACGCTGATGTGGTTGCCTTATGTGCGTGTTCGCTGCATTCCTCGGCATAAAACAGGCAGCCAGGGATGAACAAAATGTGTAATGGTTCATTCCGGAGGCGCCGGTGCCCTGCGTATGTCGCAACCTCGTGCGATGCTTGTTTAGACGCCCTAGCGAGTGCCCGCTTGTGCCCTCTGGCACATCGGAGATTGCGGCATGGTTGATTATCCGGGGTGAGAGGGCGTGGTGGCACGGTGATAGATTCGTACTCTCCGGAGGAACCACTCGAAGCGCTTTTTCACGCAGAGGTGGTTGGCCCGCGGTTTCGAAACTGCCGGAATGTCTGATATGTTGCGTGCGTGAAAAAAATGAGCGGATGGGGTGGGTGGTGTAAATGGCGTGGTTTTTTTCTTTTTGTTTCTCGTCGATTGCCGACACGGAGTTTCTGGAATTCGAAGTGTCATGAGAGTCAAGAGAGGCAACTTAAAGTATGCTTGACGGCCGTCTCAGGTATTGCGAGTCGTATATATTTTTTCTGTGGTCTGAACAAACAGTCCATGGGGGCTCCACGGAAGCCACACAAAGATTGTTTTGACTGATGCACTCTCGGAAAGAATCTTTAGGTCGTTGTGATGTCTAATCTACCACTCAAATTCTGCGACAAACCTGGTCCGACATAAAATGCCATAGAAAAATTTGGAAGCTTCGAATCTCCGCTGCAGCACCTACTTACAAGACGGGCTCACCTTGAAAGAATGCTGGCAGCGTCACCGCGTGATGATGCATGGGAGAAGTGGATAGCATATTTTCTTACCCCAGGCTACATAATCGCTTGAAGTCGGTGCTACACTGAGATACTGATACAGATTGAAATGTCTTTCGGAACCAATAGTAAGCAATTTGACGTCTTCGTAACGATTGTGCTTGTGCGCAGCTTGTTTTTCAGTCTTAATGCATGGCAGCTGGCGAAGAAAAGAAAAATAGACTCTACTGGTCGCGTAACTTTCTGTGACCCTTGGGAGAGGCTTCTGTTCTACTGTAAACTCAGCATGGCTGCGGACAGTGATGAGCACCAGTGTTTTTCACGCTACGGAGAAAAAAAAAATGCTTACTTTTTGTTTTTGCTGTTATCCTATAATTTAAATTTAGTTTTCTTTGATTTTAAGCACAATAGTTTCTTTTGTTTTCAGCAATGTCATCGAACCTCTGTCGTTTTGTTCTCGTTTTTAGGGGAGGCTAGAAGCCTCAATTGACGTTATATAAGACCTCAGTTCTAATTGTTCAAATATTTGTTTCGTGATTAAAGACTGAACATCTTAACTTCCTAAAATTTTCGGAATAAACATTATTATTTATGGCCTGTACATAGCAGTTTGGGTATTAACGGCGTTTGGCTTGTGAAAAATATCTCACTGCTTGTTAATGTTTTTTTTATCCTTAAATTGCGTATAATGAACAGCGCCATAAGATGTAAGATTGTTTTAATTCACAAGGAGCCTTCAAATAGCTCAGAAAGCAAGCTACCAAAGCTTCTATTTCTATTACATGAATAAAGAGAGACCAAAAAAGAGTCAGCGTAGATATTTCGTTTGTTAGCAGGATTTTTCATACGTTTGGTAGAGAATGTGCACGTGGTATGTCGGGATAGTTCTATGAATTATATTTTCGGAGGACTAGTAGCACTTTAAAAAATTTAGAGGGACACTTAAGCTCCGCCTTAAGAGTATGACTCGACCAAGTTAGCGATTATTTACTGTTTTTTATCTTAATTTGTACCTCTTTCTAATTACACACACTGATTAGCTTGCATCAGTAGGCATACTCGACCGCGTAATCCCACACAAGACACAGGTCTCCCTTTAGCCAAATCTAGCGCACATACCTCCGTGTCCTGCGAGTAGCACTTCTGGCTTGGCATGCAAGGTTCATGGGTTAGATTCCCAAGTAATTACTGCACTGTTCTTTTCTATGTAACTGATTTACATTACATCACCATGTGTCATAATGATGGTTCAGTCATGCTAACAAGATCATACTCAGGATTTAATTAGAGTTTTAATCATTTTAATTACACAGCTCTACGTGGGGTGTCCCAGTTCTTTCGACCAATCCCAAATAGTATGACAACGCATGCGGCTTTTTCTCTCAATGTACACTGTAAGGTTGTGACGTTAAACCTAATTATACACTGATTGCGGTCATGGCTTTTTTGTAAAAACAAGCATACTTTTTGTATTTATTTGGCTTTGTCATGAAGGTGGATACTAGTACAATGGCATAAAGAAGTGAAAAAAGTTTGTCAGAATCATGAGGTGCGCTTAACTAAGGAAAGCCCTTCAGTTGAAGCATGGCAAATTGTGAGGGTGGGGGGGCTAATAACAAGGGAAGCAAATATTTAGAAATCAACTATCCGTATTTTGGAGTCATGTGCACCTACAGAAAGCGCCAAACCGAAAACATCCTTCTTGTTCCGGCCACAGCTCTCGGACGAGAGAAAGCGAGAGAAACCTAAAAATTGTGGCCTTGTCTGAAAGAACAAGCTATTTCTTGCTCATTGTAATTAGTGTTTATATTCCATTCAGCCAAAAAAAAGAACAAATTGAAGAAAATGACCATCTCGCTAAAATTGCACGCCATTGTAAACTGTGTAAGAACGATTGCTCAGATTCATAGCATCTCTGAAGTCTAGTTTTTACTGTGCTTTTTTTATTCACCTCTTGCGTCAATGCAGAGGATATTTGCTCCGACGACACGAAATTTAAGCCAAGAGCACATGACGCTAGAATGCAGCAAATATCAAATTACATTGCTGTATGAAATTTTGTATATATTGTATAGAGTATTGACAACAAGGAATCAAACTAATAATTGCTGTATAATTGTCCTTGCGTACTCGTTTAATTTTTCAATTAGCAATGCTCTTATTTATGAAGAACTCGCACACTGGAGGGAAATCGAGCAGAGTAGGATGGAGCGTTCCATATTAGTTTAGTCTTGGAATTTCCCCCAAACTAACTTCCCGGAAAAAGCACAAATCCTGCTTTCCCGACCAATACAGTGCTGCCGCGTTCCATATTCTTTAACGCCACCCAGCAAATAATAGCATCAGCCGTGTGCGCTGGCGTGATCCGAGGAAAAAGGAAGGACCCTAAGAGCAGTAGCTCGCTCGGACGAACATGCACAGGGGTGGGCACGTGCGACGGGCGACTAAGTTCGTTCACCGCAAGCCTGGAGAGTATCCCTTTTATTACCTCCAGACCTCCCTCCGCGGCTTTGCCACAAGAATCTAGAGCGAGCCCGTTCACCCTAAAACAGCGACCATGCTCCTTTCTAGGAGTGTGGCCGGAGCGAAACCGAGGTCTCCTGTGACGCTCGAAAGCGTTCCCTCGTTCGCGAGCTAGCTTGTTAGCGTGTGTGGGCGCTTGCGTACGTGTGTTTGTGCTCTCGTGGGCGCCCGCCTGCAGTCGCGTATCCGGGGCTTACTTTTAGACCGAGCGTGGGAGTTCTCAGAACTGGCATCGTTGCTCGACATGGCCCCGTCGTCATTAACCTATTTAGGGAAATTAGTCCGGACGGGGTTGTTATTGCGCTCGCCCTCCTGCTCAGCCTGTGCCAAGCGCTCATCTCCCTCGCCGAGTGCACTGCGTTGGGCGTCTTCCTTACGTGACGGCGTCACACGTGACTTCCAACGAAATTGTGGGCAGTGTACACACGAAACGACTCCTCCCTGTGCGAAACGGCGGCCGTACTCGGGCTGCAGCTTAATGCAGTGTTCTTGGCGGCAAACCTACGCAATTGGGGAAGAAAATGAAGAAGCAGTATTTGATGATTTGAGAGTCTGCAGGGTGTGTTGAAAGCGCTGATTTTGTGCAGGTTTTGTGGCAAAGAAATTGAGGAACATAGCCCAAGTTTCGACAAGGTAAGGAAGCATCTATAATGTCCGTCCATTTAATCTAAACAGCTAGGTTTTTTCTTCTTTTCTAAAACCTGAATGAAAGTTGGGTACTACATGTTACATCGAAAGGCAAATCCGAAAGAAAACGTGCAGTTTACCTCCTGCCTGCTTCAAAAATCAACTTGTCGGAGTCCGCAGGACAATTCCGGCTTCGAACCCATGTGGGCATAGGGAGCGCAAGTCGTGGGTTGTCTTCTGCACAGTTTAAGACCATTTTCCCCCAATGTCTATCCTAAGGATTCTAACCAATACTGCTACTTCTTTTACGATCCTTATATGTAGAGTTGTACTCTACGCTCGTTTTTGTATTTCTTTCAAACCAAACACTGTGGCATGATGACCGTTCATCGTGCCTCAAGTAAGGACGGAAAATGATGGTTTGGTTTGGTTTATAGGGTTTAACGTCCCAAAGCGACTAAGGCTATATGATACGCCATAGTGTAGGGCTCCGGAAATTTCGACCACATGAAATATTTTCATACTATTGTACGCATTACACTGCAATATTTCTCTAGCGCCATATATTAGTAATAGTGGTAAGGAGTTTCGAGGCGATGACCCGTGATCGTGATGCCGCAGTACTCCATAGTACAGCCGCCCAAATCTTTAGCTGGCGTGCGCGACGGCCGCTTTTTCTGCTCTCGTGCGCTTTGGGACGAAGCAAGCTTGGGGAAAGCTCAATATTAAGCAGGGGTTTAGTGAGCCTCTGCTTAAATTTTATATCTTAGCAAGTTTGCGCCGTCATAAGCTGCAGGAGCGTGGAAAACGCGGCCGTCGCGCACGCCAGCTGAAGATTTGGCCGGCTGTACATACAGAGATAATAAAGTTCAGGAAACATTGGGAAATGCTAGTACTACAAGTGCAAATAAGTTTCACTTTTTATTTATTTTGAAGTGTGTTTCAACTGCGAGTCAAACTGTGGTAGCTGCGGCAATTCAAAATGTAAACCTCCACGAGGCGATTGTCGAATCTCTCGTTTGAATGGGACCTCCGCTCTGCCTTCTCATCTTCCGTCATGGGTTGCCGCACCGGTATTGCTTGCTGGCGCAGCATTCATGCCATGGCGGATTCTTTCATAAACTATATGACATTTGCAAGTAACAGCACATATATAATAAATGAAAGTCATGAGAGCAGACATCGTATGAGTGGAAAAACGACGAAAAAAATTACTGCTTCAAAACACAACACAGAATTTGAAAGAACAGCTTTCATAGTTATGAAATTTTCGTTATCTTCATTATTGAGGAGCTGTCGTCCCATAGTTCTGGAAAGTTTTTTGACAAAGCAATACTTGTAAAAAATTAACTCCGTAATGCTTGGCCTTTCGCCTGTGTTGCAGAAGTTAAAATCTTAACTTTCTTTTATGCACGCAGAGCAACACGAACTGCTGCCAAAATGGCAGTAACAGTTTTTTTCAACATATTTTTTCAAGCAAGGTCAAAATGTCCCCTGCCGTAGGTACACGAGGCTTTCTTAAGCATAAATTCACACAAAGCTAGCCCTAATGAAAAAAAAGGCCCACATTTCTATGGCCGGGAGGATTTATTTTCAGGTGATGGACGAGATTTGAATATTGGTCTTGATTAACTGTATCCGCCGTCTGTTTTCTGGTCAGATATTTCTGGCTTAGACATTAATATGTCATCAAATTAGTAAAGTATAATTATACTTTTTATCATCGTTTTTAAAGCTAACCTAAGTTTCTTCACTTCTGCTGCGAAGGGACCATTAGCAATGAAATTCTGGAAGTTCCTAACTTTTCTCCGACGCTTTGAATGTCTAGGCTTACAGAGTTAAAATCACGAAGGGTTGACAGCAAGGACATTGGAAGTACGGGGCTATAGCTAGGGCTAAAAGAGAAAAGCGCTCGTTGGCGACATGGGCGGAGAGCTTTGGCTTAGCTCAACATTTGCTGCCTGTGGCTGGTTTCCCGGTTGACGACGTCGATGAAGAGGGCCGCAGTTGCTGTCGGTCCTGAGTGCACAAATTAACGCAGTTGTTTCGACTAGGAGTCCACCAAGAAGCTTGAAGGCCACGGACATGCGGGCTTAGGAGCCTTTAAAACAGTTGGCACATAGACGTTGCCAACAAGTTTAAAGCAATGCACGCCATAAATTATCTGCATTTAACTGCGCGTGCAATACAAAGGTATCATACCGGGTGTCCCAGCTAACTTGATCCAAGGGCTAAAAAAATTTAGCTGTGGGGAGCGAAACCCGTTCCGTATCCTTTTCAGCCTACTTGCCCACCTCAGGCATTGTTTTGTTTAGCAACTAATTAAACTTGCCTAATTACCATTAACTCTAAATAAATAAAGATGCACATTAGAAATTAAATGTGATCAGCGAAATTGAAGAGCACCTTCAGAAACCCCTATACCATTACTTCCGAGTACGAGAACCTCCCGAGTAACTTTTTTGCAGCTTCAAGAAAGCCCGCGAAAAAGAAAAAAAAAAGTGAACGTCACTGTGAGTGAAGCGTGTTTGCGAACGTCGATGGTATTGCTCTCAACCATGGTTTGAGAGAACGTAGTCGGCTGCGGGCGCGACTCCATTGCTTTGTTGTAGCGGTACTACGATACGTTGGACCTCGGTGGCGTCGTTCCAAGTCCGACCTTGTCGCTGCTGTGAGGGGGAGCCCCATCCTTCGAAAACCATAGTTCAGTGACCTTGGCGAGCGGCAAATTTGAAAGAAAGTCATCAACGTCCTCTTTCAAGGTTGTCGTTGACATAGCTTTCCGCTGTCAGCGTCTGGTTAAAAAGCTCAGGTCCGACCAAACCACCATATAAAATTCTACTCAAACACAGAATGTCCATCGGCGCTGGTGCTGGCCCTGCAAAGGCCAATAGGATCTGGCTTGCTCTAGTAGTGAGTATGTGTGTGCTTAGCTCTATATATATCGGAAAAGTCGTTTCCTCGCTCCACACCACTTTAGTGAGAAAATCTGAGTTGTCTTGCACCTTCATGGCAATCCTATTTCCAAAGTAGATCCTGCTTTGAACGCCCCGTGGCACCAGATTTTGAGGCAGCTGCACATGAATAACACCATCTGCCGGGCTAGTTGGTTGCGATCCATATGTATCAGCAGCCCGAACACCACACAGGAAGAAGAAGGAGAAGATAGTACTGAGCGCTGAAGTTCAAACTTTGAAGTTCCAAAAGTTGGAAGTTCAGCACTCTGTACTATCTTCTCCTTCTTCTTCCTGTTTTGTGTTCGTTCTACTGACAGATATAGCTGAACATGGTATGAATGCCGGTTTTTCTTCCGTAGTATTCGACTCACAGATCACGTTGACACTCCGGTATCCCGGCTTAAGTCGCGGACGCTTGCTAGCAGTTTCAAAGGAAATAGCGAAAAAATGTTTATCTCTACGTCCTCACCCAAAACAGCAGTGCTACATCATGTCCGTGTACTACTGGCCGTGTGTGTCGCATGGGTTCGTATGTCCGCAGAAATATCATTTGACTTGGCCGCCTGTATGTGTGTCCTTGTTCCACGACGTCTCCAGTGCACCTTTTGTTCCCATGAGATGCTCCCCTAGCCAGGACCACATGTTTTTTTCTCTTCATTCGTAAACGGTATGTCTCCTCTGCTAAAAACTAAACCAACGCTTCAGTCTCAAATCTGCATGGCATCACAAACGCACATGAGAAACTATCTGAATACTGCTTCCAGCGTTCAAAATCCTCTTCTTGAAGCGACAACACTGCTGCCTATATTCCGCGCCAAACAAATCAAGATTTCTATTTATTGTTCGCTTCTTAGTGACGAAGAAACCTCACCTTCGCAATATCTTGACGAACTGGAACTATATTGTCACCGTCACGTGCGCGAACTGACTGACGCGGCAGCAGAAACCATTGCCGACATATCGGGTTACCGGCCATGCAGCCGCGCCCGCAGGGGCTTTCGTTCGCTCAAATCGCGGTTGAGTGCAACACGATCGTTGTGCGCGAATGTGCTAGTGACGTGTTTTTTTTTTATTTCGCGTGCTTGTTATGGAGCTGCAGGGAAAAAGTTACAGGCGAGGCTTTCGTTATCGCCAGTAATGTAATGTGGGTTCCTGAATGTGCTTTGTCTAAATCGAATGCTTAATAAGTTAGGAAAAAATCTCAACAAATTCGTTGCTAAATTAAAAATCACCTTAGTGTCGCAAGGTGGCTGCTAACAATATCCAACGGTATTCAAGCACTTACAGCAAGTATTTTATTTTAGCCGTTGTCTTAAGTTAGCTGAGATACCCAGTATGTGCACAGAATTTCCCAACAACTCTTGCAAGATGCAGGTAATTTGTTTTAAATTATTGCCACTAGTGGAATTGCAACTGGTTGGTCATCTTCATTTTGTTGTTGTTGTAGGCTGAATTTTTTACGTATCCCCACTCCCCTCTATAATGCCTTCGGGCCTCTAGGGTACAATAAATAAATAAATAAATAAATAAATAAATAAATAAATAAATAAATAAATAAATAAATAAATAAATAAATAAATAAACCTAGGTGGATAACGTTAGCAGTTACCAGTACGTCTCTTGCCTTAATTATTTTTAACTTCTTGCTCTTGCAGAAAGGATGCAAAAAGTAAAAAAAAAGCATAATGATGTGAAAGTTCTTTCAACGCAGTTAACATCTCCAAGAGGCGGAAACGAGTGCTGGAACAAATGCTGCCTAGCAGCCCTTGAAATACATATATGTTTGTTGGAAATCAAGCGGTGGTAATGAATAGTAGTGCCCTCTTGTGCAATTTGGACGAAAATATATCTATTTAAGTTATGCAAGGAAGCGAAGTTATCAACGAAGTTCAGCGCCTTGGAGAGAGCCACAATCATTTCTGCGACGAAGTGGTTTTTGCCGCATAAGTTGTTCAAGCGTTATGATAGCATAGCGAAAACTTGAACGGGGGTGGGTAAGAAGCCGCAGTTCTCTGGACATCGTTTCTATAGCAAAACTCGTATGCATAGGTTCCTGTCCATGTTTTCAAATAAAGCAAACGTGTGGAACGCGTCCTTTGTTAGGTCAACACAGAGCACACTGTTGCTGAACGTTACTGAATAGAGAATTGGTCATTAATTGCGAAGCATAAAATTTTGTTTCCGCATCGAGAGCGTCCTCTAACGAGCCTCGCCGATACCTCACAGCCTGTGGTCGTGCTGTACGCTCAAAATGTCAATAACCTCGAGCAGAAGAAGCAACTTCAAAAGCGCGCTTTAGCTGTTTTAGATCATAGATGATAATCATATTGTCATGTAACAGTTGACGCTGCGAACGCGAACCTATAGGCCGCAGAGGATTAACAGCGCTGAGGAGCACTGGATAGCAGATAGCACTGGATAGCAGATAGCACTGGATAGCAACAGCACTGAGAAGCGGCCGCAGCGAAAATGTGTGAAGGGCTGCTTTCGACCGTTACAGCCTGCCCAAAATCTTCGGCATCGATTGAGAACGATAGAGGAAGAGCATTTATCTAGAGACAAAGTCATGAAGAGCCCGGTCTTCTGTGGCATATTATATATCATGGAGCTGAGAGTGATAATGACGCACCATATTTCAAGGCTCCCTTGTTTTCTGCCAGAGCAGCATTATCACAGAGGCTAAAGAAGAGCAGCATGTCTGCCTGTCCCGGAATAACTAGAACCAGCGCTTATAGATTAATGATAGAACGAAGGCCTTAATACCAGACTACAAGCCCTTGCTGCGCGAAACATCAGAGGATTGCATCTCTTGTTTTTTATCGGGTCTTCTGTGCCGATCGCTTCGACAGCCTTTCGGAGCATTTTCGGACGTGACAACCGAGCCAGACCAGGCGGGGAAGGCACCACATCTCAGACCACCTATTATCAGGAAGCGCGTGGCTGGCTTTTATTTTGTGCGGGAGTTTAGATTTTGGGATGCTCGAGCAGCAGCAGCAAACTAGACGTGCCGCTTCGAGAAACGATTCCACGCACCGTACGTGCTTCCCTTCTGATCTGCTTAGAGGCTTCCGAGTAACCACAAATAGTCCTGTTGCCATGTGCTGGACATCATAGCACTGGTGTTTTTGTGTCTGTGTGAAATTATTCCTCAGGAAAGAAAAAAAGGCTTGAGGACAATAAAAATGGCTGATATCGATGGTTTAGCAAGCTCGAAATGGAATCGGTGTAGGTAGGTAGGTAGGTTGTAAACTTCATCGATAACATGGAGCCCGGGAGAGCGGGTGCGGCTGTTTGTCAAGTTTCATAGGTGCCGTAGAGAAAATAAATACCCTGAGGACGTTCCGGGTATAACGACATTCCTTTTGCATTGAGCGCTCACCTTAGATGTCCTTGTACAAAGCTCGTTCCGGGTTTAAGTTGTGGCATGAAAGGGAACTAGTAAATCAAATATTTTTTTTTCACCCGGTTGTCGCTTTTGTTTCGCATTGCGCAGGTTAAGTGCCACTATCTTTCGATGACAGCGAACAAGGAGGAGGAGGACGAGAGGAGGAGGAAAGGCGGTGAGGTTAACCGGTAGCTGACATCAGTTTGCTACCCTCCACTGGGAGAAAGGGATGAGGAGATATAAAGGTGAGGGAAGAAAGTGAGAGATGAGAAATAGTGCAAAGTTACAAATACATGAGTGCTCGTGCTTAGAATCGAATTTATTCTACGAAACATTCTTAGGCGATTGTGCTTCAAATGGTGAAGCATGTTGGTTGATTCTGACGTCTGAGTGAGGCGTCCAGCCTCACTTATTCTGCCAGCGCTTTCCCTCCACAGATTCGTAAGCTGCGCGGTTTTCCTCCAGAAGGCCCCTTTCTTAGCCTGAACAGAAAGGTGGTTCGGTCGCTGTCAAGATGTGTTCCTTGACCTTGTGTCTCTAATCTGATTATTCATTGTTCACTAACAACTCATGGACCGTGGGTTTGTCAGCCTTTGACCACCTCGTGGGCACGGAAGGCTGCTCTTAAAACACTTTAACACACAAATGCGCATAACGCTAGCAATCTGTGTTTGACCCGCATTTATACTAATGTCAATAACATGCAGGTAGAATTTAACTTTTAAGAACACTCGCACCCTATTTCAACTGTAGAAAGAATTAAAACTGAACAAATCGCGTGTTGAAAGCATGCTGCAAGCTTGAAACGCGGTAAACACTTTCTTCGAGCATGTAATGAAAAATTAAAGGAGGTAGCATATTCACTTGCTGAAGTTTTTGTTCTCGTAATTACTCCACAAAGGAATTTATTTGTTGAAAGAGAACAGTAGGACCATAATCTTATTTTCCGACATCTGCACATTAGCTATGCAAATTCATATTTGAATGCAAGTCGCATCATTGAAAGAACATCAGACAACCCTGAAACTTCTGCAGCTTTTGACAGCACATGAGCTATGATAGCCGGCTGCTTCATAACGGCGCAAATCGGAGGAAACTCTGCTCTTGTGTTACATTAAATTCTCTTTATGATAATGACATGGTACAGCGCTTTTCTCGAGAGCGCCGTGGATTGCACAAAAACGCTACATTTTGACACAAGGACTACAGCAACATTCTCAAAAGTAATACAGACGACCTGCTCTTGCGTGTTCACTAATGCGAAATTAAGTGCTTTGAAAAAATAGGGAGGAAGTTCATCGAGCTGCTCAAAAGTACGTGCATTAAAGGCTACGCCGGTCTTTTGCATACAGAGAGCCCTAATAATTGCCTATGTTTTCGGTCCACCGCTTTGCAGTGTATACGAAGGCCTCGTTTCAATATAGCCTAATTCATCAAAATTGGAGTACAGATGCAGGCTTTAGCGACTGATGCTGACGGAGAAAAGCACCTCCATTATTCCAAAATATCGTCGCTGCCAAGGCGAATAATGAATGAGGTGTTGTCCTCATTTGCATTAACATATGCTTCACGTGTTTTATGACTGCTTACAGGACCTGTAGCTGGGGAGCGCTTGGAAACAACTTTTCCGCGCCGGCGCTTAGTAGAGACCTGTTATTTTTCCGATTTTTTTGTGAATAAAATAATGATGTCCGGTGCCCATTTCTCGATTTTTTCCTTTTCTTTATACGTTTCGCGCCCAATGTAACACTTTAAAGGTGCACTGAAGAGGATTCTGAACATGTCTTTTTGCCGCGGGAACTCGATCCACACGTTCCTAGCATTCTTAGAAACAGTGACTTATTGCCCTGTGTGGCCGATTTCCCCAATTAAAACGAATTAACGTCCGGCTCCCGCCTTTTTTTTTGAATTCTGCCTCGTACGGTGGGCGGAGTCGACCAACGCGTGGAGCGCCTTTCACCCAGTCCCGTGGAGGCTTTGCTTTCGCTTTACTTTGTTTTTTAGGTTTCCATGAATAAATAGTTTCATTCGCAGATAATATAGCCGCAAAATAAGCCCGAAGAAATAAAAATACGTGCGGACTATTTGCTACTACGGACTACTACGTATTACTCCGCCGATGGCAGAGCGGCAAGCCGCCACGAGACTGGCTGAAAGGCGCTCCACGCGTTATTCGACTCCGCCCACCGTACGAGGCAGAATTCAAAAAAAAAAAAAAAAGGCGGGAGCCGGACGTTAATTCGATTTAATTGGGGAAATCGGCCACACAGGGCAGTAAATCGCAGTTTCTAAGAAAGCTCGGAACGTGTAGATCGAGTTCCCGCGGCAAAAAGACAAGTTCAGATTCCTCTTCAGTGCACCTTTAAAGCTCCAGCCCAAGTATTGCTTCCTTTTATCTAGGTTAGAAAACTGAGGAGAATAATTAAATTTTATTGAATATACGCCGTCCCAGTAAAGGTAGTGGAGCATTCGGCTCACCGCATTTGCTTTCACATGCTTTAAGATCACAGTAATTCTTTGCGTAAAGAGACTGAATATTCATTTTAGCTGGTTAGTTTTTGCACTTACAGGGTAGCTTTTACAGCATTTGCTGTATCTCCGCGCCAGAGTGTGGCTATTTTGCCTAAGGAAGAGCTGGGGCTGTTCACAGTGTTCTTGCGCGCTTCGTATTGCTGATTATTGGCCGTTGCAGTTTTGATACAGTTCAAGGTACGCGTATCGATGAATGTTGATGAATCCTTTGCGTATTGTTTATTGAGGCGTGTGTCATATTCTCTTGAGAGGGCTGCCTCGCCATGCCATAAACAACCAGCATCACTTATTACCATCCAGTACACTCCAGACGAGATGGATGCGCAGTGGTAAACAAACTGAATGAGCTACACAGAGATCATTTTTAAGAGAAATATTTTTCTCTGTGTCCCTTCCAGCATTGCATGCGCTTTTCTTCGTGCCGCAAACTCCCAACAGATGGATTGAAAACTCATCTCGTAGGATTCACTGCAACAGCGGCAGTCTTGAGTCGACATCAGGTGAGAAAAGCTGAGGAATAATGAGTCGTCAACGTTAAAGGATGGTTCTTCTCTCCACTTGTTTCCGGAGCGCTAGGCACGCATGATGGCCAAAATTCACGGCATTTCTGAACAAAATTGTAGATTTAGCCTCTTTACACGGCTCAGAATGGCCGAATGGTACATTTAGGCATTGCGATGAAGTCGGCTCGGAACCGCCATAAAATGAACTAATAAACGAGCATCGCCGCATGTGAGATCTTCAAAAAAAAGTTTATGCCTTTGTTCACCGAAAAGACTTTCATCTTACATTCCTTCACAAGAGGCGCGCCATTTGGAACCACTTGTTGCACTCAACAATATAATCGAAAACATTCACGAATTTTTTGCTGTTAAAGCTGCTCATGATTTATGTGCTCTTCTTCCTTCATTACAAATCTAAAAAAGAAATACCTTTACGGTGGGGGTGGTATCAACTGTTTCTTCATGTTGGAGGAAATTCAACCACGTTGAACTCATTCAGCGTGTTCGTTCCTTTTTCCGGCATGATTTAGCGGTTAGTGTTTTGCTACAAACATTCGATTGTATAGGGATCAAGAAAAATATTATGGAAACCCGCAGTTGTTTCTAAATAAGCAGATCATAACCCTCTCCGCAGATACACGAACAAGACCAAAAGCAGTAAAGAAGTGAAATTGCGCCAACAGAAGGAACGAAATGGTTTGATAAAAAATAGAAGCGACAAACATTGAACCACGGTCATATATGTCGATTTTATTGCCCATTCGGTACATATGTTTTCTTTAATTACACAATGTGCAGTAATGTTTTGCTATATGCCTCTAAAGTAATGAGTTCTGTTTGAACATGGCGCGGCTGCGAGCTTGCAATTCTTGTTGAATCCACTAAAGCAAACTAGAATAAGAACAGTTAGATAAATAAACATTTCCAGCAACAAAACCGCCATTAAAATCCGTAATTCTGCCTTCATGAAGCCAATGATCAAAGTGTCACTTAGAGTGTGTCAACCAGACAAGGGTAACGCGTATTATCTTCTGGGAGCTTACTTGTTCCAGTGAGATTATGCGAAGAAATGACAGCCTTTTAGGTAAAGTCGTGCGCAGGAAAATTGTTTTCCTTCAGCGTAATGCACCTACTTTTTTGTTTTCAGCTAGAATCTTAATTAAAACGATTTCGTTATGATGACTGTGAAATCTAACTACTGCCATTAAGACCCGATATTACACCTCATTCGCAAGGAACGGTGGACTTGATTTGGGTTTAATGTAATCCAAAAAACACGAATATGTATATCTACGCCCAGCAGAATATCACTCGCTTGTAAACTGAAGAAAAAACATAAAAGCTATGAAGAATAATTAGCCGTAGTCTGGGGTAATGGGCCTAGGAAGTGTGCAAAAATACGTGCTACGTGGATGGCATGGGTATCGATTGGGAAAACTACTGATTAGAGAACATTGGCAGTTCGGGAATTATTTCCGCACATCGTACCTGCTAAGCACGGCAGAGGCTACATCGTTTTAAGACGGCATCAGAAGAGGGCACCAAAACCGAAGTGAAGCGGATGTACTTTCCACAAAATACCTAAATGAGCAAAAAGTGCGTAAGAGCGATATCCACGACCCAAATAATCGAGCATAAACCGGCAAAGAATGAACGTGCAGACTCGCTTCACCCGCAGGAATATGTTAGCGGAGCAGCAAAGACCAGAACGAAAATTCGAGAAACATGTAGCCCGCGATCGAATGGACAGCCTTCTGCACCTCGGAACGATCACGTTGAAGTGCTGTCACGGTTCAGAAAGCCTAAGTGGGCATAAATTATACAGTGAAGGGAAGATAAGGATGTTTGACGACGTCGGACGTTCGTGCCCGCCTTAAGCCTGGCTGAAAACGTGTCTTGGAGTCCTTACAGAGCACAGGTATGTATATGAGTGTAATTCTGCAGTTTCAGTTCGAGTCTGCGTGTAGGTTTGTAATTTCCAATGTCTATGAGTCGGGCGGAGAACCGACATTTGCTTTATTACAAGCGAGATTCTAAACAGGGAGTGCATTTCTGACGTTTTGAAGGTATGTACAGCTGAAGTGGCACTTGCTGTTACAATTCCTGACACAAAATGTCATGTATAACAAAAAGTAGCTATACGTAATGAATTTGCATTTTAAGACTCCAAAGCAAAATTCAAGAGAAGGATGATAAGTAGGGATCTGACAGCAAAGGCGGATGTCTTGTCAAATCCTAGTTCTTTATTCCCTGTCAGTAGTTGTGTTGAGTCTTGTTAAAGTGGGAAAAATTGTTCTGCAGAAAAATTGCTGTTGCAAAGATTAGGTTGTGTGCGGGAGTAACTACGAGGAAAGGTGCGCGGTGCAGTAATTATCAGGGTGGACACCTGAACCGCGCCGTAAGAGGTCGGAAGTAGGAAGGATGGAAGGATTCAGAAAAGCAGTGATTGCTCAAGGGTCCGGATCAATTTCGACCACCTGCAGTTCTTTAGCGCTCTTTGGCATAGCAGAGCAGACGGGAATGCTTTCAGTCCGCTTCCGTCGTAGTGCGGCTGCGAAGCCAAGACTCTATCCTGCGGCATTGTGGTCAGTATCTGAACGCTACTACAGTAAAACGTTCACTGCTTCGTGGGTCACCGATGAGTCAGGTCGTGTATTCCTGCTGTTCGGCGCGAATCCTGAGTCGCGCGCTGAAGCCATGGGATAGCTGAGATTTTTCAAGCATCCGGCGAAAAGCACACATGCCAAGTCGTCTCTGTCATGTGTTTGCCGTTCCAATAAGTAGGCTTTACCGGTGGCTCACTGGTGGGGCACGCCAAAGCCAAGAAAATTTGACCGTGATCCACCGCAGTGTCTCGAAACACAGGGTTTAAAGCTCCAGAAATGGCTGCCGCAGTGAGTGTGTTAACCGCGAGGGAGTACCCCTTATCATGGCGAGTTGGAGGGCTAACTCGATGGTCTGGAGCTGTAATTCTGTATGTCAACATAAAGAAATTATGATTGCGATTGTGATCGAAGTATTGTCGTGTTTCATGTTTACATCATATCCCCTTCCCCCCGCTAACCAGCGATGATCGTTTCCGGGATTTTCTCAATGGGAATTGTTTCACATTGGTTAGGACGAAAAGAAAAAAAAACCTTCTAAGGCAATTTTTTCTATCAAATATCAGGAATATCAAATTCCTGATATACTCACGTTTGGCAGATAAGTTGTAAAGCAACGACTTAAAATCGGAGTCAGGTGGCCACGAAGGAAAATAATCTGCCTGGCAGATTATTTGCATTTATTTAGTGCATACTAACTTTTTTAGCATTTATTTGTTAGCATACTCTTTTCTCGTCTTACAGAACTTCGTTTTAGCCCAAAGAAGCCACGTGAACGCATGTTGCAAGACTTTGGAGTGAAAAAAGAAGTATCCAAGAAGTATTGCACGTGTGTGCCAATTATATTCTGTAGAATTTCACAAGAAGAGGATAATATAAATATAAGGCTGTAGTTATGTACAGAAAAAGGGTCAGTATAAAAAAATGATATAACTCTGGCAGACTTCCAGTCCTGTGGTAGTTTAGTGGATTGCAGCGAATTTAACAGTTAAGCTAAAGAGCATGTTAACCACTCCTTCGCGTGTAATAACAGAATCATTTTGAGAAATTAGGGGGCTTTTCACATGAGGATAATAAGTGGAACCGGAAACACTGTGGAAGTGGAAATTAAACTGGTGTGCGATGTGCTTTGGGTTAATAATGAACACAGTGTCGTGAAACACTTGATTAACTGATTTGTTTTTATTTTCACAAGTTTGAAACTTCTGGGGGTCGTCTTTGATAAAATTTTGATTATGGTGGTAAAGTTGAGCCCGTTGAATGGCCTGTGATGAAGCAAGGCGAGCTGCGCTGACTACATGGGCTGCAGAACCTTTCTTTCTCAAGTGTTTGGCGTTCCGCTTTAGCTGTATAATATCCCTAGTCAGCCATGGTGTTGAGAAACCTTTTATAACTCGATCGGGAGTAAATTTATCAACAAAAATTTTTTTTTTAAACTTATCTTACGGTAAGCGCACATGATAGCCGCAGAATTCTTAAATCTGAGCTTCAAGAAAACCTAATAGGCCGACATCATTACCGTGCCCATAATCTTTTGACAGATGTCGTGGTAGGTATGCAATCAGAACGCTTTACAGGCAATGGAAAGCGCTGACCATCATTTAGTGATCTGGCAATCCAACGTCAAAAAGAAATTGCGCATTCAGCATATAATTATTATTTATTTATTTTATTTATTTACAGAATACTGCAGGCCCTTCTGGGCCCTAGCAGGAGGGGCAATACAGTGCAAAATGAATATACAAAATAAAACACTGAAAGAAAATTCGAAACACAAAGCAAATAAGTTAGATGGCGTCAACCTTCTATTCCTTCAATGGAGTCAATGTCACATAGTGCTGTTAAAGGTAAAGCATTCCATTCAGTTACGGTGCGGGGGAAGAAGGATTATGGGACAAAAACTAGGTCAGGCATAAAACAAGGTGAACTGGCGACACGATGCGCATCTCGGAGAATTTGGACAAGGTCACCGTCAAGGTTTATATCATTATTGCTCATCACTGCAGCATTATAGCATTATACCTCATCACTAAAAGCCGTTATTGCGTTGTAGAAAACGAATTACTTACATCTCAGTAATTATTGTTTTAGGTTGCCATTGTGAATCAGTTCCTACCTTTCTGTGCATTTTGTGGTGTAGTTATCTATCCATCCCATTACTGTAACACAGACTTCGCTGTAGTTTTTAACTACTTTCCTGCTTATGTATGAACTTTATGTAGTGTAGTGTGTATTTTAAATCATTTATCATTAAAATGACATACAAATATGACAATTGTCATATTTGTATGTAATTTTACTTTTAAATGCTCTGTCTGTTACGATCCCTGATGTGATTGACAGTATGAAATAAATAAATAAAATGATGTTGCCGTTACTGTGCCACTCAGAACTTGATTGCAAACTTTTCCAATAAATATTAGGAAGCTTAAAATCGCCCAAAACAACTTTTTGTTTCGAAAATTAGCCATGCAGGCGGGCAATCAAATGCTTAGACCGGTGGTCTGTAGACATCGAGCAGGATGAACACGTTTCTCAGTATTCATATTTTGAGGCAAAAACTTCTGGTATCATGTAGATGGCTCACAAGGGAGTTTTCAACGTAATTTCTGAAAACAACGGCAACGCAACTGCCCCTCGTTGGCGTGTCCCAACAAAAAATTTTATAAGAAGGCGGGATTTCGTCATCGTCGTGAATTTCGTTAATGAACCACGTTTATGTAATAACAAGAATATGCAGGTTATATATTAAGAGGGACGATTCAGGTAGAGCCGTTTTATTGACGATGTGTTGGGCATTTAGATTAATCGAACTTAGAAACCTGTTGTGAGAGCGTCATGGCGAATTTCGGCCGGGCCGTGTGTTTAGAAGTTTTTTCGTTGGTTCTCTGTTTCATCAGTTTGAAGCAGCTCGACGCGCATGCAGCTCTTTCCTAACTCCAACTTCTGTCCTTACCTTTTCGCGTGCAATAAGTGTACTCACCAATGTTCTCCAAGAAGCCACGCGCGTCATACTCCGCCTAGAAGAAGGAGATGAAGATAAATGAAAGCTCCTGAGGCAGACTAATTAGCTCAGTCTGGCACACTGATTTACTTGCGTGGTTATGCGGGCGATGATGCGGAGAATGAGCTCGTGTCAACTCTTCACAGGTTTATTAGGCTGCAGACTCATTTATTATCGGTCTGGCAGGCCGGCGAGGAATGAACGGAATTGAGAACATGACACAAGTAAGAGGTAAGGATAATTAATGGATCTTTCTGCGCTAAATCCAAGGGCTGGCAATGAGGCGTGCTGTAATGGAGGGCTTCAGGTTAACTTCGGCTACCTGCTATTCCTCAACATACACACAAATTTTACTGCATGAAAGATCGATCGATCGATCGATCAATCGATCAATCGATCGATCAATCAATCAATCAATCAATCAATCAATCAATCAATCAATCAATCAATCAATCAATCAATCAATCAATCAATCAATCAATCAATCAATCGATCGATCGATCGATCAATTGACCGATCGATCAATCAATCGATCGATAGATCGATCGATCAATCAATCAATCAATCAATCAATCGATCAATCAATCGATCAATCAATCAATCGGTCGGTAGGTGTACTCATTTAAACCGTTGGTGGCGAAAAAGAAGCAGTGAATATACATTACAATATACGATCAATTGATCGATCAATCAATCAATCAATCAATCAATCGATCGATCGATCGATCGATCAATCAATCAATCGATCAATCAATCAATCGATCAATCAATCGATCAATCGATCAATCGGTCGGTAGGTGTACTCATTTAAACCGTTGGTGGCGAAAAAGAAGCAGTGAATATACATTACAATATACAAGGACCAGTGGACAAATAAGTATGAATCTAAGAGCACCTACTAAGGACAAGATCGGGATAAAATTCAACTGGTGATCTTGTTCACGTGAGAAGTACTACTAACGCGTTAGCATTACAAGTATCAGTGCTAGCGGAGACGGTGAGCGCTGTCTGGCAGTAGCTAGTGGCATGTGTCACCTAGGGCAGGTGGCACCTACTCACCCGGCTACGAACGAACATAGAATACTCTGTATATACGAACTTACTATATTGCCACGGCATAACGAACCTTGCTGTGTCACTTCAAACGTAGCAAACTTTCGTGTGCTAACCTTGGATATAGCAAAGTTTAGCATGCCACCTCAGATAAAAGGAAACTTTTGTGTTGGACCTCGGTTGTAATGAGCTTTATATGTTCACGTCGGGTATAATGAAATTAAGTGTACCGCCTCGAGTATAAGAAACTTTAGAGTGGCAATCCTGGATATAACAAACGTTTGGCTCGTAAAGCATTAGAACGATCCACCGAGGATCGCCGAAGATATTTTTTTTTGCACTCCGAGCTCCGCTCAGTGACACTTGAGTGCCGCTGCTGTATCTGCCTCCTTATCGTACCGTACTGAGTTTAGGAAACAAATTGTGTTATACTGCGATGGTATATCAAGAAAGGAGTATGCAGCTTCATTTTATTGCTAACAACGCTATGCACACAACCCATATCGCTATCAGACAGGTTTCAGTTAAGGACTCCTATCACGTAATCGGAATGAATGAAATGCAGGTCTCAGTGAGCTTGCACAGAATACAAAAACTGTCGGGGTTGTGTGTCTGTGTTCGATCCAAACGCTAAATGCATGAAATAGAGTGCGCACCCGAAGGTTATCGGTCCGAGCAACAAAGCGATTCATCGAAGGTGAGGCCGCTTATTGATTACCAGCTTTACAAAACCTGGCTATGTGTCACGCTAGCGGGCAAATGAATAGTCCACAAAGGGTCGCTTTGTATCAAACTGAGTACACCAGGAAATTTTGGAGATGAAACTTCGCCGTATACGGTGGGCTTGATTCGGACAGCAGGCAACTATGATCGACTGTCTGAAAGCCAGTTGTACTACAAGACAAAATGGCCAGCATTAGAAACATTGGCTAAAATCGCTCAGCTATGTACAGGTTAGAGCCAGCGTGAGCTACCCAATTCAACAAGCTCATGGTACGTAACAGTGGTTAAAAATTCCCTGGTGCCTGGTGATCGCCAATCGGCTCATTCAAAGAATATGATTTCTACGCTTACATATTAACATATTGTGAGGGGAAAAAGGCCCCAAGCAGGTTCGAGCGTCCTCCGAGGTGGGGCCCCGGAGGAACCAGAAAATCGTCCCAGACCGAGCACGTCTGTAAATGTAACAAAAATGGTTTTACTCAAAACAGAAGAGCAGTCACTGATGGGTAGGGAGCCATGCGGCCGAGGGTCGAGGAGTGGCTCCGGTGTGAGATTCCGCTGCCCGTCGCCAGAAAGGCGCCGGGGCCAAGTACCTCCGCGGGGCTGTTCTCCCTGCGGCCGGAAGTCGGGCGCGGAGCACCAGCACCAGTGGCGCTGACGACGCGCCAGAAAGGAGACGGCCGCCCAGGTCTGGACACCCGGGCACGGCCAGAAAGGCACCCTTTCACCGCAGGGGGTCCCAGCCACGGGACGGCAGGCGCGATCCGACAGCACGGCCGGTAGGATCCCCGGGCAGGCAGCACCTGCCTGTGCCCGGCACGGCGCCCGCTCTCCGAGGCAGCGAGAGGCAGGCAGGAGTCAGGAGACAGCAGGCTCCTGGTGGCGCGGAACTGGGCGAGGATGGCTTCCCCAGGCCTGGTCACCCGGGTTCAAGAAGCCGTTCAGCCGTGACCTCGCCTGCTCCGTTCCCCAAGCTCGTCTCCTCGCGCCGCTTGCGCCACGCCCCGCGTCTCTCTTCTTTTATGCGAAGCATATTACTAGAGCTACACTACTGCCCGTCGAGCGCGGCGGTGGAGCTACCATTGACCTTTAGCGTGACCACGTGACACCACGTGACAACATGACGTCACAGCAGAGGAGAGATGGGCTGCCGGCTCGCGCGGTCGGCCGCGGCGGTGGAGGCTCCACATCAGAGGCGCGGCGGCTGACCACGTGACAACATGACGTCACAGCAGCGGAGAGATGGGCTGCCGGCTCGCGCGGTCGGCCGCGGCGGAGGAGGCTCCACATCAGAGGCGCTGCAGCTGACCACGTGACGCTACAGCAGCGGTATAAAGCTGAGCTTGCCTCGCTCTCCGGGCACTTACGAGGCGGCCAGGTGTTGGGATGCCACCTAGAAGCAGGGCTGATTTGAACGAGAAGCGAAAGCTTCTTCGAGAAGCGAAAGCTTCGATGAAGAGCGGGATGAACGTCTGGCTAAGCGGCGTGCTCTATGCGGCTCGGCGACAACGTTCTACAACAACTGAAGAACAAAGCGAGGAACTTTACCAAGCCTAGCCATCAATATGCTTCGCATCTGACTAGGCTTAACCTTAGCTAAGCCTCAGCCATTTTTTTTCCTCTCCTTCCGTCTCTTTCCTAAGAGAGCGTCAGGCCGCCACTAGTGCTGAAGGGCGCTGGTGGCGCATCACACATATACAGCAGACGGCGACTTCAAAATAACACTCAGCAAGGGCATAGTTTAGCCATTTGTACTTGAACAACAATTACTAAAAAAAGAGCGTAAGCGTAGAATCAATGGATCATATATACAAAAAGACAACGTTATTTCTTTCCAGAGCGAACTCATTCTAGCAGCACGATATTCCAATGCCTCGCAGCGAATTACAACCACACAGCGTGGTCTGCAGGGGTGCTAATGCGAAGCACTGCAGCTGGAAGTTTTTTGTACGACGTTCGGCGCCCAGGAACCGCTTGGCACCCGAAGCAGTAGACTAAGCAGCATTGCCTTCGGCACTATCTTGAGTTACGTTGCAGAACGAGGCCAGAACCTTGGTGCAGCTTTGAGTTCGCGTTTGTGTGCACTCTTACGGCGCATCAATTTGCCAGCTCTGCGTCGCTTTTTATAACCGAGAGCACTATTTCTTCGCATGCGTGCAAATTATGATCAGATGGAAAGCAAGAGAAAAAAAGTCTACATATATCTAACATACCTAATGTAAGCACAGTTCAACGCCTGACCTCAGAGCTTATATCGCGAGCATATCATTTTCCACCGGAGCTGCTTCAATACAGAGCGGATTCGAAGAAAACGCCATAGAGGGCCTGCAAGGGCGATGCCGTACGCTATAAACAAGTCGCAACGCACTAACAAGGTATTTTATTGCGCCTGCTTGTAACAAGGCATAACAAGGACCTTACCCTAGGTGAATAAAATTACTTCGGAAGCATATTCTGATTCTTCGTACCGCATCAAGCGCTTGCGCCACACGCACTCAGAGCGAGTCTTTTCCCAGCAGGAACAGTTGCGAAATAACTTTTTATTTGTATTGCTTTCTTCAGCAGCCTGACCACTTACTTTAAAACCTAACTTGTCTTAACCTTCTTCTTGAACCATGTTTTCTGAAAAACTGTGGCGTCGTTTTTTTTCTCACAGTGTGCAGAATCAAGACGTTCAGCGCAAAGGCCGCTAATGTCGGTCAAGGACTTACAGAATGTATATAGAAAAAATAGTGCGGTCAGGTTTTTTTTATAAGCCTTGAGGTAGCTGGATATTGCCGGGAACAAAGAATAGCAGCTACAGGTATATAAAGAGGAACGTTAATTTCAGCGTTCGTTGGCCACCTTGCCTTCACAGCCAGCAGCGGAACTCCTTTTTTCTGACAAGCTTCAGCAACAATTAGGAAGCAGCCTCAAATGGGAGTGTACAAGCACGGGTTTAGTTACTTGAGTGTTTTTGCTCAACAGACGTATCTAATTACCAATTCTTATATTGTTCGTATTCAGAGTGCTGGATAACCACGAAGCTTTGCATTGTAGATCTTTGCGAATGTTCCTTTCAAAACGCGCATCGTGTGAAGTCAGTCCTTTGGAAAATATACAAAAAAAAGCGCTGTACCTTTGCATTCTATGCATTGTTCTATTAAAGCTGACATACTTTGTGAAGCTTTTTTTTTTACTATCTACAATTTTAGCGCTGGGTATTGTTTCTGCGCGTGAAAATAGGGATAGTACTAAACATAACCTGTTCTGGCAACTCACTATACCTTGGATGCAACTATACTTTCTAACTCTGTTTGCCACTGATAATCTTACTTTATATTTTCTCTCTCGCAGTTTCATTTCCTAGTACTAGATTGGTTTGATTTCCACTCAGCATAACACTTCATATCACTATAAAGTAAAACAGGAAAAACGTTACAATTATCAAAGGGAGCAATTATAAGCCCTGTTTTCTAGTACTAAAACAGAATTTTTTTAACAAAACGACAGCTTAAATTACGAAGTTAAAGTGTACCACTATCATCATAGTCATTATCATAATTATCATGATCATCTAATTTGAGTCCGATGCAGCGCAAAATCACCTCTCATCATTATCATCATTCCAGCTGCTTCGTTATTCAATAAACCTTATAAATTCCCGTCTTAAGGGTGTGCTATTTCAGTAGAGGGAAAATGCTCAATTGTGGTTTAAAGGTCGTGCAGCTGGCGATGTCGAGTTTATATCCGATTAAATCTCTTTGCTTCTGCAGCGGCAACCCTATTCTTGCATATTTCCTTATCTCCTCGGTTAACAATTCTTTTTGCAGCGTCCTAGTGTTGCATTCTACCGCTACCTAATTCTCCCTTTTCAGCGCCAGGCGCGGTCGCCGTATCTCTCCCGTCTACGTTTTTTCATCTTTGGGGTAAGCCTAGTTACCATCAAAAACAATAAGCTATCTCCAGCGCTCATTACATGCCCGGGCCATGTACATTGCCTTTCTATGATAGGGCTAGAATGTTTTTGCTGCTTTTTTAAAATCTAATTCCAGTGGCTCTCAGAAAGTTCACCTTTAGTTTCAAGCAAAAACAGCGAAGTGTCAAAGCCTGCAACGCTCCATACGCCCTCGTGAAATGGACACGTTGAGCCGACGAAATGGCGCATGTGCCCGGAATACTAATGTTTTTATATTGCTGGGAGGGTAATTGGCAATGTGGAGCTTCGTTTGCGAATTCGCTTTCGAATTCAAAACGATTAGCTCATTAAATAGTGCATTTGTATAAAAGGGACTTCTTCAACTAACATCACTTACTCATACGATATTCACGCATCGCTTGGCACTCTACTATTAATGAACAACAGCAGCTTTTGTATTCTGAACATTTTGGTTTTGAAGCACTTACGTCATGATGCACTCCCAATTTTCCCTAGTAAAGCTCTCCTGAGAAAAATAATTGACATGAATTTTTTTTCACTCTCTTTTTCCACTTCTTATAACTGAGATGTTTTCACGTTTTACGTTTTTTACTGATCTGAGCACACTTCTCAGTTTACTGCAGACCGCGTTCTACATTGTTTGTTTATGCGCGTCAGGCTTCTATTTGTTTGTTTTACTTGCGTTGGTCCACCCCCTGGTCCTGCCATCCCCCTTGCAGGTTAGTAGACTGATAACAGCTTTAGTTATTTTCTCTGTCTTTCCTCTGATATTCATATGGTTCGTAGATGTTATTTTCGATTCGACGTCGCCGACACTTTTAAATTTCCAACCAAAAAAGCTCTTATCGGGAGCACAGTGTCAATTTTAGATACTTTCAGAGGGCATGCAGCGTTGATGATAAAAAATGGGGCGAACAGCGCGAAGGAAAGATGAAGGGCGGGTAAATACAGCTTTGTTTTTTTTTGCTTCTCCTTCGTCTGTTTTTCGTCCGGGTTGTTTGCGCTCTGAATCTTGAAGACGCAGCGCCAACTAGACCAATCGTCTTCCATTCAGCGTTTCGTTATAAACCATGAAGTAAGGAATTTTTCTATAGATTAGAGTTTTCACAGCTAAAGGCTACGCTCATGCAATTAACTGGCTGCAAATAGATCCTCAAGAATATTTTTGACACTTGTAGATCTTTAGCGAGCCCGAAAATGCACATACGCAAGTGGTTCCATGGAATGGCACCTTGTGCTGCCTGCAGTCTGACTTGAAAAATAGTGTTTTCCAGTTTAACGCCCAGTGCTTTTTTTCATCAAAAAAACATATTGTAATTTTTTAGTTAATTCAGGTATGTTAACAGCCACAATGTATGTTAACAGCCAACCTGTGCTCCATTT
This sequence comes from Amblyomma mixtum, assembly GCF_055824585.1. NCBI lineage: Eukaryota > Metazoa > Arthropoda > Arachnida > Ixodida > Ixodidae > Amblyomma > Amblyomma mixtum. The sequence continues at coordinate 119,250,700 of NC_143017.1, forward strand.
GTTTCATTAAAAATGTTTGCAAAGCAGGACATGCGTGACATCCTTCATTCTCATTAGAGCCCTGTCCTTACAAATTAAACTGCTTTTGCTTGCCTTCTCGTTGAATCCAGTTGCGAGCTCTTGGCTGCAATAGCCACTGTTACATTGTTCGTCTCTTTAGAAGGTACTTTTGTATAGGATACTAATGTGAAGGCTTATCATGAAGCACAAGTCGTGTGTACATTGTGTAGGCAAAGCAGACGGAGTTGCGTAGGTTTTCTAGAATTTTGTTGCGACTAACATTTTCTCGAATATATATATGTCATTCAAAAATATTCTATATTTCTTAACGGCGATAACAGCAAAGAGAAGTGGTAGCTGGCCCGGATCTTCACTCGCAATAAATGTTTGGAACGTTGAACAGCATGCCAGTGTGCCGAGTTTGAGTTGCTTTTGGAAACATTTTCAACTCCTTTTACTTCATTTACTGCACTAGTGGCACGAAGTTGAGCAAAAAGTTGTGGATAAACGCGTTAAGGTATGCCGACTCGGAGAAAACGTAAAGCTTGCGATGATTGGGCCGGGCTTCGGGTAGATACTCCAGACTGAATCCAAAACCGAGATACTCGAACAGGTCAAGATACATAAAAAAACAATAAACAATTTGTGCGGCAGGTTCCTTTGCGGTAGGTTCTAGCGGTATTTCAGTATTTGACGCACTTTAAATCCTGTGCGCAAAGCACGGAAGAAAAATTCAAATTTGTGAAGTATAATATTAATTTGATTTGAAGCCACCACCCGCTCAAAAATTTTTACGCTTCCTTTTTTCCACGGCTCATTGCCTCCAAAGCGCAGGAAAAGACTCGCCCACCCACGACGAGGATATAAAATGAAAGATATAAATAAGAAATGCGGCTTTGGATAGGAGAGAGAGGAGCCATGACAAATTGTAGCCAGGGGCTGTGCTGCAAAAAAAAAAGAAAATGGGGAAAGAAAAAGGTCGTCGTTCCACGCCAGGGTGATGAAAGCAAAAAGATGCAGACGGGCCCTTAGAAGCGCTAACCCGGCAGAACCCACAGGACCCATTCTGAACCGACAACGACTTTTGCTTTATCTGCATCTGGCGGCTACGAAAAGGAAGGAATAAATGAAACGAAAGTAAAATGCCGTGACAATTGTCAGAACTACGCGGAACAGAAAAGGGAACGTCCTTAAGACCCCATTACTCCGGGGGCCAATTATATTACCCGCCTCTTTCTGCGCTAGACTTCCAAAACTTCGTCCCCTCTTGTTTTAAGCAAAGCGAGATCCACAGCGCTGCGCTGAGATGGGAGAAAGCCATTTGTTCGTTTCTAGTGGAGACTGTTGGTTTGTATCTTAGACATATCTTCCCCTTATTTGGACACGCGAAGGATTATCCCCGCTTTCGAGTGCTCTTGCTTTAGTGTAATCAATTTGAGTAAAGTTTCTTCTCGGTCCACACCAAAAAGGCGAGTGGTGGCTGTGATTGGGAACCATATATTATCGCCACGAAACACATTAGGCGCTCGTTTCAAAGTCCACACCCTTGCTTGCATTTATTTTTCTATTTTTTTTTTTGTAGTTTGGCTTGACTCGTAATGGGATGTTGCCCCACGCTTCAAGGAGAGATTTCGTCTCTAGGCGATATCCGCACTTGTCTCCTCTCCTGGTTAAGACGGGCTCTGAAAAAAGACAAGAAAGGAAGGGAGCGTGAATTAATGGTCGAAGGGCGTCAAAGTATTGCCTCGTGTCGGAAGAGCAACGATTATTTATGCGTGAAAGCAAAAAGAAAAAAAATCCACCCATAGGGGTACTGTTGGTTTGGCTCTTTGTTTTCCCAACCGTTTTGCTTGCGATGGCAGAAGTGCAGGCGGCACGCCGTCTGCGAGCACCGTATTCAAAAAGAAAGTTTCCTAAATGGCGAGTTTTGCTCGAGAGCAAGTGTTTTCATTTACTTAAATTTTCACATAAGCTCATCTTGGGCTCGGTCATGTAATCTTAGCCGGAAATCTTCCCTAAAGTCTATGTGCTTCTATGTCGAAGAAACATGACAAATTTTAAGTCATTAATCAGACATTAGAGAATGTATCGGACAAGGTACAAGGACGACTAATTCTGGCCGCGTACGAATTAGACAAGCAGATTATTATTATGCGCGTATTTTATAGTTCTAATACCGACCCATGAGTAGTTCTCATCGCATATTTTCCACCTTGGGAAAAAGCGGTATCCTGCACGCATGAGAAGCCCACGCCTGCCAGAGTGAGCATGCATAAATACGCGTTCCCCGCCCCGCGGCTAAACGTGTGCGTCAGTGTGTGCAGCTTTTTCACGCTAGAGGGAGCGCCGATTGGGCCGCAGATTCGAGGATGCGGCTGGTGACAGCGCGGCTCGCGCGGCATCCGTTTATGGCACGGCCGACTCCACTCAACCCGTCGCTCCCCCAGGGTCCAAAAGTGCCGGGCGGACGGGCACGCCGCAGCGCGAAGAGCTGCTCTTTTTTTTTTGTTCAATTCGACCGACTCCACGAAGCTCGGCGCTGCTCGCGTTATCTCGTCCCGTCTGGTGCTCGCGGCGGCTGTTTGCCGCGCTAACAGCTCTTTCAAGCGGGCGCGGATCCCCGCCGTGCCCCTCGCACCCCGTTCCATTAGTCACGAACGGATGCGCCGTCGTCTAGGGAGGGCGCGTTTGACATCGTCAGCTCGTGTGCCGTCCCGCACTGAGCTGACGCTGTAACGACACCGCCTTGTCTTTTATCCCGTTTGCCCCATCGCAATAGTTGGACAATTCACAGATTGGGCGTTCTGACACGCTTGGATATTGCACATTTGGTTCCTGTACACTTTGTAAGCGCGAACGATATTAGAATATGCGCGGCGCGTACTTGCGAGATATACTGTGGTCGTTGGCGCGGAAAATTGGTAGCAAAGTTTTCTTGTGGCTGCGGGCGATACGATCAGTTCTAATTGCGCAATCGAAGAGGAGTTGCGTGATACGATGTTCGTATTTCAGAAGTGATGCCACAATTAGTGAACCATGCTGATACGTTGTGGGCACTTGGTTGTGTCTAAAACACGCCTATACATATATAGTAGGCTGCGGAAGGGCTTAAAGCCAGCATGTCTCTGTTTTCTAGGCCAGCCACCAGAGTGACAAAGTGAAACGCAGCCCACGGTTTGATCATGGTTCGAAGCTCTGCTAGGACTTATCTCAGAATCTGTTAGCATTGTAGGCTGCAGGGCAGCTGTCTGTGCTGATTCAATTTGGGAGATTCGCGGTTCATTTGCATGAAAGTGGATGTCTCTGTAACCATTTATATCTCTGGTTCTGCCATCATTCACAATAAGTAGTTAAAAGAGCAACTGGGCGATATTCTCCATGTGTATGCTTTTACACGAAGAGTGAGGAAAAAACAAGGAATGAAGCATTAGATAGAGAATACTTACGCACATTATTAAATCAAAGCTTTTCAAGACAGAGTGAGAGAAAACCTTCCATTCAGACATAGCTAGTAGGGTTGATATACACCACTGAATGATAAGCTCTAAACTAATAGGTTAAGAGTGTAGACGACGACAGAAAACAGATGCGGATATCTGCAGTCACTTCAGTGGCTGACCTGCTTAGCACTTTGCATTACGGTTCATGGCATAACTAACTGGTTACCCTAGGGGCGGGTTTATTGATTAATAAACGACGAGTAGTTGCGAGGTGCCACCATGCTAATGAGCGCACTCACATTTGACCGCAAAACTGCGCTACCAATGTGCGAAAAAAGGTTTTACATTTGTTTTCGTTAAGCTCGAGGGCGGCAACAAGTGAAAATTTGAAACCAGTGATCTCTTTTGGTATAGCCACTACCGAGAGCTCCTTTGAACATTCAGAATCTAAACGCAGGCGTTTTCTCGGATACTGCGAAGCCTGCCGAAATTTATCATATTTTCGATGGTGACAAGGAACGAAAAAGCTTTTATTAAATCACATTTTCGGTTAACCCACATTTAAAAATAAGTACCAAAGATGGTGTATTGAACTTCTGAGAAAGGGGGGCAGGGTAACATAAAAACTTCCAGTTATAACTATTGTTTAGGTACCATTTTTTAGCGGCAGTCTATGTACGCGACGTAAACAAAAAAAAAAGAAACTGTAAACGAAAAAATAAATGTGTAACATATATGCATCTAAATGAGCTTTGTTTTACTTCATGTGTTGTGCCCTAAGCAAACTAAGCTAGACACAATATAAATATAAGCAACATATCCCTGAAAATGTGTGTAAGTAGCGCGGCAGCACTGACAATTTAAAACATTGCACAGTAAGGAAGAAAGAGAGAATGAGAGGGACCCGGGAGAAAGAGGCAACTTTTGTGTTTATTTGTACAATAATAAGGACAAAAAATTCTGAACATGAACGAACTAGAACGTGGGTAGGTATTAAAGACCATGCTTACTAAGTGTATGCGATGTTGATCCGTAGTTTGCCTCCATTAGTGATGTGAATTCCGCTGAAATAGTAGTTTATCTTTGCACGGCTCACGTCTGGCCGGCTTTGCATGGTTTCTGGCGACACACGAACATAACCGACCACCATCATCCACAAAAAAAAAAGCCCTCCGACATTTATTTTGCAACTTAGTATCTTTCCTGCCCTAGGCAACAACAGCGTTCTTTGTTGTTCCCTTCTTAAGGTGGATAAAAGAGTTCGAAGAGAGCCAGATCTAGTGGGAAGCAACGTATCGAGATGAGGCAAGCCGGATGCGGAAGCAGAGTCGGGAAAAGCGTCGACTGAGCAAAATGAGAAGGAGATCAGAGCGTGCCTGCGAACGCGCGCTGGAACATGTTTCGATGGGATTAACCCGGGCATTCTTCTGGGGAAAGGAGAGGGCTGAGGGCGCTGCTAGGAACGATTTCATTACGGAATTTCCGCGAGAGAAGACGAGAAAGAGTGAGCGTTGCTGCATTTCTCAGCGTAACAGGCACAGTTCACCGTTATTCAAAAAGCAATTTTATTTGCCGTTTTAATACTTCCGTATAGTCTTCCTTATCCCTTTATACGATGCACATCTAGCAGAGTGCCATTCCTAAAAAAGTAAAAATAAAGATGCAGCGTGTGCGTGTACCCGAAGGAACATACGCAGGCGACGATAGCACGGAACACAACAGCACCTGTATTATAACGTCTTTTCCGTTTTGAGGTTTTCTGTTTCTTCTCAGCCAACGGATGAGGCGATATTTGAATTATCAAGAAAAAATCATGAACAATACCTGTTCATAAAATCCCATTTATGAAGAAGTAAAAGAGAAAAAAAATTCGGTAGAGACATTTAAGACTGCTTACGAGTGGTAATGCGAAAGCATGTTGTGGACGGAATACGTAGACGTTTGGTTGCAGTTTGCGAACTCAGTTTATTTCAGGCGATGAGTAAATTTTTTTAGAAGCACGCATGACACCACCCCCGCAGACACATGCGCGTACGACACCAACCGGGACGATGTGCGACGAACGATTGCATCAAATTTTGATACGAAAGTTTGGGAATGCATAAAATTAAAGGTGCATGTGTCGTTGGCTCGATTCCTTGACGCCCCATTCTCCACACCCATTCTCCACTATGCGTTCAGAGAAAAACGATCTAGAGATTGCGATAGAAAACAAGTGTATTTGTCAATGGTTAGCTAAGGTGTGATTGGAAGAAACCTATAAGTTAAAAAAGAAACCAAAAATGCCCGTCATTCCAAGCGGATTTTTATGCTCGATGGAGATCGTTAACAGATCTACATACAGAAGAAACGCGCCAATGCAGAAGTCTAGCGAACGACTGTGCTGGCTGACAGGTGTGGGAACTAAAGATAAAGAAAATCACACAAGCAAAATTTTTAAAATATGAGTAAGAAAGGGGTGAGCATGAAAGAAAAAGTTTTTGACTTATTGCAAAGCATTATTAAAGAGGAAGGGTAGGGAACCATTACAGATCTCGCCACATGCTTCAGTGTGATTGGCGGCCTGAAGTGACAATGTCTCGGTAAAGGATGCCAACAGAGGTAAGTTGGCTGTAATGAGTTGCAAAATCGTCATGCCGCTACGATATTAAGTTTCTGTGTTGTTAATTCCCCTTTAGCGTACTGAAGTGTAACCGCGTGCTCTCGAATAGCAGGAAATGGATATTATGGCGCCCACTTTTTCTTCACAGCCCACACGGCATCACAGCCCCCCTCCCCATCCGCAAGCAATAAAGCAGTACTCATCTCGAAAAATCTTCATCGGTGCGAAAATGGTATTTTTTTTATTCAAGAGTACCGGGCTAAAAGGAAGCATCTTTGAACGCCTATGAAATTTGCCTGCACAAATATAGTGCAAAATATTAGCAAGATCACGTCTGCAATCTATGGGGACAGATTTTATATTAATTATGCAAAGTGTAACTTTGCAAGAGCAGTTGCCGGTTGTGTGACGGAAGTATAGCCCTGCCAGTAAGTAAACAGTAAACTCACTCTGTCCTTGATACAAGGAAGCGCAGCATCTGTGACGCTTTAAAATGCCACGGCGCGCTCGTTGACACATCATTGAGTCTTGATATATTCAGGTGCGGACGTAAGTAAACACAGTGCGCTATTTTGTTTTAAGTGCAGTCACGCCGGCCCAATCGGAAATCAGGAAACATTGTTTGTTCATGAAACAGGGGACGATAACCCACTACCAGTATTGCCACCATAGGTGGCAATTTCAGTGACGCAACACGTGAAAAATATTAGAAGGTAATAACGTGGTCCGTTTACTTTTATCCGCACCTCCATATTAGGTTAAGAATTTTGATACTTAAATTTTTGGCAGTTGGATAGCAATGAATTCTTGCTGCAGAACTACATCCTTTACCAAAATCTAGAGTGTTAGTAACTAGTTGCTTAGGGGAACAAAAGCATCAAATGAATTACACCAACCTTAAAAGTTCTTTGTGGCTAACGAAGTTTGGCGCAATGACGCCCTTGTAGACTGCTTTTCGTGTAAAGTCTACGATGTTATTCTCTGAATCTAGATTTGAAACAGGGTAACCATACTATCAGAGCGCTATAGGAGCCTCGTTGGAGATTCAAACCAAGTATGTGTAGGTTCGACAAATCGTTTCGTTCGGGGGAACACACATTTTGTCACGTTACTGTTTACGCTTGAAGCTTTCACGAATGTTTTAGCTGTAAAAACGTCGCATTTTCAGAGCGAAACTTAAGTCTAGATGACAAAGCATCAACATTTATGCTCTTTGCTTCGGTATCAAAACAACTAGAGCTATTTTTACTCTATATATGTCTATGGTTCCCCTAAAAATGCAGGAAATGTATACAGAATCTAGCTAACAGAAGTCATCTTTAAAACATGACGGCTAAAATTACTGTTATGAACTAAATGCTGAAAAACAAAAGGAAACTAACCATGTGAAATGAAGAAAGTAAAAAAAGAGAAGCATTAATGAGAGAATAATAATGAGCCGAGGACAATAAAAATGAGGAAAAGAATGTAAGCAGAAAGCAAGAGGGCTGTTTATTTCTCTGTTCGGTTTCGTCCGCAAGGCCGTTCCCCTAATTTCGCTCAGAGGCGCACAGAAATACGGCGGGCAATGCCGTAATAAAAGCGGCATTGCCCGCTCTTATCCCGGACACGTTCCTGCACTATGTGCTTACGTCGAGAGAATTCTTGAGTCGGAGTGGTGCTGCATCCGCCAGACGAGTTTGGCGCAGCGCTTTCTCGGAATTGATGGCGGTTTGCTAAAGCTTTACTTTGTGACCTCCGAAGACAATTGCGGCAAGAGGTCGGTGAAATTTCCCTCTGGCTCAAAACATGGAGTGGCCCACGTTTTTTTACTTTTTATGCGAGGAAAAAAAGTTCTTGTCGGATGCCGCTACTTACTGGGCGCTTCCGCAGTGGCCTTGGGAGAAACAATAAGGAGAAGGAACGAAGAACAAAGAAGGAGGCAGGAAAGAAATTCTGCCACTTTTTTGTGAATGTCGAACAAAACACGCACCACCTCCTCCCTATTCTTCTTTTTCTTTTGTGCGTTACGTAGCATGGAAATTTTTCAGGCTTTACGTTCACTTGTTTACGACGACAAGTTGACACTCTGTTCTGAAGTGGAAGGATATGTTGTTTGAAAAATGATTTTGTAAAAAAGAGAAAATGGCGGCTATGTAGTGACGGTGCAGGAAGAACCCTGGTTCAGTCATCGAAGAGGATTACGACTTGTTTTTCCAGAGGCTTTTCTATGCCGCTGGTCTTCGACTTACTTCGACAGGACTGACACCTATCGTTAGTTGAAAAATTTTCTTCTGAAGTTGCTCAATTTCTGCAGAAATGTAGAATGAGAAAAATGTTCCAGTCAGTAACGTCCTCGGTCAGCGAGCGTGCGACACCCATGGCCGGCAGGTTAAGTGCTATGAATCCGTGGCGAGAGACAAGATTTAAAAATTCTTTGTCATACGAGGGCTTAGTGGGCGACACCTTTTTCGATGACTATGACTATGACTTTTACTATGACTGTGGCTTTTTAGGTGAAAGTATGGAGATGGCTAGGGACGCGACACGCGTATCGGTTCCAGGTTAATGCTTTTCGTTTTACATTCGCAGTCAGCCCTTTGAAATAGGTAGAAATGAAGTGTTCGTCTGCAGTCATCTGTGGGTAGTACGTTCATTCGGCATATTTACTGAAGCTTCCTGTTTTTTATTTAGTTGTAACGTTTTTTGAATGTGTGGCATCCTTTTAGATTTGTTCTTTTATAGGACTTTATTGGTGGTAATATTATATACTACTCCAGGCATTATTTCATATTTTCAACTTGTCACAGTGCGAATGCCAAGGTCGATCCAGGCCAACCGTTTCCTAGGAAGAGTGCAGTGATTAGCCAACGTCCCTCAAGTCGGCTATCACGATTATTCTAGCTTTTGGATGGCTACTATAATGGCTAGCACTAAGACTGTGGTCAATACCGCTGTGCATTTGTTTAAGATAAACTCTTAATACTGCCGTGGGAACAGATTTAAAATGCCTCCTTCAACTCGCACAGCTTTGTTGAGAGTCACGGGAAACACACGTCAAGAGACGGTTACCACATATTACGCTAATATTAGCGGCGGCTTCCGCTGCACGCACTGCCATATCTTCAGGGTTACGTCTATCTGCCTGAATGTTGTCGGCATGTTATGCTGGAGTATGCCGGGGGTTTGTCCTGTCGCTATCTCGAGCCCGCCTCAAAACTTCAGCGTAACCAGTGTTCGATATATTTATGACGTCTCAGTTAATGTACGTCCACCACTGGAGTTCTGGCTTGCTCTGTGTATCGCAACACGTCAGCACTGTGAACAACGCGCCGGAGAGAGATAAAGGCTCGCACTCGCCTGCAGTTATCAGTGAGCAATGCTTTCCGCTCTTCAGAGCCAGAGAAAGATAGCTTGCATGTGCCTGCCGCTGACCAATGGCCTGCATTTGTCTCTGAACACAGCAATGGCGAACAGGAAGACAGTGACGGAAGTGCCAAACGAAGCCGCTCTCGGGAACATAGTGGACGAAGTTTATTGCGTTACGTTGCGCCTGCAAGCATCGCATAGGCTGCTGTTACAATTATATTGAGTAGGAAAAAATTGTTCTTGTCGGGTCTTACACTGCCATGTGCGCATTGTAATTGGATATCATTTTTTTTGCGCCGTTCGCCCCCTCCATGCCTTAGGCTGGCTTCCTAGAATGGAGTGCAAGCGTAATCCTCTATGGTAATAATGCCTGCGCTCAAAATGGTTTACGCCCATGGCTGAGGCAAGATATTTGGAGTCTGAGCGCCTCAACGCTGCCTATAGAGCTGATGTGCAAGTGTGCACCGACATCTCAGTGAGCAAACTTGAGAAATCATCTTTTGCTGCATTTGGGGTCCCTAGCATCGGAATATCCTCGGCGTGTAGACTTGGTGTCATCTAGAGTGTTGGAACCTGTGTCTATTGAACTAGCGCTGAGCCAGCTTTGTCTATGTGAACTTTAAAGTGCACCGCTGGACATCTGCGACCGTTAATCGTCAACTTGGTTAAGTAGACCACAACATAAACAACCTACAATGTGTTTAAAGTACTCAACTTCTAGAATCCGAGTCGCAGGTAGCATGGCTGTGGATTCTCTCGCTCAGTCAGCTCGGTCACACAAACCATGAGGGAGAATGCCAAAAGATACCTTCAGTGCGAGAGCACTATTCCGATGGGTAAATCCCGAGCGAGATCTTGCGATGCCCGTGGGTTCCTGCCAAGTAAAGTAAATAAATAAAAATACATCAAACAATTATCAACACCTGGGATTCGAACCCGCGGCTGCGAGAACAGATCAGCTGCGCTGGCCACTGCGCTAGAGTACTACGCTATCGCCTCAGCCGAAGACGCCTTGAAGATGCAACACACTCGCGCTGAGCATTGCACATCGTCTTCTTCATCAACTAATTCTACTATCAAACTAATCTTCGCGCTTTGAGCTATGTGGAGGTAGTCATGGAGAGATGTGTGTTGCATGCGTTAACATGGAGGACGCTGTGGCAGAAACACAACATTAGAGCAATACGTATTGGCGCTGACAACATTGCGGCAGAAACGCGGCACTCGAGCTGAAGCCACCGGCGTAGATTGGGCAAATTAACACTGACAACGAAAAAGTTGAGTAAATGGACACCTCAATCGTGCTTTCAGGTATGTGGCGGTGGTGTCTACTTAAAAAAAAAAAAACTTTCGCACAATATTTTGTGCTTGGAGAAGTTAAACCGCCAGCCATTTTTTGCAATACACCGTGTGGCGCAAAACGTCGTTTCGCTTCGGCCGGCTTGCATACGCATTCCTTCTGAGACCATGCTGTCATGAACGAAAGCCACTCTTCTGAACCGTCTGCACGCTGACTGCTGCTTAGCCAGGGCTCCTGGAAAGACTGCTTTCTGTGATCGCCCTCCGAATAACGATGCCAGAGCACAGTAGATTCGAGTGCTGTCAACAATGACATCAACCAACGCGACAGTGCGAAGCCAACTGCAGACAGAGGACGGCTGCGTTTTCGCTTTTGTTGCCTGAAGCAGGGGACCAAACCCCCTTCTCGCTGGCGTGCCACTTCGGCGGGGCTCAACAATCGCGCGCCGGCTGCCATAGCCAGACTACAAAGGAGGAAAGAAAGGCATTCGTATTCCCTATGCTGGCTTCGGCGGCGACTGGAAGAAAGGGATTCTTTTCCGCGTGTCCTTGCAGACAGAACACGACGACCTCTTCAGAGGCAGGTGAGCTTTATGGAAAGGCTACCCGAAGCTGATTCAGGCTATATTGTCACGGCTTGACGTACAGGCCGGCGGCGAGAACGGGTGAAGACAGAGAGCACAGAACAAAACAGGCAGGTCCACCAGCAGCAACGTCGTCGTCGGCGCGCCGCAATCGCTACTCGTCTTTTTCTTCCACTCGCGACACTGCCTCCCCCTATAAAGAAGCATCGTCCCGATGCTAGCACAGAAGCAAGAGCACAGGAAGGAAAACCACACACGCGCCCAGCAACTCCTGCTGGCCAGTGTAAAAGGGAGTGGTAAAATCAGTTCGGGTCCAGGCGATCATCGCGCGTAATACGGTTTAAGCCGCACTACGTGCACTATTTCAGGGCGGGGTGAACGACGTGATGACGGTCGGGTTCCTTCGGGCAGCACCTCGTAATTAAGTTCACCGAGGCGGCGAACAACTGTATACGGGCCGAAGTAGCGCTTCATGAGTTTTTCGGAGAGACCTCGACGGCGCACCGGTGTCCACACCCAGACCTTGTCTCCAGGGTAAAAATGGACGTCGCGTCGACGGAGATTGTACCGACGAGCGTCGGCATGTTGTTGATGTTGGGTACGGAGTCTGGCGAGTTGCCGAGCTTCTTCTGCGCGCTCGCAGACTAGTCGGGCATCATCGGCGACGTCGACAGGTGGCTCGTGCGGTAGCATAGCGTCAAGCATCGTGGTGACCTGTCTTCCATGTACCAGCTGGAAAGGGGACATACCTGCCGTCTCCTGGACAGCGGTATTATAAGCGAATGTAACGTAGGGCAGTACCGCGTCCCAACTGCGGTGGGCGACATCCACGTACATGGCGATCATGTCGGCCATGGTCTTGTTCAGCCGCTCCGTCAGCCCATTCGTTTGCGGATGGTACGCAGTAGTTCGGCGGTGGCTGGTGCAGCTGAGACGGAGGGTCTCCTGTGTGAGCTTGGCCAGAAACGCGGCACCCCGGTCAGTGATCAAAACGGGAGGGGCACCGTGACGGAGCACAATGCACTCAATAAAAAATTGGGCTGCCTCAACAGCTGTCGCCGACGGAAGTGCTCGGGACTCCGCGTATCGTGTTAGGTAGTCCGTCGCTATGATAACGTACCTGTTGCCCGACTGCGACGTTGGAAATGGACCAAGAAAATCCATTCCGACAGTGTGGAACGGAACAGGCGGTGGTTCGAGTGGTTGGAGAAGGCCAGCTGGTCGTATGGGCGGTGTTTTGCGCCTTTGACACTCTCGACAAGTTCTTATGTAGTGACGGACGTACTTAGGAAGTGTCGGCCAGTAGTACCGTTCTCGAATACGTGAAAGTGTTCGGCTGTAGCCAAGGTGACCAGCTGTAGGATCGTCATGGCAAGCTTGGGCGACCTCGGCGCGCAGGTCTTCCGGCACAACAAGGAGCCACGACCTCGGGCTGCTGTCGAAGTTCTGCTTGTACAATACACCATGCATTATCTTGAATGTCGGCAGTATGCGCTGGAAAATGCGAGGCACCGCAGCTTCGTGGCCTTCCAAGTGCGCCATCAGCTGATCAAGCTGAGGATCACTGCGTTGCCGAGCAGCCATATCTGCCATGTCCAATGCCCCAAGGAAGCCGTCCTCTTCGTCATTTTCGCCTCCCGGTGCCGGCTCCACGGGGGCTCGAGACAAGCAGTCAGCATCATGGTGTTTGCGGCCGGACTTGTAGGTGATGGTGACGTCGTACTCCTATAGCCGAAGGCTCCACCGAGCAAGGCGGCCTGCTGGATCCTTAATATTGGCGAGCCAGCACAGCGAATGGTGATCGGTGACGACACGAAAAGGGCGACCGTACAGATAGGGCCGGAATTTGGTGATGGCCCAGATGACAGCGAGGCACTCTTTCTCAGTTGTCGAGTAATTGCCCTCCGCCTGCGAAAGAGCTCGGCTGGCATACGCAATAACCCTCTCAGCGCCGTCCTGGAATTGCACCAGCACTGCTCCTAGTCCTTTGTTGCTGGCGTCCGTGTGGAGTTCAGTGTCGGCGTCTTGATCAAAATGGCCTAGTATGGGGGATGTTGCAAGGGCGTGTTTTAATTGGCGGAATGCTGATTGTTGCTCCTCGGTCCACTCAAAGACAACGTTATCCTTCGTCAGGCGGTAAAGTGGCGCCGCGATCTGGGCAAAGTTCCGTACGAAACGTCGGAAGTATGCGCAGAGACCAAGAAAGCTTCTGACGGTCTTCTTGTCCGACGGTGGAGGGAAGGATGCGACGGCGGCCGTTTTCTCGGGGTCTGGCTTCACACCCACTTGGCTGACGATGTGACCAAGGAACTTTAGTTCACTGTATGCGAACGGGCACTTCGAAGGCTTGAGCGTGAGTCCGGCGTTCAGAAGAGCTTGAAGAACCGCTTCAAGACGCACCAGATGGTCTGCGAAAGTGCTTGAGAAGATGACAACGTCATCTAGATACACGAGACATGTCTGCCACTTTAGACCGGCGAGCACAGTATCCATGACTCGTTGAAATGTCGCGGGCGCTGTACACAGGCCAAACGGCATCACCTTAAACTCGTAGAGGCCATCCGGGGTTATAAATGCAGTCTTTTCGCGGTCGCGCTCATCCACTTCAATTTGCCAGTATCCACTCTTCAAGTCGATGGACGAAAAATAGCGGGCATGACGAAGACGGTCTAGGGTGTCGTCGATGCGTGGTAGTGGATACACGTCCTTCTTGGTCACCTTGTTGAGTCGCCGGTAGTCGACGCAAAATCGTAGGGTCCCGTCTTTTTTCTTCACTAGTACTACAGGTGCGGACCACGGACTGTTGGATGGTTGGATGACGTCGTCCTTTATCATTTCGCGCACTTGCTCCTGTATGGTTTCCCTTTCCTTCAAGGAAACGCGGTACGGCGGCTGACGAATCGGGTGCGTTGCGGTGTCGACAATAATTCGATGCTTGGCGACGGGTGTCTGGCGAACTCGGGATGTCGTCGCGAAACAGTTATTGTACCGATGCAAAAGAGAGAGCAGTTCACGTGTTTGGGAAGGCTCAAGTTTGGGGTCGATATCCAGGGGCAACGTTGCAGGGTCTCGAGACTCGGGTGGGGCCGCCTCTGTAGGCAGCGCAACAGCTTTACGAACGCCGCTAAGTTCTTCCATTTGGGCTATAACTGACCCTTTTGTCAGGTGCTGCGGCTCGTTCCTGAAGTTGGTCACGAAGATGTTGGCACACCCTCGTCGAACATTTGCGACCCCTCGCGCAACACCAATGCCACGCGTAAGTAACAGCTGGACACTGCCTTCCAGAACGCCTTCTCCACATGCTGTTGTATCGGCTCGGACCGGCAGGAAAACTGTCGACAACGGCGGCAAGTGGACATGGTCGGCATCAACTTTCATCGCAAAGCCTGTGGCCCGAGGCGGTACTGGCGATGAAGAACGTGCGCGGAGGGTCAACCTGTTCTGCCCTATGTCGATTACGGCGCCATATTCACGGAGAAAATCCATGCCCAGAATAACATCTTTAGAGCAATTCTCCAATATCACGAATGTGGCGGGGCACGTCTCACCGTGGATCTCGACGCGGGCAGTGCACTTGCCAACAGGGTTTACGATGTGGCCTCCCGCGGTACGTATGGGCGGTCCGTCCCACTGGGTGGTAACCTTGCGAAGACGCCGAGAGAAACTTCCGCTGAAGACCGAGTAATCGGCGCCGGTGTCCACAAGCGCCGTTACGTCGCGTCCGTCGATCAGAATGTGCACATTGCTAGAGGTTACAAAACGATTCGCGCTTCCAAGGATGCCATCGGTCGAGCTGGGACATTCCAACGTAGGCGGAGGTTCTTTACTTCGTGCGACTCCGGCAACGCCACCTCCAGGCGTCGCCGTACTCAGTTTTCCCGAAGTGGCGAAAGGCTCTCACGGCGAGACCCGCGAGAAGGGGATGGTGGGCGGCGAGGTGGCGGCGACCGGGAGGTGCGAGGAGAAGCTATAACCGGTGATGGAGAACGTCGAAGGTAGTCTTGTATGTCGCGGGGCTGTTCACCGTAGCGGGGGCACGGATCAGCCCGGTTAAAACCCCTTAGGCCAAGCTCGCGGTATGGACAGGAGCGATACATGTGGTCAGGCTCACCGCAGTGAAAACACAATGGTCGCCGGTCCGCAGTCCTCCAGATGTCGGTCTTCCTGCGTCTCGGCGGTCCCAGGCGGGCATCAGACGGGTGCAGGAACTCGCGGCGTTGAAGGCCAGAATCGGGAGCGCTCTGGACTTGGCGATGGGCGGGAGGCGGACGACGAACTGCGGCGGCGTAGCTCAGAGTTGGTGGGTCGGCTGCAGCTACAATTGGGACGTTTTCTGGCGCCAGCGTGTGTCGCAGTTCCTCGCGAACGGCCGACGCGATGGAGACAGAGGCGGGCTGCTCAGGAGAAGGGAAGAGCTTTTTAAGCTCCTCGCGGATGACGTCGCGAATTATTTCTCGAACATCGGCTAGACCAACTCCGCCCAGGCCAGACGAGGCAAGACTTGAGACGGCAGGAAGGGCGCTCAGTCTCTGAAAGTGACTGGTTCTTGTCGCCAATGCGTGCTCGATATTTGTAGCTTCGGCGACAAATCCGGCTACTGTGGTCGGAGGATTGCGTATGAGGCCTCCAAAGATGTCATTCCGGACACCCCTCATCAACGCCCGTACCTTTTTCTCCTCAGTAGCCCGCGGGTTGGCGCGGGCACTCAGACGCAGCACGTCTTCGACGAAGCTCCTGACGCTTTCGGTGGGTCCCTGGATGCGAGCGTGGAGCAGATCTTCTGCTTGCTGTCGCCGGTGTTGGTTCGCGAACGTGCGCACCAGTTCGCTCTTGCATGTCTCCCATGATGTTAAAGAAGCCTCATGGTTCTCAAACCAATACTTTGCTGTGGCTTCCAGGGAGAAGTACAGATTCTGAAGGCATTGGTCGGGAGTCCACCCGTTATGTCGAGCTACTCTTTCATAGTGCTGGACCCAGTCTTCAACATCGTCGAGGCCATCGCCACGGAACGGGACGACAGATCTTGGAGTGACAGGCACGTAGACGATCCTCGACGCAATCGCGGGGTCGGTTTGTTGTGACTGGGACGCCATGGTGACGTTGGCTGTCCTAGATGTCCGCGATCCCTCGGGCAAGAGTCCGAATTCCGGCGCTTGGCCTTGCTGACGTCGGCTAGCGCGAGTCTCAGTTTCTGCCGAGGGCTCCTCCAAGAAAACTCGACGGCCAGGACTTAGGACGGGGCTCGAACTACGATGCGGGGTGCGCTGCATGAGATGCGTTACCCAGCACCTCCACCAAATGTCACGGCTTGACGTACAGGCCGGCGGCGAGAACGGGTGAAGACAGAGAGCACAGAACAAAACAGGCAGGTCCACCAGCAGCAACGTCGTCGTCGGCGCGCCGCAATCGCTACTCGTCTTTTTCTTCCACTCGCGACAATATTGCCCGATACCAGCGGGGCTGCTTGACATGGCAGTGAATTTCCGTCGCAACGAGAGGTGCTACATCACGGTGCCCCCATCGACATCATCACCAGAACTGATAGGGGCACCTGTGTCGCATCCTCCCGTGGGCGGGCCTCCAGACGTGCGTACGGCCCATTGGACGCTTTTGAAGAAATTATTGTCCCCTTAGAAAGATGTAGGGACGAGGTAGGCTTTAAAAACATCAATGTTGTGTGCTCTAAGCATTCCTCTCAGGTCTCTTGCCTCCCTCATCTCTCTCCTGTCATTTTGTCATCTGACCATCATTTAAATACATGACGGAAGCCAACAGTCACCGAAACTAAGGAGCCATTTGGGATGTTTTTGTGGTGGTGTTCATCAGTGGGATATTAATAGGGTAATTGTGTAGAGATAATTGATTACAAAGCAGACGTAAAAACGACCACATGTTGCCAGTGGGATCCGAACCTACGTCCTCCAAATTTCGCGTCCGGCGCTCTAACAACTGAGCTACGTTGACGGTTGTCATGTCTTCTGCTTAACGCAACCTTGAGAGAGTTCACCAACGCCACCTTCGACCATAGCCACGGACGTAGTACATACATCCTGTATTACCGCGAGTGCCGCGTGAAACGCGATTGAAAGGTGAGGGCTGAAGCCGTGCGATAGCCCTCTCAGGCTCTCGTAAGCTTTTGAGTAGACAAGGGAAGGGAATAGTTTGTAGAAAGTTTTCTCATTCTTTCACCGTAACCTCGTCTCCGGCTTGCTCGCTCCTTCTCCGGCTCGGCCACGTCTACCTGGATCACAACACTTGCCTACAGGCCGGCATGGCTGCACAAAATTCGTTGTGTGGCTGAACCTATGCGCTAGATCTATGCCGTTGTGAGTGATGTACAGCAACTTGGGCGAGCGTGCCCATATTTTTCGCATGAGGCGGATAACTTTCTGCTCAGCCTGAGAGTATAAGACGTGTATCTGTACTGCATCGTCAATGGGGTGCTTCCAGACCTGGAAGAGAGAGTCTTATACCAATGGGTGGAGCCTGCCCCTCTACACATCTACAGCGGTGAGGCGGACGTTCGCTGGCACTTGACGCCAACCACTGGGTCCCGCTTTCCACCTCCTCACCCCTTCTCTTTCTCCTCACCGCGAATTCGCTTTGCCTTCTTTCTTTTTGCGGACGGCCCTGTTAAGGCACCCACAGATGATGAGACAGAACTGAGCTCTTCCATTCTTCCTAAGAACAATTTTTTAGGTCACGACCTTGGCAAACGAGGCATTAACAGTTGTCGCTGAAAAAGGCCGATTATGAACATGGAATGCATTAGTAAGAGCAGATTGCATGAATATTTTTTGGCGAAAGACATTCATCAGATTTTTAATCGTTTTTTTTGTTATCTAGTGTTTGCGTAATGCAAACTTTAAGTGGGGTCTATCTGCGGTAAAGGAGGCGTTCTTTCTACGAACGTAATATATTCTGGACCACATAGAAAGATGACCAGCACACATTCATAGCGAAGGAACCTAAACATGCTGACAAGCAGATACCAATGTTACAACGCTCAAAATAAAGTGATTGCGCTGTACACAATTTCGCAAGAACAAGCCATCGCTTCTTGAGAATTCCATGCGCGATGGAAACGCGAGATGATAACAATAGATTTGAGGAAAATGATTGAAATGCGATAGAACTTTCTTCACATGTCAAAAAAGGAATGTTTTGATGAATCTGTTGAAAGTTTTGAAGAATTAACCAGAGACGCACTGCCTGAATAAAGGCGACATTTTTCATTTACCACATTTTTTTCACCACAAGCGTTATGGGTTAAGCAACTTCCGCTTGTACATTTCTTGGTGAAAGATGAAAGGCATTTTTTGGTGAAGGGTGAAAGGTACATTTTGGTGAAATGTTAACATTCGACTAAGACTCATTGGTTTTAGTGGAATATTAACCTTTCGTAAGAATATTTTTCTTACGATCCCAGCCGCGGCGGCCGAATTTCGATGAAGGCAAAATTCTAGAGGCCCGTGTACTGTGCGATGTCAGTGCACGTTAAAGAACCCCAGGTGGGCGAAACTTCCGGAGCCCTCCACTACGGCGTCTCTCATAGCCTGACTTGCTTTGGGACGTTAAACCCCAATAAACCAACCAGCCAACTAACCAACTACGCCGGAGGTTTGCTGATGCTACCATATTATAATGACGCTTAAATTTACTGCAGCTTTCTGTCTCGTTCCTGATTACTTCAAACTAGCTTGACAGCTACGATACATTTCATTTCGGCGCAAAGAGATGTTCAATTCAACCCTTTCTATGATCTCAATCCAGATTGTGTCGGCGGGCAACGCTGCAATTTCGGTGTCAAATTTATTCTCCACAAGTTAATACGTGCTGCCCACTTCAGCAAAATAATTTTTACTCGTATTATGTAGTGTCAGGCATTTTATGAAATAACTTAACATTTTCAGTGGTTCTTGAGCCATTAAATGCGCTTACGAGTGTTTATCCAGTAATGTTTGTGATGTCATCGCTGCGTCACGTGAAGCGTCGGCTTGACCAAGGACTAGGTTTCGGTTCTTGGTTTGCAGTTTTGGAAAATTAGAAAGGTTCCACTGCGTAATTTAAATGAATTTGTTACAGCGGAGAGAGGGGACTGGAAACAGGATGTGACAGTGATTTCAACACAATCGAGAAACCCCATAAGTTGCCCTTCAAGGGCGGTGCCGATAAACGGAGATGCCAGAAGTGCAATATAAAATGCATTGTGCGGCTTAAAAATCACGGTCAATAGCGTCCCGCTGCCATCATTTTACATGGCTTCCATTTTTAAATAATCATTGTTCTATGCTGGATAGTATTGGCCGAGTGGTAATCAAAAGAATGATTAATTACTTCACGTTGTTGTGATGATTGTAAGGCGCAAGAATGAGGCATACTGCGCCCAGATACAGCTAAATAAAAAAAAAGGCCCTAACCGGAAAAAGGTAAAAGGTGACACGGCAAGAGGGCTGACGTTATCTCCTCTAGTTGATTTAACCATAGTCCTTCAATACTTTCGTTCAAAAACATCGATAGACTATGATTTAACCAAAACATTCTCTGAAGCGCCAAAGCGGTGGATGAAACAGCTTCACTTACCTTCGTTTTAGTTCTTTGTGTGCTGGTGTGTGGGGTTTTTTCTTCATGAAAAGGCACCGTATTTAAGTTTTTTTTTATTTCCAGAGAAGGTTTAGTGGCTCAGTACGACAGAACTGAACGTAACCCGCAAAGTCCACAAGTTGTGTGCGAAATATTCTCGCTCTAATTCGTTCTTTATT
This sequence comes from Amblyomma mixtum, assembly GCF_055824585.1. Taxonomy (NCBI): domain Eukaryota; kingdom Metazoa; phylum Arthropoda; class Arachnida; order Ixodida; family Ixodidae; genus Amblyomma; species Amblyomma mixtum. The sequence continues at coordinate 119,270,735 of NC_143017.1, forward strand.
AATGCTTGTGGTGCAATATTGATTTGAACAGTGTTAAAATATAAAAATGTAGAAACAACCGCACTAATACTTTTATCCCCCCCGTCTGCTCAGGAAGTGGAGGGGAGTAAAGGATATAGTAAAGGTTTGGGAGAACACCGGGGGTCGTGCTCATGCTTTAACGATAGAAGTTTAAGTTTTTTCTAAGGGAACCAAGTATTCTTATTTTATTCCCTTCTGATATTCAGTGAAGTATGCGATGTCGTGGCCCTTGAAGAAAAATATAGAACCCTTCCTTTTTAAGCATGGACCTGTGTACAATGAAATTAGAATATTTTTCTCAAGGCTCCTTCTCCTCGACCATTATTTCCGAATACGTTGCCACTGCTAGAAGACTTAGGTACTAGGGGTGAATGTGGGCCGCTTAATTTCTCCCGATCCAGTGTTTTACTCTCAAAACGCTTTAAGCCGAAAGTAAATATCTTTGTTTGCAGTGTCATGCAAGATGATTTATAAGCATCTCGCATCAACAGTGTATCGTAATTAAACGCATATATCACGCTCGGCGCTCGAAAAGTCAGCGGGATTTTTCAACAGGAGTTTTCCTTTGTCACAACTTTCTTCAAGAAGCAGTTTGTTTATTTCTGGCTTTTAGCTCTAGATTTATTGATGCGCCGCGATAAAATATTGCCTGTCGTAGCTCTTTTGGGTCATGGTGCATTGCTTCCTTAAATATTGTCGCTGTTTTTTGCCCCATATAAATGCTTTTCTTAGAGCGCTTGAGGTCCTTATTGTTTGCAGTGAAGCACTACACAGTAAAGGAAAGCTGACGGTTCCCTACGAGAGAATAAATGGGTTAACCCGTCTTTACATGTCGGGTTAAGCTAACGTCAGAATGAGGGCTTCATTATTGGTTACTGTCCACCCTTCCCAATTCTCCACAATATATAATACGGACGTTGGACTTTCGATACACATTTAATATTCTCAGTATTAGATCCCAGCCTCAGTTTACAGCCTTCGCCACCCTCACAACTGCAGTATGAGCAGCATAAAAAATGACAATAAAATAACTGATTTTGTACCGAGTTGTGATGTAAAGTGCTGAAAAGAAGCCATTGCCGAAGATCAGTTGCGCGTTAACCAGTAAACGGAACAAATGGTGTAATAAAAGAAACTCGAATGGACGATCTGATAAAGAGTTTTCTTTCATGTTGTCATTTCTTATTGTCACGTAGTCATTTATAACTTCGCGCTGAATTAAATATATATGCCATGACAACAAAGAATGCCGTCGCTTTTGCCGCCTTTGTACAGCGTCTTGTCTTTTCTGTCCTTTTTTGTGGTGCCCAGAAGAAATATTTCTGAACTTCCGCTGTTTGCGGTCATTATTTGACTATGTGCACAATGCTAGTGCAACGAAAGTCTTTATTAATGTGTGCAGGCCAGACAAAGTCAGGAACTGAGACAGGGCACGGGAGGAGGGGATATTAGCAGTAAGGGTTCGAAGCCTACATAAAAGACGCATTTAAAGAGCGCGTGTAAGGGTGCGGTGCGGCAACAGTCATTTGCGTCGTTGCGGCCTGTGCTGGCGATACATCTGCGCCTGGCTGCCGCAGTAGAGCCGGATGGAGGTGGTGCAGGACAGGATGCCGCGCATGACATGTGCTATTATCAGTGGACTTATTCTGCTCTACGGTAAATCCTAGTGTCTCAAGTCATGAGGTGAGACAGAAGAAATGATCATGAAAGAGAGCACCACGACATCTTTCCAACTGTTGCTACTTTTACCAACGACGAGCGCCATTGAAACATTTCCAAAACAATTAAACATAATCAGAGTCAAATTACGTCCCGTCATTTGTAGCTGCAACATGATTGCTCCCAGTCGTCTGAATCAAATCATGATTTTATTCTATTATCCTTCGCCTATACTCTTAAAAAAAGTTTGTAAAAAGGCAGTAAAAAGGTAGTAAGTGCAGCAGTCACTAACTCTGACTTCATTTTACTACTTTTTATCAGCTGTTTACTACCTTCTTCGAGGTATAGTTAGTAAAAGTAGCACTTGCTACCTTTTTACCAACTATGGTCGCTGTTACTATCTAGTTAGTAACCGTTCCTTTATCCTAAAATAAAGACAAATAATATAACTGACACAGACTGTCGTGCCAATAAATTGGTTTTGTAAGTAAACATATCTGCAGGGACGTATGGTTTGGGAGATTAAGCTGTTTCTACACTCTCAATTTCACAATTAACGCTGGTATCTTAGCTCGACCGTTAAGATCCACTAGCCCGTAAATGAGAGTCAGATTTACGGAGTATATAAGAATTAGAAAAATTTACCTGTGCACGCGTAATGTGCGAGTGTGACTCTGATTTGTGCTTTTCTTGAATTCTTAACCTTTGTGTGCGCACGGTAAGGTTGTTGATGCCATAACCTCGCTTAATATGTGCATGTAATCTGCTCTGTAATACGCTCTGATAGCTCTGTCTGGTTTCGGGAATTAGTCAAACTGACTATGAATTTGATGAGTATGCATAAATTTGATAAGCCACGCCAGAACACCGCACGAAGAATCTAGCGACAGGTGCGAGTTTCTATTCAGTTTCTTAGTAAATACTGCTAGCTTCCTGTTACTAACTACGAGTGGCAGCCGTTACTAACTCATGGGTTAGTAACTGTTACTAACCTTCCCGTTACTAACTGCGGTTACTAAGAGGGTAGTACATATCTGACAACCAGTTACTACCCCAGAGTTAGTAAGTACTGCTACCTTTTTTCCAAGTAGTCTACAGTAGTCTACTGTTACTCAACTTGTCGAGACGATAGACGACTTCGCAAAAGCAATTAACGACCACATGGAAACAGATGTAATCTTCTTAGATTTCTCAAAGGCTTTTGACCGAGTCTGCCGCGCCAAACTGCTACAGAAACTAAATCATATATTAGGTGGTGGGCCAATAGCCCAATGGATCGCCAATTATTTAACTGACCGTCGCCAGTTCGTGAAACTCGGCGACTACGCTTCAGATACTGTCCCGGTCCTCTCCGGTGTACCACAGGGCTCTGCTCTAGCCCCAATTCTCTTCCTTCTCTTCATAAACGATATTGCAGACCAGGTAGAAGCGAAACAGAGGTTTGTTCGCAGATGATTGCGTAATCTATAGAGAAATGAAAAGCCGAGAAGATCAAATAAGCTTAAATATTGATTTTGGCAAGATAGCAGAATGGTGTTCGAAGTGGCAAATGGCTCTTAACTTAGACAAAACTGTATCAACGACTATAACGAAAAAGAAATTCAAACATGGCTTCCCTTACGGCTGTAGTAGCATTGCACTCAAGGCAGTCACCGAGTACAAATACTTAGGCATCATTATATCAGACAATCTAGGGTGGACAGCTCACGTAGATCACGTAACAAACAAAGCGATGCGTAAGCTCATGTTTCTGAAACGAGCCCTGCGATATTCTACAAAAGAAGTCAAGCTTTTGGCGTATATTCTATCATACGTCCAATACTAGAATACGCAAACGTCGCCTGGTTCCCGTACACGCAAGATAACATTACTACGATTGAGGCTGTCCAGCGAAAAAGTGTGCGCTTTATCTGCAACAGATATTGGCGCACCGATTCTCCGACGCGGTTGCTATCTGAGACTGGGCTTGATACGCTAGCTAGTCGTGCTACGCTCCACCGTCTGAAGTTTCTGTACATGATTTTGCATAACAAACTTTAAGTTGATTCTGCTACATACATTACCTTGAGCACTTCGAGAGAAACCCGTCACAAAAACGAACTCACCATACAAGAATACTTCTGCGCTAATAATTCCTTTACGTTCTCTTTTTTTCCTCGAGCTGTGCGGGAGTGGAACTCCCTTGATGTTTCAGTGATTGTACAGCCAACTACTGAAAAATTTTTGGCGCTAGCTGGCAAAAGTGTATTGTCCGAGAACAAACTGTGATTTTTTAATTTTTTTTTACTTCTTCTAACATTTTTGTGGCTTTTCCATGTATTTATATTTCCATGTATTTATTTTTATTTCTCGTGACCATTTGTGAAGTGAAAAATGATTATTCATGCGTTATCTTTGTATTGCCTTTTTTCAACGCCTCTTCCGATTGTCCCCATAATTTTAACTGTCCTTTTTGCCCACTTGATATTGTGTTTATGCCTGGACGACTGCGGACAAAACCCACTCCTTTAAATATCCCGAAAAAAGGATTGGCAGTATTAAAAAATAAATAAATAAAATAAAAGGGTCTAAAGTGAGAGAACCCTTGCGTAATCAGACAGAATTTCCTTTGCTACCCTCGCATATTCTGGTCAAAATAAACATACCCGACAAACTTCGTATGTGCAGCTGGAGTTGAGGACAGTACACAACTGCCATTATTATGTTAGTTATAACAGCAGTTCCTGTTAAGAGGTGGTAACCCTCGATTACGCCTCAGGTCTGAATTAGACACACCAGCCTGCTTGAGCATTTGATGTTCAAGTGCAGAGAACTTCAGAGAGAAGTGTAGCTATGGAGTATTCTGCGGATTGAGAGCGCAAGGAAAGGGGGGGAGGGGGGGGAGTCGTAGATCCGAAATTCTCAAAGGAGAGCCAAGAGTGCTGCATGAAGAATAAAGGACGCAGAGTAGAGGCGCGTGAACAAATCAATATTGCTCGCATGACTGACCTTTTTGCCGTCTCCTGGGCCTTGCCGGAGAATTGCCTTCTGGCGTGCGAAAAACAGGAACAACACGAGTCGATCCATCGCGTCTGTCAAATTCTCGCCAAGCACATTAGGCCCTCGGCGTGAGGCGCTATTTGAAGTCACTGAGATGAAAACCACGCACAGAATTATTTCTTTGCTCTCGCTATGCTGTTAAAAAACGAGTTAAAATTTATACTTTGCACTTCTAGTGGAAAGGCAGAGGCGCAAGAGCTTTCAAGAAACTAGCAAAAATTATCTCTAAATGTGGGTCTTTTTTTTTGCCAAAGTTAAGCTCCAAAGATGAGAATCTCCGTTTATCGATCTATACAGCGGCATAACGTACCGCCTATCTTTATGAAGTACCGACTGGATTTTTTTTTGTTGTCGCCTTTTTTATATCTCCTGATGCTTTTTCGCTGCAGTAAATAAGGCACCACTATCTCGGGAGCATGTTTACCGAAATATGCGCTTTTTTAGAAGGAGTAGCAATGAATACAACCTTGTGCCATGCCTCATACTCTCAGTCGAAATCATGTAATGACATCGTCCATAAAAGAACCACACAGGACGTTTGTATTCCAAACGGGATAAACTGAATGGTAGGAGCGTCAATTTTCCTATTTAAATATTTCTTTCTAGTCACAAGTTGCTGGCCGGTCCGCACGTAACTCGAGGAGTTGCTTCAGGAGGCGGAAGTGCTTGAAAAGCGGTAGCGGCACCCAGGGAAGACTCAACAACAGGAACACATAGTGCCAAGAAAAGTTGCCAAGGCTGTGTTCGACTAGCGATGTGGGCTACACTGTTGTCAGGAAGTGCGCAGCCTGTTTTCACCTGCATGCAAATGACTTCCGCCGGAGGCTGGCGAAAAGGGAAAGTCAGGAGTGGCGCATTTCCTACTCGATTTTATTTTTTTCTCGATTTGCACCATCACGTTTTCTTCCTCCGGGAAAGAAACTTCCTTTTCCTCATCTTGCGGTCACGCTAAACTCTAACGGGGCGCACAAGTCTGCACTCTTTAGATGACAAAACGGTGTAAACAAAACAACACCGCACGCCGTCTTCATGCTCTTGTTTCAGAGAGTAAGAATCAAATTCCTTTTATTCTTTCACAGGAAATTAGGTTTTGTTCTTTCAACTAGACGGTTTATGCTCTTCGTGTTGAGTGAATCTGGAACACATGTAGCATTTTCTTCGCATACGTGCTCAATATGTTTTTCAAGTTCGTTGCATTTTCTTTAAAACACTGGCTGCAATATCGTGTATGCGTATTTTGCAACATATTTTCGTGCTGCTTTGTATTAAATATTTGTATTGTCTTCGAAAGAACATTCAAGATAAAGGGTAGCTCCGACAGACGGAAGAAAACGGTGGGATCCGGTTGTTCTGCGCGCAGAGGCCCGAATTGTGCATAATCAGCTGCTGCGTCGTTTGCATATGCCCTACTGTCGCGCTCTTTGAAATGCGGCTCAATTCGCCGAAAATCCCAGTCTGGAATCGCTTCGGCGGAAAAACTGAACGCACGGTCTCGGGCAAAAACAGTCTTTCGACGTGTCCCGAAGCGCCGCTGCTTCAATATGTGTGGCAATCTGGACGTGGAAGGGAGGTAGCACGCCTCTAGGCGGAATTCGAGAGAATAACCTACCGTACAGGCACAGCTTGTAATACTGTTCGAATTTTGCCCGTGAACTTTGGAGTGCTGTGCAAACAAACTCCTCCACAGAGAGAGGGCACGGACTGGTTTCCTCGCCTACCACAGCCCCAAATGGCAGCGTGTTTGCTTTCCAAGAGGAGAGCGGTTTTGCTTTTGTTCGGAGAAGGAGATGAAATGTTGCTTCTGAGCCTTGAAGACGTTGCTGCGAACTACATTCGGAGCGTTGAAAATTGCTTAGAAGCGCGTTTCTTTTTTTCTTCTCAAGGTGTGTGCTGAGTTTATCGAGTACACCAAATGGTAGTCCAAGCGGACAAAGATGTTAGAAAAAGTAATAGCAGTTGAAAAGGCGCTGCGAAATACACAGCAGGAATCATGACAGTGGCTAGACTAATAACCAAAGTTCTATTCAAAATCAGGCTTCCAAGTAAACCGCCAACCGCCAATAAACCGCCAATAAGACATCAACAACACAGGCGTGTGCACTACATGCTGTTTTTTTATATTCAAATTTCGTGTCTATTAAGAATACGAACGGTAATGCGAAAAGTCCATGTTCCATTTTTTTTGTTTACCTTTTTCACTGGCATTACAAGGAATTGTATTGTCCTGTGCATTATTTGGTCTTTTGTTCCATCGTTTTAGATTCATTTTCTATGCGTTTTTATTGCCATATGACAGGTCGTGAAAGAATGAAGCTATCAAATTCTTGCTTCCACCTCTCCGAAAATCCCATGTTGACTGCCAAGACGACGTACCAACTCAGGTAGGGTACTTCTAAGTGTGTCTAAGTATTACTTACAACAAAGTACTATTATTTCTAGACAACTTATGTTCGATTATTTTCGGCCAAATCTATTGAACCCATTCATATATTTAGCCGCCAGAGACTTTCAGATTAGTAAATTAATGGTGGCCTCTTTCCTTTCGTTTCATTGTCAGAAGCCGATGATTCGCTTTAGAGGTCCCAATTACTGAGCTTAGCGGTTTCATGAATGAGTGGCTAATGTCCAGCAAGTATGGAAACCAGAAGCTCCGAAAGGCGGAAAGACCGCCACAAGATAGATGGTTGCTTGCTTATTTCATCAAAAGCAATCGTAGTGCAATTATGGATTCGAATGCGCAACCGCCACTGCGATACGAACACACCACGGTTGCCGCAAGCGGAAGGCGCCAGATTCGTAACTCAGCGTCTCTGTGCACCGCAGTTCCCTTCGTGGGCCCAGCCTTTGGTCCGCTCATTAGTAGTGATTGATAGCCTAGCAACATTGGCGATCCAAAGCGACAGGGCAAACAAGCAACACTGAGTGAGCTTCAGGATCACTACTCTGAGCTCGGTGTTCGGCGCGGTCCCTATGCCCGTACCGCGAAGCTGACGTCAGCCTGTGTCTCGGAATCAATTAGAAACGACATGGTCTACCCACCAATTGCTTTTGGGCTAGGCGGGGCGACGCAGCGCGCTGCGTCTGACGCGACGAGGGAGGTGCTGGGAGAAATGCGAATGATAAGATGCGAGGTGGCAGTGACCACAAGTATGCGTAGTAAAATTTTTCAGTGCTTTTAACGAACGAAGGCTGCTGTTAAATAAGTGGCGATTAAAGGATAAGGAGTTGAAAAAATTTGTGCAAAATAGGTTGCTGCCGCGCGCTCTATAGAATAACGGAATTTGTGAGCTAAATAACAGGCGCAGCTAAAATTGACTGATGTGCGAGAAAACTAAACATGCAGTACACCTGAAATATGACGGATGTTGTTTGGACGGTCGTGATGGCTTTCTTCCCACACCTAGAACAAATTAAATGACGGTATAAGAAGCATATGACCAATTAGTAAATAAATGCTCATGTGTATTTTATTTACTTTTTTCATATACACACATACGGTAGGCCATTTTTCTGGCTCAAGCAGCAGCTCAGCACGAAGATTAGAGTATCGCCAATGTTGAATCTAAGGGTTTATAAAATACTGTGACGAAGACGAAGCTGGCAGTGGCGCGGGACGGAGCGCCCGCGCTAGGCCACCGGCCATTAAATCATCTCATAGCCATCGTTCACCACGCCTCATTCTTCGGCTGGCCGCCTCGTAACATTTGGTGGAGGTGCTGGGGTCCCTTCATCGCCATCCTGGTCCCGGAGCTTCGGTGTCCTGCGCCTGCCGTGGACGTCGGCGGTGAGTACCTGGTCCGCGCCGCCCGGCCGTGCCCCAGCCCGCCGGACCTGCCCCGACCTCGCCGCCCACCCTAGCCCCGTCCTCCGCCCAGACCACAAGACACGACGACCCAAGACCCCACCGAAGACCCCACCGACCCGAGACCCCACCGACCCGAGACCCGACCGACCTAAGACCCAAGACCCACACGAGAATACACCGCTCCCCTGCCCCTGCCGTCCGGTGCGTCCACGGACCTCGGCCGTCAGCTCCTGGCACCCTCCGGCCCGGATGCTTCGTGGACCGGGACTCATTCTCTCATCTTTCACATCGTGGCGGCCAGCACTGCACCATCTTCAACATATTGTTCGATCCTTCACTCAAGATCATCGCCACTTCGCCGTCTGTTCGTCACCGATCGGGACGATCGCTCGGGGGCCCCGGGTAGTGTGACGAAGACGAAGCTGGCAGTGGCGCGGGACGGAGCGCCCGCGCTAGGCCACCGGCCATTAAATCATCTCATAGCCATCGTTCACCACGCCTCATTCTTCGGCTGGCCGCCTCGTAACAATACAAACAATTAATGCAGTGAAACAGTGCGTTGCACTCAATAAATGATGAACAGATATAAACTCTGCGAAATTATGAGTCAAGAGCATTGAAGGATAGCGAGCTCCGACACTGTTGGGCCGAAATGATTCTTTTCGAAAGGATCAGTGCAAGCAAATGCTTTCAAAATAAGTTTTTCTCCCACACAGTGTCGCAGTGTTACGCGCTACCCTCCACGGCTTTTGAGGCTGACAGGCTTTTGAAGCGGGATAGTACTGGAAAAGAATTTAAAGCGCTTCTTTTAAGTAGCCTTTTGCTTCGTAGGATTTAGTTAAGATTAATTTTGAACTCCTACGTATCGATGTTTGTTTCGGAAAGTGAAGCGTTCTCTACCTTAATTGCTTAATTGCTCATGTGAAGCACTTTCGGTGTTTACTGCTTACTAAGCCTTTGCCTGAGGGAGCTGTTTGTCATTATCTAGTTGCTTATAATTCACTTTGAAAGATGACTGTGAGCCGCACGCTCATTATTAGATTGGGATATTTTCATCTCTGTAAACTTGAGCGGCGTTACTAATGAGTGGAACAAAAGCCCCAGAATACGCCCCGAAGAAAGGAAACTAGTGTAAACTAAGCACGCTGAAGTCCAATGTTAACAGCGGACACACGATTGCATTCACTTGACTATAGCTAATAAAATGTATTTCATGCTGAGAGTTAGTGTAGCGATATTACAATGTGTTCGACGAAGTCATAATGGCAATTTTCTCTTTTGAATTAAATTAGGTGGTCCCGTGTTTAGTGAACAAACCAGCGCTCAAACTACTCTTAAAAAGCTTCCCACACAAGCGACGGCAAATGCTATGTTGGCTTTCAGTATGGACACTGATATAAAACATCGGCAATAATCGAGGAACTGACGTTGACATGAAGACTAAGTTTTGTGCGTTGCGTTCGCTGACGGCCTCATGCAAACAAAGCGGCTTTTTTAGGTACTCATACAAGTAACACGAGAGCAAATGTCTGGCGTTACATGGGTGCAACATAGCAACAATGCGCTGGAGCTTACTTTTGTTCGCCCTCAATTGGTGACTTTTGCGTTCCTAACGTGACATCTTTACTGATCATAACGACGGCAGTTTGTAGGCGAACAGAGAACAAATAAGCGCGTGTTCAGTTCAGAACGATAAGGGAAAGCAAATAACTTTTCGGGGCAATGAGGGACGTCGAAGCTCAGTATGTTAACGATATATACAACTCCCCACGACACTGAAAGATTATACCGACGTCGCCAAAAAAGCCATTAGCTGCGTCATGACTGAATGACACAAAGCGACCGCTAATGCGTTGTTCCAAACATAGCGGACTTGTGCACTCACATAGACTGGTTGTAATGAAGGGAGACTCTTAAAAAAACGATGAAAATGTAATTATAAGCGCGTTACAAAAATGATAGTGACTGAAGCGAAGCGGGCTTCATGTAAGTAAGCACGAACATGATTGACATCAATGGTTAAATAAGTACTTTTGTGGCTAAACATGGAAAAATTAGCAAAGACATACTAAAAATCGAGCACACCAAGTACCCACGTGGACAAGAAGCATAAGTTGAAAAAGGGCGCTTAAAATCGAAAGAGTCTGATTATTGGCTTTTCAGCGATACATTGATAACTGTCACTGAAGTGCACACCGTACGGAAAAGAGATGCTTCGAGTCCAGTATTTCTTACTCACCTCTTACGGTACCACTTAAGCCGTCGTGGCTGAATTCGTACAGCACCATAGCGACACACGGAGGCGGTGCGTTCAGTTCCCATCGACGGGATGTGGTTCTCATTTTTCTTGCTTTCTCATCAACTAAATGTCAGCTGCAAAATATTTACGCTACTAATTTCAATTATTTGAGACAATAAACTAGAGATCAAAATGCATTGACCTATGCTTTTCTTGTTTGCAGCGAATGTTGGCATCGAATGTTGGCATCGTTTAATCTTGGGCATATAACGAATTCATTGGACGGGCTATTTTAATATTTACTGGGCCAGTATACCTTCATAGAAATTAAGATTGGAATTGTCTGGCTGTTTGGTTTCCGAAGAAAGATAGTCTTTGTAGGCGTTCCTGCAGTCGCTTCAAAAGTGTAGCTGGTGCGAGTATAAAAAAAATTACATCATGTGATATAATGTATTATAATACGGGATATATATTATATTCAAAAACGAAACATAATAAAATTGGAGAGAATAAGCCGATGTATTCTACGGCACGAGCGCCTGAGGTGAATCCGATATACACGTCGGTAGGGCGGCTGTAGAGAAGTTTTCTTATGCAGCGCAGGCGAATGCAGTATACCGGCTAACCAGTATGTTGGCCACTTTATTCAAGGGATGAAAAATTTTGCTGTCTTGTTTAAAAAGTAGCATGATTTAGGGTTTTCTTTTCATATAATTCATTCATATATAAAATAACCCGCGTAAGGGCAGCCGCACACTTTATTTGGTTTCACATCTGCTATAGTGAAGGCATCCGTAAGGCACTTAGAGACACCTAGTTTTATTGCGAGTGTTCATCTGTCAAATGATCTATTAGACATTAGAATACATGGAATACCTGGTGATATTTGCCTACAAGCGATAAATGATTTGTAATTCAATTTATTCTCTCATGCTGTTTCGGTTTCATTGGCCGATGGACGTCAGTGACTTCAATTTGATGTTTTGGTTACGTCATCCACTAAGAAAACGGATATAACCGCTGTTATGCAGTTTTAATGCACTGCGACATTTAATTCAGCTTCATCCAAGACCTGAAATGACAAAAAATGACCGGTCAGCAATTATATAGCGAATTTTTTATGCTTCGTTTGACCTAAACATCCACTACGCGTCGCAGTCAAAGCTCGACTGATGAAACCGAAGCAGAAACCGCATCAAGAAGAAATTGAATCATTAATTATTTAGAGCTCGTGCATGAATACAACAGGATGCTCCATGTATACAAAAATTCCAACGCATCGTTTGAAAGAAAAAAAGACGCGAGAAAAAAATTGTTCATACTGAAGGCCCAGAGCACGAAGGACGGGATTAGGAAGAGACAAACACAGCGCTGTTTTTGCCTCTTTCTTAGTCCTGTCCTTCGTGCGCTGTGCCTTCAGTTTGAATCATTTACCGACTAGCACAGACAAATACCTTACTGCAAAAATTTGTTGTCTCTGGTCCTTTATTACATATAATTCGCCCACAATATTATGTCCACAGCCCGCTCACTTTCAGATTGAAACCGTACCCATTTTAAGAGTTCTTTTGTGCCCCAAGCTGTACACAAGCTCTTAATCACATTCATAGCCTCTGTATATTCCTCAGCTCACTCCGAAACCCTCTGGCATCAATATAAGATCGTGAAGTTTAAACCATGAAGCATTTCTTCACTGATGCGCTCTCGGAATTTAGCCAACATTTGTCTATGTTCTGGCACAGATCCTATGTATCCGGCAACAGAAATAAGGATAGTAAAGATATCTGGGATAGGCAACGGTTGCGACGTATTTTTTAATTAGTGTGGCCAGGTCCTGAAACGTATAGTGAAGGCACAGGGCAGAAAATAAGGTGAACCTGCATTCTGTTGCGGAGAATCTCTTCAGAAAGGTTGTCTTTCAGTCGGGAACCTTATCGCAAGTTATTTCTAGCTTGTTTTAAATCTATAGCCATTGCGTGCGCATCCTATCTGCAGAGTGAGCTTTCCTTTGATCGAAGAAGCCCTAGGGTTTATGGCATCCAGTGAATATTGATTGCGATTTAAACTTTGTTTGTTTCACTCATGAAAAAAAAGGTATGTGTCGGCAGCCACCCAAGGCACAAGGAACGGTTTTTTTTTTCGTTTATGTGTTTTTTAGAGCCTGGACTCTTTCACGGGATCTAGTCATTGGTGGGAATAATAGCGAAGTAGAGAAAAAGAAGCATAAAAACGGTTGGCCATTGATCCTCATCGAAGGAGACGTGAAAGACCATGGTACCCTTTCGTATTTGTGTGTAATAATCAATCATGATCTGACGGATCAAAAGCGCACACAGAAGAAGCTTGTCGAGAACGTGTTGCTCATATAAATACTATGTAATAAAACTGCAAAAGTCTGTCTTTATCGACCTCAGAGCGCTGGCGCGCTCCGTTTTATGCTGGTTTACTTCGTTTCTATGGTGAGGGGCTACTTTGTTCAATAACTTCAATGACAATTTCAATGTTCTAACTTCAATGTTCAATGACAATTTTGTCATACTAAGTGGCACGTTCCAGTCGCATTTATTTTTTCGTTTTCTCTTCTGTATCAGAACATCACTGTAAGCGATTCATTGCAGTACTTGTCCGTCTGGGGTGCTGACTGAATACTACTTTCTGATTTGCGTAAAATATGCAGCGAGTTTAATGCGAATATGTCTGCAAACAACATCAGCTTGCGTGGACGGTGTTAGTTGCTTACATGTGCAGGAAACGATTTCAGCTGTGCACTTTCTAAGCTCCAGTGTTGATGATCGCGGGGCGTTAAGCCGGATTGTTGGACAGCAGACTAGAAAAGCGAAATCAGATGGGCCCAGGTTAAAAACAAAGGCCCCCCCCCCCCCCCTCCCCCCCCCCCCCTCCCTCGGGATGTGAGCACCTCATCCATCGCTCACACTCTCTGTGGACGGCAAATGCAGCAATTTTCCCACTCTCGCTGGAGAATAAGCCGATCCCAACAGCACGTGTGTGATGAATGAGAGGAAAGAGCAACTTCAGGCGAAACGCAAAAGACAATGAAAAAGACCTCTTTTTGGAAAGAAAGAAAGCATCTGTGAAAAAAGAACAGTTACCACTCCTTATAATAAATTCTGCGCTCCCATCGCGCAGTTATAGCGTGATTCAGAATACCATGAACCTCTCACTAACCGGGCCTTCAAATTGCTTTAGTGGATTCGAAAAAAATACGAACTGATAGAAGCAATGACGGAGACGTTTAGCAAATATTTTCGCAAACACAATTGATTTTGCAGAGGCCAAAGGGAAGCGTGCCTCAACATTTGCTATCAGTCATATTTTGAAACCTCTAGGCGAACTTCGCAGGCTGAAGTGTCTTCTGCGGCTGTGAGCCGCTCTGTCGCAACCTTTCTTTGGTGTGAAGAAAAAACAGCGTCTGACGCTGGATGGTAAACAACCGTACAATTGAGCCTCGGAAGAAGAACTGCGGCGTTTATAAAAACTCCTACACAATCACTGCCTGTGTGGCAGAAAGAAAGGATTTCAAAACCTATGGGAGTGATTTGGTGGCTCCAAAGAAGAGCGCACATATACTTTCTGACGTGAAGGATGCATGGTCCAGACAGGAGGGGGTGAGGCTGCACTTGCAAAATCCTCGCATGCCTCCTGAAGGATGGCCTGGGCCCTTGGCACGCTTTCAGGCCTGGCCTGCGGACTCAAGCTTCACTTGTGGGTCAACGCACAGCAAACGGGCAGGCCGTCATTGGTTTGACACTGAATTCCTTTTCTGGAGGAGTTATCTTACAGCCATGGATCTTGTATTCGGCTTTTGCGGGCTTAGCATGGAGTCGAATGTTCCTTTTGGTACGGCAATATAGATGTAGTGACTGTGGCGAAACGGAGTCGAACGTTTAGTAAGGATTCCAACCTTGGTCCTTGCTTAGTGTTTTTCTTAGCCCTTTTTTACATGAGGGCACAGAACTGCAGTGTGAAGCCTATAGCGTAAGGACGCTATAGAGCGTCTTCAATTTAATAAATTCAACTTCTTTCTTAGTGGCTGTGCTGTCCCACTACAAAGGTCGATGGCAAGAATGCGGGTACAACTTTGTAGCACGGTAGCTTGCCTAAACAAATGTAGAATAATGTATTAAGGCATAAGGACACTTTGAAGAGTGGATGTTTTTGAAAAATTAATTTTTCAACTTCGTTTTCTCAAATGCCCATTTATTTATGAAAAAAAAAATAATTACGAAAAAAATTGCTTTAAATTAGCAGCTTTCGAAAACTGGAGCCCATTTTGTAACTCCCTGCAAATGTCGCGGAATATAAATTGAAAGTTTCTCAGCAAAACGAAGAACTAATTTTTGTAACAATAATTATTCTGACTGGTTAACTTTTCAGTTTAGATTAACCATAATTGTTTCTTAATATCTACGTACATATTTGCACTTATTGACTAAAACGGTCGCAAGAGGGCGCATAACGTTTAGAGCACGTTAATTGTTTATGTTAGCGTACCAACATGCCGTTTGGGTTGTATGATGTCGTGCTGGCCGTGTGCCATTTTAACAACGGCAGCAGAGGGATGTTAGACATCCTGAAGCACATTGGAATGAAACCTGATTCGCACGCACTGAATACTTGCCTGGTAGGAAACCAAGATGTATCCGGAAATCCTCTTTTCCGTCTACTGATAACACAAAAGCAAGGTGATGGAAAAGAAGTGAGCTACCTCTCGATCAAAGTCCGGTGTAAGCAAGGCTAAGGAAGAACTGAGCTACAGACATGGTGAATTGTAACCTCCCGTCACTTCTTTATGGCATGTATAGTCACATCACTCTTTTAGTTGGTTTTCGTGAAATTCACTTTTCTTCATTCCTTCTTACGCAAACCAGCCTAACTTTATACCTGTAAAATATTTGAAATTAAACTGTAGACTTATTTACTATATACCTGTACAGCAGTGCAATAAACCGCAGTAAATAAAATCAGGCGACACTTTTTGTTATCGCTGAATTTTTCCTCAAAACTTATCTGTTTTAAAACCATTGTTTTTTCTGATGACAATATTATGCAGTGGCAATTCAGCATATCGTAACTATTTATGTTCGTTGCACAGCCGAAATCTGTGGTAATATAACTGCGAAAGCAATTTGCGTTGTCGTCAACTAAATGTAGGTATCCCTGCTGGCTTATTCAGCACAATTATAAAAATAAAATTGTAATGAATTTTTTAACTGTGTTAACATTTTCATTTGAATGAAACAATGGAGTTATTTAGATAGATCACTAATTTTCAATTTGTATCGGCTTTACAAGGTTTTTTCCCAGAAAGTAGCTTCGTACCTTAAAGGAACTTGGGGCAGTTTGCTTCAATAAATTAATCCATGTTTCTCCTGGCAATTAAATGGTGTGATATTTCTCGTTCATCAAGGAACAAATACCTCTCCCACTGATCTCCAATGAACCCTCTCCTGCGGCAGATTATACTTTATCTATATGAGCCTTATCCGATCAGCTCCTTGACTCTGTGCCACTCCCTGCTACGTTTGGCTTAGGTTTAATCCACTACGTTATTGTCAGTAGAGTTCTTTCCTCGCATGACATACTATGCCCATGTCTATTTGAGCTATGATATCATTAACTCTCCTTTGTTTTCAAACTTGTGCTGCTCCTTTACTGTCTTTTTATGCGATAGTATAGAGGCCCATGCCCCCGCACCCACTGCAGGTGTCACACTTTGCCTTTGCCACCAGAAAGGGGGGGAGGGGGGGGGGGGGGCAAGTTACACCTCGTCAGGTGGAAAGAACCTTGTCGCCTTCCAGGGTTGGTACACAAGACATCCATCTTGGACCTGGCACCTGAAACGGTGGGCAGATGATAAATTAGGGAGAGGAAAATCCTCTCCTCCTCTTGTATCATTGCGGTGCTGCATGCTAACTAACAACGAGGTTCTGAAAGTATTGCACGGTTACAGCTAACCGCAATTAGTTTTAATAAAGTTCTTCCCCTATCACTATATGTCAGATTTTACTGCCTAATACTACTATGTAACTATTACACCTACCTTTAACCTTACTATTTTCTTTTCCGTTCTTCTGAATTCAATTTCATGCCTCTCTGTTAGCGCCCACGTTTCTGCTACATGAGTGAGTAAGCGTTGTGTAGGTAGCTGTTAAATGCTTTGTCTTATGCCATTGTGAACACGTTCATGAAAAGGTGTTTCGCCGCTATTCGACGTAAAATATCTATCCCCTGATAGCCTTGGCACTGAAGCTGACCCAACCGAACGCGAAATACTATTTTCTTCATGGAAATTGAAAAGTGTCTGTTGAGCAAAAGGGCGCTGGGCTCAAGCCTAGAGCATTCTTTGCGAAAAGTAGAGCCGTTCATGGCAGGTATAATTAAATCTGCGGCTCAAACTTTCTAGCGGTACTCTCGGGCGTGGCTAGAAAGCAGGCGCCGCAGTCAAGTTGCAACGAGAAGCAGATTTAACCTACGTAAATAATAGCCTTCGTCCTGTTTCATTCATCTGAATCGTGCATTTAAAGTAAAACCGCAAGTATGAATTACGGACGCAATGTGCTCACAAACGCAATGAGCTCACAAACGTTCTTTTAAAAAGAGAGATTTTTTAAAAATATGCAAGACAGCTCTGCAGTTCAGTGTGTTGTTACAAACAATAAATGTTTTGCTAAAATTTCTTGTGAACTTTGTGAAAACTCTGCCATATTTGTACATTCCCGCCTTTACATAAAATGTTTGGTTGACTTCAGAACGCATAAGTAATCAAGCGCAAGGGTAAGAAAACGACCCCTTTCTTGCAATAGCTTCGGTTTTTTTTGTGGCTGAGCACTCCGAGGCTGCTTTATCTGCAGTGCGCCAGCTGTTGCGCAGTGGCCTAGTTCTCAGAGAAGGTAGCCGTCCACCCATACGCTGCGCGAGACAAACTGTGCATAGCAAATTTAGCGTGCGAAAAATTTTTCTTTGTGGCGCGCTTGGCCAAGCAAAATGTGACTGGTTTAACGGAAATCCAGAGAGACGTCTCTGTTCTGCCCGCGTTCACTAAGCACTTTGTTCTTGACCGGCAGTCTCGACCCCGGAGAGCGTGACAATCCAATTTTCCTTGAAATCGAGTTAGGAGCTCCGTCTAAGAGCAGTGAATGGAACTCACTGTGGCATGCGCAGAACTGAGGATAGCGAAACTTGGTTTACATAGGTGCCACTCACTTCCCGGCGCGGCAGAGAAACGATGTCAGGTTTGCCAAATTGGTTCGCAGCACGTGGAGATAAGTGCGGTTGCTATGAGAATAGAGAGAAACAAAAATTTTTTTGCTTTCGGAGCAGAGATATGGGAGACGTCTGTGTTGAGCACATCCTCGGGCTCGCTTGTAGTTGATTTTTGAAATTCGGCCCCGTCTGCTTGCGGCTTTCTCGGGGAAAAAACATTAACGTGCCGTTACGAGGCATTCCAAAGAAAAAAATGAGCAACATATTTCTCAGGTTGTTCTTGTCGTGTTTCCTACGAGAAAATGGAAACGAATAAGTTGCAGTATAGAGAGATAAAGAGCGTAAAAAATCACGAAGAGCAGAATTGGATAACGCACATTTGGTTAGGAATAACTCACGCAGGATTCCTCTGTAATGAAGGTAATGCTATAAAGTGTTGCATGACTGACGCGTAATATTTCTTTCCAAAGTACTCGTTTATTCGATCTCAGATTAGATAACAATGCTGTAAATTTGCAGCGCACCGAGGTAAAAACCAGTAGTGCTATGAACTACTTGACTGCGAAAACAGAGTGCAACTTTGATTTCGGGGAATGGGAATCAGCCAAAGTAGCCGCCGTGAGATGTTCTTGAAAACTACACTTTAAACAGGCGCGTGTTTTGAAAGCTGAAAATCAATACGAGTATTCAGTCACGAATTTTCGCAAAATGTAAAAACATTCATTTATTACATTGCATGCTCTTCTGCTCTTCTATGATGTGCTATAAAATTAAAGACAAGTAGTTTTGAGCTTTTTATTTAATCTGAACTTGCTCCTATATGCAGATAAGAACCGCATTGAAAAGCAGAACAGCACTGTTAATTCGATAGACGTTGACGTGTTCGTTTAAACTTGAAATATTTCATGTAAAAACAGAGGTAGGAAGAGATGCTGGACTGCTGTATGAGAGGGTAGCGCTTGTATTACAAACATCCCTACGCACTTACACATCACTTTCGCCCATAGCTGACAAAACCTGACCAATGTTTTTTTTTCCTTCAAAATGACTACACCAGCACGACCAGGCCCGTTGTACTGAGAAGCACTTTCAGCGTCAAATTTCCTTTCCTCTTTTGTCGTTATCATACTCGGGCCAATTCGGAAGTTCTAAAGATGGTTCCTTTCAGTCCTCTATAACTACGGTCCCTAACTTGGTTACAGAAGTAATTTCATCGTCGCGCTTTCTCCAGACATGTCTGCTGGGCGAGAACAATATGACTATGCAAAGCAAGGAAGGCGAGATTGTCTTGGTGAATTTGGCGCAGGGCATCTCATTTATGCTGCCTTGGTCGTGAGTGAAAAGAAAGTGTTGAAAGTACCAGCAAGGACTGCGGACAGCGCTTGCGAACATTGTATAAAGACTTCCCTGTGCTTTCAGAAGAAAAAGAGGGAAAAGTGCAGAGCTTATATTTGTATTGTGTGAAGCAGGAAGCACTTAGCGGAAAAGTAAAAAAACATACAAGGGGCTGATAAAAGCTAACGTAAAGTAACAGTTGTTACTTTTTTAAGATGTGCTTAGCACGAGTGAAGCACGCAGACACTAAAGCATAGCTGAATAAACAAAACTACCATCCTTCATTGTGCCGATAAATTTCGTGTTCGCCTGGTTATTGCATTTTTGGTAATATTTGAAAGCCAAGGTTAGCCGATGCAAATGTCGATGAAGAATGGGTAGTCAGATTTGAATTTTAACTGTGCCGTCGAAAAGGAATAAAATGCATTTAAGGAATGTTCTCGGTATATGCAGGCTGAGATATGTGAATAGATGGGTTCTACATCTGTAAAAAGGTTCAGTAATTTTTATTTCGTTTCTTGCTCCTTAAATTCTTTAAGAACAATGCATATGAGCTGTACCTTTTAATCTAGCATCAAAAAATTGGCAGTGCAGGGTTTTCTTGTGTGCTTTTATTTCGGTTTGTCAGCTAAAGGCGCATCATTTTCGAAGCTTTTCAAGAAATACACGTGAAGTGCATGATCAATATAAGACTTCAAATGGGCTCGACACAACTTGTAAGAATGTTTATATGAAAGTTGAACTGAATAAGGTTAAAAAAAACTTCAAAGTTACAAAAAAGCCAGCTGTACTGCGTATTCGCACGAAACTATTATAGTCAGTGCAAAAAACCAAAATACATTTAAACGGATAGCCCGGTTAATTGTGGTTCTGCCCAGCAGTTTTTATGGATGTATTGTTGGTTTTAGGAGGGAACAAATGTTTGAAGTTGACACGCCACACCGCCGGTAATGGTTGCCTCGTACTGCTACTTCAGCTTCGGCGCTGTTCAAACAACTCTCCGTCCGCGCACTCATGTGTTCAGGCGATGCTCATCCGCTTTGAGCAAAACCGGCATCATCGCTTCTCGCGTGCTGTGTTTACAAGAGCAGCGCTATGCGAGGATGAAATCAACTGGTTCCAGCGGGCATCGACAACAGAGAACATAATCGCCTTGGGTGACCGCAGTTTCACCACTGCAAACTGCTTATTTTTTTTTCTGTACGCTATTCAGTTCAATTTTAGTGTAAACATTTTTTTCCAGTAGTGCATCTTATGGCGAGCCTATTAAAAGCTTGGCATCACCTTTGCTTGGAGTTTTTTTTTTTTTAATTCAACATGACACGCATTTCATTAAAAAAATCGAAATGAACGTGACAAATACTGTACTGGCTATTTACTGATCCTTCATTAAAAAGTGCAACTCATACAGTGTGTCCATAAAAATTTTTCAGCGGAAAAAGAAACTGATTTTTGTTTATGGCGACCTAGTTTCGCACTATTCTGGAAAATCTAAAGAGCTCTCACATGATGCAAAAATATTTATCCCGTGAGATTTTAGGGAATGTTCCATTTGACAGTTCGATTAAAAGCCACAAACTTTTTAAAGGAAATCGGAGACGATCGAATGCAAACTCGGTGTGTTTGGCATGATATGACCCATAACAGTTTATGCTGTAAAATTCCTTACGATTCATAACCACACGAGGAATATGACACCTGTTTTGTAAGGAACAGTTACTTTAAATAAGAGATGCTGGTTGGTTGGTTTAAGGGGTTTAACGTCCCAAAGCGACCAAGGCTATGAGAGACGCCGTAGTGGAAGGCTCCAGAAATTTCGACGGGGTTCTTTAACGTGCACTGACATCGCACAGTACACGGGCCTCTAGAATTTCTCCTCCAAAGAAATTCAACCGCCGCGGCCGGGATCGAACCCACGTCTTCTGGGTCAGCAGCCGAGCACCATAACCACTGAGCCACCGCGGCGGCGCTTAAATAAGAGATGCGTCTAGTATTTCCGTCCTGAACTCAATATGAACGAGAAGGCTAAATATTGCTATAGTCGTAATCAAAAACTGTGCAGTGCTAACTCACCCGGCAGTGAAACAAAACGGTGATTAAAGTGTGCGTAGCAGTTTCATAAAGTAGGCGCTGAATGGAAAGTGCCCTTCTTGTCTCGTGCCGTGGTCATGTTTTTTTCTTCCCTTATCTTTCCTCTCAAATGCAGGCTTAAAGCGTAAAATTGGAAGTCGGCACTAAGTTCAGGAACGCATAACAGCGTTATTTTACTGCGCGCCACTTATATCACATGGTTAAGTCGCATGAGATTATAATCATCATTCGCTGCAGGGTTGATCTTTGTTTCATTGGAAGAAACGCAACGTATATTGTACCACGACGACTCCCACGCCTTCTCTAGATCTGATTCAGAGAACTGGACAAGAGTAGTATGCATTTACCGCATATGCTGCCGCTAGAGCAGGATGATACTATAATTAAAATTAAGAAAGAAACAAGGTAAAAGTAATTAAAGCACTCGGGAAAGAGCTCAGCTTGGTAGACAAGGAAGCGGTGTGGCTTTATTACTGCAGTATTAATTTCTTTACTATTCCTTTTCGCGAGAAGGGCAGGCACCCGCCGTTGTATAATTTAGCCAATGCAGTTGCTCGTAGGTGGTTTCATAAAGCTTCAGCCTCGTCGTAGTGTAGAGACATGCCTTAATTAAGCCGCCCTAAAGGGCGGGCGGTTGCCGCATGCCAACAGTACTTCACGTGAAGACATCGTTCTCTGAAACTAGAGCTTTAGCCTGCTAAAAACGGATGTCTCAGCACAGTGCTTCTAGCAGGAAGGCAAATAAAATTGCTTGTTTGTTCTTTCTGGAATACATAACATCTGACGGCTTGCGTAGTGCTTGAGACTCTGACTAGGCTCTCGCTTTCTCTTGGAGAACAGAGCACAAGCGCTGCTCTTTTGTGTCTCAGGAATGAGCTGTATTAAGCATGAAAGGGTTTTTGCTTCGCTCCAATAGAGAGGCTAAGATGGACATCTTCCAGAAACTTGACATGAAGCAAAATATTAAGCAGAACCTAAAACATTGAGAAGTTTTTTATTTGAGCAGTACTGAGCAGAAGAAATCAATTTCATCATAATATGGGTCTCAGCAGGACTAGAACCACAGCCGGCGTAGCAGAGGAGCTTCGTTTCTGAATGACCCTATCCTTCGGAAATCACCGCAGTGCCTCACGCAACATTTTCTGAGTGGTACATCACTTGCTAGCCGCTAACAACGCATTCTTCACCTTTAATTTGGTTTCCTCCGCGCTTCCATGTTATCTTTGGCAGTAAAGCTGTCGGGTGGGTCAACATGTTGAAAGCCTCGTCAATATCACCAAAGGATGCTTTATGCAGCCGCACATTAAGGTGAGAAAGCGCTTTCCGCGGCTTAAAGCGTCGCTCATGCCAAAGAACATCAACGGATATGGGAAGGGGGAAACTACAGTAAGTCACACAGCGAAAGCAGCCAAGTACTTTTGGCGTGCTGCCAAACTAGGTGGCAAGTAAAGCAATAAAAATGACGCCGAGCACGCTGTGTGGGTTGGAGATAAACGGCTGTTCCCGCGGCTTATACACGAAGATAGCGGATTGTTCCTTCTAAGGTAGCTTCACATCCCCCTTGTAAAAGAATCTCATCAGCCGCTAAAATGCGCTTCCTGTATCAAAAAGAGCAGATTCATACCATCCGAGGAAATTCCGGACTCTCATCTATCGTTAAATTGCTTGACATTGCCTAAATATTCCTCAATCCGTCTGCTGCCGAGCACTGACACTAGGCATATAGCGCCTCTGGTGACGCGCTGGTGGAAGTACAGCCCCCGTCAAAAGTATACAGCGAAAGGAGTTTGTTTCTAACCTGTTTAGCGTGGCTCCCTTGACATCAAGCAGTCCAAACCTTGGGAGGATTGAGGACGCAAAGCCGTTCCTCTTTCGAGAGATTACGGTCGCCGAGGATGCATAGCGAGGCATGCTGCAGGCCTCACAACAAACCCCGTGGGCTCTACACTTTTTACGGGGGGTGTACATGCGCCGGCGCAGCTCGCCTAAACAACAGTAGCTGTAGCGCAATTGCAACCTGAGCACAGTCCTCATTCCTAGGTTCGTGCCCACAGACCACCGGTCAGAGCGTTAATCCCGGCTTCTCTAAATACAGATAAGCCCGTGAGCGATCTGGCTTATAAACAAAGCCGGCAATGGGTACTCAACCTAAACTTCCGGGTAGGCCTTCAACCAAGCTCTATAAGGTGCCAAGCACACCAATGGACCTGCCATGAGCGCCATCAGTCGTGCCGCCATACGTCCGCGGTTCTCAGAGGCATGCTTCGGGAGGCACTGCACCGGATCCTTCTTCAGCCTAAAGTGTTCCTGCTTAACGATAGCCCACAGTGTTGTGTCTACACCGGGATCAGCATCTTATAAGACAGCTATTATGTCCCTGGGAACCAAAGGCCCCCAGAAATGCAGAACAGGATTCTTCAGGCGAATTTCATATTTCGGAGTTTTCGCAGCTTTACGACCCCGAAGCCATACACCCTCGCTTGGTGGCTCCCTACCTCGGCTGCTGTGGAACATCTGCAAACGCTCCAGTGTATTTCAGCTATAAGCGAGGTCTCGGTGCCGGTCCGAGTGTACCATATTGAAGGTTCAAACTTGCAACACTGTGTTGTCTACAGCGTCGACGTTAACGAGCACCATGCAGGTCTTCAGGTTGAGTTCTGCTCTCTCGCTCACCGTGCCATCCAGGCGCGTTATATGGTAAATGTGTGCTCTTTTATCGTCAGCCTTTCAAAGTCCACCAACACCATCCGTGTGCTTGTTTTGCTATGAATGCATCTGACGGCCTCAGCGATATAAGGTGAGTGTCGTCTCTTAGTGCAGCTTTTCTCTGGTCTTGCCACATGGACAGCTCCTGCCTCTTTACAACTCAAGATGCAGCGATTTCTGAAGGCACAGCAACTTACTGATCCGGTCTCTGCAAGACTCATCACCGGAAGATCACATCTGCAACTTGCCCAAGAAAGCAGAAGGCGACTCTAAAGGATTGTCGTTGCAACTTTCGTTAGATGATGAGCATCTAAGAGAAAAAAAAAGTTGCCTTACCTGTGCAGTTTATGGCGCAGCGGGCTTAAACGAATTTAAAATGAAAACTGAGGCACGAGGCAATAAAAATACTCCATACTACATAAAAACTAAAGAAACGGTAACCTATCACAGCGCCAGCTGCTGAGGAAGGGTCAGGCTCTGGGACGTCTGCATAAATCATAAATGTACACAATTGTAGTTTTGTTAATCAGAAAAAATCAAAATACATGCTACACTATATAAAAAGCTGAAATATTACCTTAAAATGCTTGAAAAGTTAACACTTTGCCTATTCGATTACATTCGACATATTGACCCGATCAATAAAATCACGACGAAATTATAAAAGCCATTTACATTATTTTGGTCGAATAATATGTAATAGTTACGAAGTAAAAAGTGAAAAGAAATGTGACATATACCGTATTTTACGGACTATAGTTCAATAACCATACATGTTTAAAACTTGATATTTCTCATGCTGCGGACTATCTGTGGGTGCCGACTATAAATGACTTAATTTTTAACGATGTTATGTCATATTCGGAGAAGGTAGAGTGGCTGCTGCATTAAAAAAAAAACGGAACCCAACTGCGGCTGAGGCATTTTGCCATTCTAAATCAAACGGTGGAATCAGCTCTAATATGCAATAAACCTCGACATGGAAGCAAACGCTGCTGGAGGCACTTAGAGTGGCCATTTTTCAATATTTGAGTTTGTGAACACAAGGAAAAAGCCTGACTTAATAACACCAGAGACGTCGTAGTTCTTCTTTCAAAGCGGTCGCGATGGCTACGAAAGGATAAAGAGCCTTCCAGGCAGCATTCGAGCTCTGTATAGTAGAGCTTGCGCACGCAGTAAAGGAGGAGAGCAAGAATTTGATGGCGATAAAAAAAAGTGCTCGGTTGTGGGCTCCTTCCCTGACAAATCAAGGAAATCTGGGCTGCTTCTGTTACGCATCAGCGGACAAAAAAAAAAAACAACTTATTTTCAGTCGAAATTCGTCCCCGTGGACTGTACGCCAGGTGTGGACTATCTAAACAAAAAAAAAACATTTATTGTAGGTAAAAATTTGCCCCTGCGTACGATAGTCCAGAAAATACAATTGTATATTGACTATGAATATATTATTATACTATAGTTATCGGCGTTACGAGACGTAGAACACATCTACATAATTTTACGTGGACATTGTACAATAGTTATTCTAGGTGTATTAGTATTGGCGAAGATTTTTGCTATTGCAGAGTTTTGTCTTCATTTATTTTACAATAGTTAATGAATATCTCCTGGACCTTACTAAGGTGTCAGGTCTCAAGTGGTTTGCAGGTACACAGCTGTGTTTCCGGTCATCTCGTTGGTAAGTACTCTATAGCGCTAAGCACTAAGCAACTCCTTTGATTTTTTGCTAAATCCCGAATGCAGTTAACGGCTTCATTTTCAGCACTGTTCGTCTGCAGATTTTTGTCCATCCGTCAATCCGTCCATCTACAATGGGAGAGAGTCACTAACTTGTTCACTCACACTGCTACATACAGACAGAAGGGAGTTGAAAGAAACGCATGCAAGAAGAAAGGTTGAAAGAATGGGCGCGTCGCAGCAACCACGTTCGACCAAGTGGTTCCTGAAGAAATCAACAAGTTGGAAGATGCTCTGGAAGCCTGGAAGCTGCCTGAAATTGGTGGTCACGTGTTGTGCTGAATACGCAGATATTTTTCTAAGAGATTATTCTTTGTGCAGTCTGTGGACAGCTCGACGTCTTCCCATTTCTCTTTAATTGGAGTCCTACAAACTGGAGTTTTGAATCGAACACTCTTCTCTCACTTGCCGGCCTTGTCAACTCAGTACCCCATTCGGCGCAACTCTCAGTCTATGCGAACACCATCTGTGCTTGGCGATCAGAAGTTACGTGTCCACAAATTCGAGCCAGGGTTCAAAAATGCGACAAGTAGTCTTACGTCCTACCTCCTACCGTCCTACCTGCAAGGCCCGGAGATTTCAACCGAAAAGTGTTCCTTTGTTGCGTTTCCACAGAAAAGCATGTGTCATTGAACTTTATGCATAAATGGCACAGCAATACCATACGAAAGAAGCCGTAGCTTTCTTGGAGTAATCATCGATAGAAATCTATCTAGCAGCCTCTATATTTCGAACATGAAAAGGAGATTGATGGCGAGTGTTCACGTTCTCGCCTTTATCGGGAGTAAGTTGTGAGGAGCGTCAGAGTGGTTTATGATCAAGCTTTACAACGCACTATTCATGACAGTCCTTCAGTACAATCTCTCTGAATTCGAAAACATTAGGGAAACAAACCTTTTAAGCCTACAAAGTGTTCAAGCTCAAATTTTCAGGACATGCCAAGGAACGTTGAAAAGTGCCGCTACGTTCGCAGTCGTACTAATCGCCCAGGCGAATCCAGCCACTACCTTCCTAACAGTTGACGACCTGAGAGTACATATGAAAACCTCTCCTGGGTTGCTTCTGACCATCTTGCCATCTTCATAATTATCAGGCCGCGTATGTGGTTTGCAAAAACCAATAATGCCCATTGCACCAGTCTGCTATCCCAGTTTATTTCAATATACTGCAGG
Source organism: Amblyomma mixtum (assembly GCF_055824585.1). Taxonomy (NCBI): domain Eukaryota; kingdom Metazoa; phylum Arthropoda; class Arachnida; order Ixodida; family Ixodidae; genus Amblyomma; species Amblyomma mixtum. The sequence goes on from NC_143017.1 coordinate 119,297,763, forward strand.
CCAACAATTATGGGCTATGCAGGGGACTATAGAATTTCTTTAATTAACAAATGACAATAGAAAAGGCAGTTGATGAGGTTGCAATCAATAATAAAAAAACATAAAGGTACACTACTTAAAGACTCTAACATATGATGTTCAAGAGCTTTAATAAAACTAGAGGACTGGAAAATGGCCCGTGCAAGAGAGTTCTTGTCGGAACCAGTCCGAGGGAAAAAACGTGCTCGAGTGCCTCAGTTCTTGCAAAAAATAGTTCAAGCAAGTGGGCTGCAGACTGGGGCGCTCGTCTTCACGAGAACTGTTTGAAAATTTCGGGATCAGGAACGTTAAGTTTATGTGTTAAAAGCTTATGCAGAACCAATGAACGAATCATTTCTGTACATAATTTAAGTGGTGAAATTTTGTTGCGTTTCATTAGTGTTGTAGGTGAATCTGGCCTCCAGCATTTGTAATAAATTAACCTAATCTCTTTCCATTGTACCATCTCAAGCTCGTAAATGTCTTTCTATATGAAGGGATCGCATAAGATTAAAGTATACTCTAATTTTGAGCTAACAAATGTTGTATATGCAGGAAGTTCCAGCTTACTTGGAGCACCTCTAAGCATCCGCCTTGTGTAGCACAGCTTGGCAAATGCCGAGAAATGAATGTCAGAAATACGGGCCGTCCGCGTTAAGTTGTTTGTTAAGATGCCGCTAAATGTTTATGATGCGTAACGTCCTGCCCCTATGAGAAGGAACTAAAATGTATATTTTTTAATTTTTTTACGCGCTATTCTCAAAAATAGTTTTATCTAGGTTAAATTGCATATCCTACAACCGCGTCTAGATCATCCTCTCCACTGTGGAGCCTGCACCAACCCCAGCCCACCTCTGCTATCTGCTCCAAAGGAAAGCAGATTCTTGATGATGTCACGTGGTGGCGACGCAAGTCGAGTAGCCAGGGAGACAGCTAGAAGGGCTTCTGAAAGAAACTCTTTATTGGGCTGACTCGCGCCCACGATCAACCGAATGACTCGGCGGCTTCGAAAACTACAAGCGTGTTCGGCGACAGTAGAACACAATGCCCGCCGCTCTCAGCCATGCTCATTTAAAAGCTGACAACGAACTTTCCAGACGTGGCGTGCAGAGTAAACACAACAGCCTGGAAGAACGCAGAATCTGCTCCGCCTTAGTGCGACCAATGAGGATAAATCTGGTCGCAGCGTGCATCACAAATAAAGCGATAAATCCGCGCACCGGCAGCAGTGAAGAAAGAACAAACAACGATGAAAGAAGCTTTGCGTCAATGTTAAAATCACGCACTATTCTCCAATCTTGTTGGGAAACAGAAGGGCCTTATTTTATCACTAGAGCTACGAACACAAGTAAACACCAGAATTAAAGATGTGATAAAAAAAAAACACAACCAGGAGGATCTCTGATTGTTTGAGAATAAATCTTTTTCATTTGACACGACAGGGCGTCTGCCAGCTGTATCGACTTTTTACGACGCACTCTACAGCGCCCATTATTTCACTTTAAGTTTCAGCACATTCCCATTTGGCTTCAGATTACAACGCCTGGTTGGGCACCCATTGCATGAGCAGTTCTGGCAATTTGTTCAGCCGCGGATCAGTTTACACATCAATTACAGAAACTTTCTCAAGCACAGCAGAGAGATCGATGCCTTGGCAGGATTGCTATCAGATTACATAAAACAGGCCACACGCTCATAAATCTTGTATCATTTTATTTCTATTTTTTTTCATGGTCTAGGTTTTTGTGATCGATGTCTGTAACCGTGCCTTGACTCGAGTTTCTTTTAAATTCCCACATGTAGGATGAGAGTGACTGACCGGGGATGGATTCCAGTCTGGCTTCTTCGTGACTTCTATTCAGTGGCACAGCGACATGAACGAAATGTGTTTGACTTCTTTCGCTTCATTTTATCGTATATTTTGAGGCAAGTGAAACAGGCATAAAATATTAAGGGGATGGGTTTATTCCAAATAGTTTCTGAAATGACTTGTAAAAGGCATTTGTTGCAACGAAGTGTTTGGAGACAGCATTTGTTGGTACCGTGCACTATGAAGTTATTAGTTAATCAAAAACTAGAAGGAATCATAACCTGCCTAGAAAAGCTTGAAAACAAGCATAACCATGTCAGAAACGTCTTCGTTCATCTGTGTCAAGGAAGTCAACTGTCAGTGAAAACAATTAAAGCAAAATGAAATGTGTCGGTTTTTGTATTTGCTGTGTAAATTGTAGATATAACTTTAGCAGAGATAATAACACACTCGTGCCTTGTTGCAGTATTGTATCCTGCTTTTCCACAAGATTTCTGTGTCGTGAAGATAGTGTCTGGGGCATGGAAGTTGTTTAAGACGGCGATGTGCAATGCACAGTGCGACGTTTTGTTGCAGTTCAACGCAAGGCTTAATCGGCTGCGACGATAGCATAGTGCTTTCGTGCAGTGGCCAGCGAAGCTGATCTTTGCACGCCGCAGCGGGTTCGAAACCTAATCGCCGCAGTATTTCCTTTATTTCTGCACCATCAAGTTCAGGGACGCCACAAGATCCTTGGTTGGGCTTGACCCCATGAAATAGTGCCTTCGTACTAAAAGCCACTTCCGACGTGTGTGCATACTAGCGGGGCACCGTAGTTCAGGTAATACATTGAATCATTCCTTGTTCATGATATCTATGCGCTTTGATGATGTAGCTCAGGCGGACTAAAAGATCAGTATAAGTCAGAGAACAAACGCGAGTTGACAAAATTTTAGCTGAAAAAGGTTTCGATGTACAAAGCTTGGAGGCGTTGGACTGTTACAGTGACGGAGGGATTCCACAGCATTGGAACTGTAGTACATGGTTGCAGGGATGTAGTTGAAGCTATGAGGTAGCGAAATCCACAAGGATTTATTGTCTCTTGTTCGCGCAAGAGAAGAATAATTAGTGCTCTTTTGAAGTGTCCTTAGCTACGAAATAATTGCCTTGCTTGATGGCAATGAATTCTAATGAAGTTGGGGATGTTTTCAGTTTGAGCAAAGCTGTGTGAAGCTTCATTCACGATGCAGTTTTGTTACAGCACTTGAGACCAAACAAGTGCGCATTTGGTAGACATCAAAGAAATAGCTGTTAAATTACGCTACGAAATCTTTATGGCCCCAATTACCATCGCGCGCAGCAGCCCTGAGGTGCCTGTATGCTTCACAGTTTTGTATGCGGCGTAGTGGAGGACGACATCGAAATAATGGCGTCCCCTGCCTGCGGCACCCCACCTCCTCCTCCTCAACATCAGCAGCACCCTGACTATGTCCACTGCAGCCAAAACACCTCTCCCATCTCTTTCTAATTAACCCCGCTATGTCCTAGCTGCGGCTACCTTAACCCTGCAAACTTCTTTATCTCATCCACCCACGTAACTATCTGCCGCCCCCTGCTACGCTTGCCTTCTCTAGGAATCCACTCCGTTACCATTAAGGACTACCGGTTATCTTGCCTTCGCATTACATGCCCTGCCCAAGCCCATTTCTTCCTCTTGATTTCGACTATAATGTCATTAACCCGCGTTTGTTCTCTCACCCACTAAGCCCGCTTACGATCTCTTAACGTTACACCTTTAATTTTTCTTTCCATAGCTCGCTGCGTTGTCCTCAGCTTAAGCTGAACCCTCTTTGATAGCCTCCACGTTTCTGCCCCATAGGTGAGTACCGGTAAGATATAGTATCATTTCCTCTTGACAGATATTGGTAAACTGCCATTCATGATCTGAGAGAGCCTAAGAATTCGAGCTCCACCCTATTCTTATTCTTGTAGTTATTTCCTTTTCATGATCCGGAGCAGCGGCCACTACCTGCTCTAAGTAGGCCACTATACCTGCCCACTCCAACCGGCTGGCTGGAAAAGCGGGGAGTGAAAGGAACTCGCATATTCCTAGTTGCTTATCGTTAATTACAATGGCAAAAATTAAACAAAGTTGGGAGAGTCATCCCCGAGCCTTGAGTCTAACCTACTATAGAATACACGCAGGCAAGGCGTGTCGTCGACTGCATCGCAGATTCCGTCGATCTCGGAATAAGATATACAATGGATTATGAAGCCGACGTAAAACTCTTGTTTGGGCTAGTTGGTTCATGGTGAAAAACAACATGGAGACGACGCGACCAAAAGACACATAAACGACAGTACCAGCACCACTTGTAACCGAGTTTATTTCGCACCAAGCCTGCCTTTTTGTACTTAACCGAGCCGTATTACAGAGACATCAACTCTACAGACAACAATCTGTCGTCATGTCTTGGAATCACTGCGGACGCAGTACATAAGATTAGCAAATAAAACACACTAAGTAAGGCGCGGGCAGCAACTCATACAGATAATGTTTAACGTTTCCATCCAGGAGAAACAAAAAAAATTGGCAGACACACTTAAGACTGCTTACGTGCGGTAATGCGATAGCATTACTGTCTTTGATTGCATTAACACCCACCCACGTAAACACAAGCGCGTATGACACCTCCCCGGAACGCTGTACGACAAAAAGTGGTATCACAATTTTTATAGGAAAACTGATTTTTAAGGAAAGGGAAAAGGCGCAGGAACTGTCTTACGTCTCGGTGGACGCAAAAAAGAAAGATAGAAAGAAAGAAATAAATAAAGAAAGAAAGAAAGAAAGAAAGAAAGGAAGAAAGAAAGGAAGAACGCAAGCAAGGTTAGAAGAAAGGAAGAAAGAAATAAAGAAAAAAAAGAAGAAAGAAAGAAAGAAAGAAGGAAGGAAGGAAGGAAGGAAGGAAGGAAGGAAGGAAGGAAGGAAGGAAGGAAGGAAGGAAGGAAAGAATGAAAGAGAGAAATAAACAAATAAAGAAAGAAAGAGAAGAAAAGAAAGGAAGAAATGAGAAAAGAGAAAAAATTGCATTGTACACTTAAGCTCCGCCTTAAGGGTATGACGCCACAGCGTATATGGTTCACATATATGCAGAAGGTAATTCTTTGTATTCATAAATCTCTGGCAGTCCTCGTACTCGTCTTGGCACAGTGGTGCAACGGTTAAGTGATGCGCACTGCCCTGCGGTGGCAGGTGCTCCCAGCCTTGCGCGGCCCCCATTGCTCTTCCCGGGCGGCCAATCAATAATTTAACTGCCACCTGCCACGATGGACAGTTTGCTCACTCTGTTGGGCAGATATTGAAGCCTCACGGTCACGTGACCTAGATGGCCCACAAGCCTTCTAGGTTTCTCTCTGGGCACCACTGGCCTGAGTGATGCTTCTGAATTTTTGCTCACAACGACGATAACGTCGACAGCGCCGACGCCAGATTTTCTGCATAGCGGGGCCTTTGACGCTATAGCGTTAAAAGAAAAAAAAAGAAAGAAAGAGAGAAAGAAAGGAATAAAGAAACAAATAAGTAGACAGATTCAAAGAGCAAGGTGAACTCTGACGAAGCGTCGGCCTTGTTCCCCATTCATTTGTTTCTATCATGAAGCACATCCCGAGGTGTCGGCATGCTACTGGATGATTCCTCCTGACGTTTTCGCCAGGTGCTGCCATCTTTGTGTCCGCGCGCTACCTTCCTGCTTTTCAGTTTCGTTGAAACGCGCTTTGGGTTAGCACATGACGCAATGATGACACGCCAATTCTTTTGTTCCCGGAAACGAAAATCCTGCTCTGTGTACAGCTCTCCAATATTCGAACCATTTCTAGCGGTTACAGAATTGCTCCTGATGTCCGTAACAATACACCTCTGTTCCTCTCGTGAACATGTAATTTGGTCCGTGGTATGCCCTCTTCTGCGCCAAGTTTCTTCCATTTCTTTCTTTGTCCTTAGCTGATCGTTTTACATGACTTTCTTTACATTGCCCTGCCTATCTGGGGTTCTGTAATGAAACAGCCCGCTCCTGCTTAGTGGAAAAGCCTATCTTTCAGGTTTCATACTTCGTTGTTTTTTTCTACTCGCTGTGAAGAAATTTCCTGGCCTAGTTGTGTTTTCTTCAACCATTTTTATAGCACGTAGAGTGGCCTGCAGGCATATATTGAGCACATGGCTCAGAACCCAGGAGGAAACATGAACTAAGCCCTGGACAAAAATACGTAATGACGCTTAGCGTGGGCGTGGTTATTTATTGACCTTAATTGCAGGCACGAGAGTTCCATTGAGGCCGCACCACTTACTGTGTACGCATGGAATATGCATCAGCCTGTATCTAAAAGAAACAAGTTATGCGGGCTAGCTTTTCCGCTGTTAACCACGAGCGAGCAGATAATTATGCATCCCGGCCTCTTTCCTGAAGCACGTGGTCATACGCGAAAGTGAAAGAAACCATTGGTTTCATCTGGGCCTGTACGGTTGAGCACTCCTCAATGCTCATGGTTTTGGCGCAAAAGAGGAGAACAGGTCGTAAAAAGAGAAATAAAGGCATACATAGAAGCGCGATCGCCAATTGCTGGAGGGAATAATTCTCTCATTAACATAATGCTTTGAACCGGGGCACGAAAAAAAAAACAAGGAAAAAAGGAGAAATTCCCATCAAGAAGCGCCGCCCATCAGAAAGAACGATAAAAGCGGCCAGACTCGTTGAGAGGCAATCTCTACGCCTTGGGAGTGCGAAAAAAAAAAGCAAAAACGATGTGGAGAGCGCAGCTAAAAAACACCTTGCAGCCATTAAGAAATATACGCCCCACACTTTCAAGCGAGATCAGATAATAAGTTTTTTTTTGCACAAGTTTTCAGCCAGAAAGCTACCATAAATTCATTCACTGTGAACGTATTCATGGTCGGCGCGTTTACTCAAAATTTGTCAACTCTTGCATCATCGCTACCATAGCGTATTTAGAGCCTCGGAACGAGTTTTTTTTTGCTATTTTTCTATTAAATTCTTACGAGCTTCTTCAGACCGCGTACCATGTGAACAAATAGGGCATGCAGCAAAGTGTATTTAAATGATTTTTGGCGGTTACCCTTCCTCCCAGACCTAAAATAAAGAACTCAACGAAAAAGTTTCAGACACCTCGCCCTCCGCCACCTTCCCTCTGAGGGCTGAAGTAAAGGCAATTACTCAACCGATACCCTTAACTGCGCCCAGAAAAAAAAGCAAACAAATCAGCGAGCGTTTTTTAGTATTGCACTCGTTCCAGGTATTACAAATGACTCATGATCTCTGTATAAACCTTGAACTTATCGGGTGTGCGAAACTAGTTCGAATAAAAGCCTTGCCATCGCTCTATTTCTCAGACAATGCCTTGCCTCACTTTCTCAAAATAACTAACGTCACGCCATTGAGGATTCAGTCGTCTGGCATGAATAGATTCAGAGCGTGAAAGAACCATTCTTTTCTTCCGGGGGCGTCTGAGTCAGTGTTAACCCTTATAACCGCGTGAAACGAACTCAATATTGCTTGAAAAGGACATGGTTTGGTCCCACAGCAAGCATGCCGTAAACAGTAAAATGGTACTTCCTGAAATACGTAGTTAATTATTTAAACCTCCGTCACTATCAAGAGCTACTTGAGATTTAAACTTTGCTTTTCTTGGCGACTGATTAAATACGCTATGTCTTATTTGATGGATATAGAGAAGAAATAGTACGCCCTGTAATTCGCTGAGCGTTGCTCATCAGAGAAGTTACTTCCGACAACTTCATTGGTTTTCCGCGAAAAGCACACCATTTGCAAGCGATAGTCGTTGCCGTTCTTGCGTTTTGCTTTAAGAGCGCCATCGCTTACTTCCTCACTCGTGCTAATGCACCGAAGGTGAGCTGATTAAGCTAATGCTCCTCGCGGAAGTGCTCGTTTCACTTTGGCAGCCTTTTGAGCAATAAAGCTTATACAAGCTTGGCACACGTATATATATCGGGTAGTGGAGTCACGTCGAACACGCATCAGCTTTCTTTTCCTTCGGAGATGATCAGATTAGGCGTGACAAGTGTTTCCACTGTCGATTGAGGTTTCAGAGACCGTCAAAACATTATTAATATGCAGATCCTTGCACGAACTCTCTGTATCTCACCAGTACCGCTTTATCGCGTCTCGGCGTTAGTCAGGATATCTTTAGAAGTACCGAAGGCGGTTGAGGACTCTTGTTACAGCCCGAGAAGTTTCAATTTGTGCGTAAAACCGCTTCCGTAGAAGTGGTCTTTTTCCTTAGCGAAGTTCGCTCCGGGCAGGAGAATGTCCCAAAGCAAACATAAAAACGGGAGCTACTCAGGTCGAGCTTCAATCGAAGGCATTAGAACTTGACGACTAGTCGCAGCCAGCAAGAGTTTCTGGACGGCTGTAAAAGTGAAGTAGTATATGCAAGGGGGAGACCTGAAAAGACTTCTAAAATTGCGTAAGAAAAAAAAAAGTTAACACTGGTTCGTTGTACTATGTACCCGACTACAAACTTAGCTCTGAGCGAAACTAAGCAAAAACCATTAGCGCCGTTATCTTCCTTCCAAGGCCTGCATGACTGCTGTATAAATGTTGCAGTAATGTGAGCAGTGTAAAGCAGCGAAATATTTAAGCTGTACAGGAGGTTCCTATATCGCGAGCAGAGCCGCTTCGGTGGAAAGGTGCTTTCCATGAAAATACGCGCAACTCACACGGTGGCTTTAGGTGATAACCAGCCGTCTGCTTTACTTATACCGCCCGAAGTACAATGCGCACATTATTAACGGAGTGAAGGCCTGTTGTGCTAACCGTCCTCTGAATAATATCTAAATTAGAGTCAGCACTTAGAACTTAAATTGAGGAAGTAAAGGCGACATTTGGAGTTGAGATGAAGGAGAACATAGCATGTCAGCACAGAGGTACCCTAAAGAATGAAATTTCTAAGCAAAAATATTAAACTGAGGAGACGCATAGGCTTTGCCTTTAAGCGAATGGGCTCAGGCCTATCTGTGCTCAATTAGTCATTCTCTACTTTACATTCATAGGTGATATGGATTCCTCCTATTACTACTCCTGGAGCAGTGGTGCAGTAATTAAGCGATGGCTTATTGTCCTGTGATGGCAGGTGCTGCCACCGGAGGGGTTTGCGAGGCACAGGTTGCTCTTGCCGAGCAACTTGTCGTGACTAGTCAGCAATTTAATTTCCACCTGCCAGGGTGGGCTGTTTTCTTATAATCCAGTGGGCAACTTTTCATGACGTCATAAAGTCACGTGACTTAGTTGGGCCATCTGCCACCTAGGTTGCTTCTCTGGAGTTTTTTGTGAATTTTTTTCTCATGGATAGCGACGCCGCCGAGGACGACACAGGCTTTACTGCAGCATGGCCCCCTTTACGCTTGAGCGTTAATAATCCCGTTGCGAGACTTGAACGCCGAAGTGAATGGCGCACGCCATGCCGTACAATGACAGTCAAAGAAACGGCGTTAGGACGCAACGAAGTGCGAGCTGGGTGCTTGCAGGTGATGCTTCTGGAGTACGTATTTTTAGGAGTGAAGTACGAAAAACTTGCCAAGCGACGTGCCTTTTGTTGCTTTTCATGTTCGAGTGCGAACACCGTGCCAGAACATCAGGTAAGGAAACAATACTACTCTTGACACCGCTGTAACCTCCACTTAGCTTTTCGTTACTTACGACTGCGTCCAGGTTTTGCTCGATAAAGGCAACTGGAAATAAAAAAAAATGGAAGAAAATTATTTGTGCGCCTTGTAAGGGCTGATGTTATTAATAAAGAGACAGACAAAAATAGCGGATAGATAGTAATTAATGTGGGCACTAAAGGTCCTTACATAAAGGCCTTCATTTGAAAGAGATTTACCGTGAAGGTTCTTGCCCTAAAGTATTTTTTTCATAAAGCCTTTACCATAAAGGCTTTGAACATGCAGGCATTTGGCCTAAAGGCATTTAACCTCAAGGCCTTGAGGTCCCTCACTAAGGTGTGCTGATCGGGTTTTGGGTGCCCTGCCAGGTGTACTCTCCTGCAGGTTGTGTACCCACCGGGATGTCCGGTGGACAGCTGGGCCGTCTGCCATACAACACGCTTCAGACCCGTAAGCATACCCGGAATCGGAAAATGCACCTAGTGTTAGGACCACAGTAAAAATTTCGCAGACAATCAGTGCAACCGCATTGGTCGATGCGGCTATGTATAGGTTAGCATTAGAATTCGCTTGACATTTAAGTCTCTCGTACATCGCTTCTGATGCTTGACGAAGCTGCCTGCACGAAGCTGCTTGACGAAGCTGACGAAGCTGCGGTGTGCACTCTCAAATTGCCTCCGCAGTGACATCCTTGCGCTGATTGACGGATTCGTGAAACCGCTGCCGCTTCCTTCTAAGCCGCTGAAGCTCATCCCACCGTGTTAGTGGAGCCTCTGCATCGCTGACCGAGTAGGCATCATCCACTACTGGCTCCCTCAGTGCCTGTTTAAATTTGCATCTTTCACTGGACGCAGGACGAAAACGTTCATAGTTAGGAGGAAAATTAAGTATAGGTTTGAACGCTTCAAAGCATGCAGTGGAACATAAAGAGCGGGCGCCGTCCTTGAAGTGTTATAGAGGGTGCGTGTCCTCTAAACCACTTCTATGTGTCTGAATAGCCGCCGCGCGTCCTCTTCTGTACTGTCCCCCATCCTCTTCCCCACATTTTGCTAAATGGCCTCAAACTAACACTACAGGACAGAGCCTGCGAAGAGGGCTGTAATATAGAAACCTATAAAAATAAACAAAAAAGTAAAAACAAAGATTCACCAAATATTCGAAATTTCCAATGATGCGAAATTTCCAGCAACATGGCGTGCTTCACAGGTTTCAGTGCGGTCTTCCAAGAAAAACATTATTGAGCATAATTGGTCATTTCCTACTAAAAGGAGGTAGTAGCATGTACTGGATAATTGTTAAATTCTTTGAAGTGATTTTTCTGGGCGTGCGAGCTCTGAGGAACTATAGCCCTACGTTGTGAAGGGAAGCTGCTTCATGAGCATCATGTTTCTTTATTTTGATACTTGATTGAATTTCTTCTTGCACTGCTACGAGAAATGGGGGGTACTGCTCTTGTTCGTGCTCTTTTTCCTTATCATGACAGGCAGGGAATGAGTATCCACTGGCAAAACTGTTTTGTACGTTCTCTATTCATTTGTCACTCCGTCTATCATCAAGTAGGGACACGCTGACCTGCCCATCTGCAAATTTGTCGCAGTCTCTTCACCGCACCAAAGTCGGCACAGCTCTTTCAATGCTTTTCCACCGCAGATGTACGCCCTGGCAAGTTTTTTCACTCTGGCAATGAATAAATGCAGTTGTTATGAAATTATGATTTGTCTGCTGTATGCTGAGATAGCTGGATTTCTTTACCTTGCTAACTACGCCTATCGGGTGCGATTGCATCCAGTGCTTATCTCAATCAGTGAAAGGGGTATCTATATATGGCACCTGAAACTACTAGTGGTTACCACAGTTGTGATCGAGTCAACATGCATATGTGTATGACGCTTACGGCGGTGGCAGGCTGACTGTGTCGAGACCATATCGGATGATTGTAGCCCAGGTTGATATTCTCCTGCAGGCACAAGCATTCCTCTATGCTTCCGGCTAGGTTGCGCCGATAGGATGTACAGTGGCCCAGATGTGGGCATCTCTAGCGGATGGTGTGCATGACGGAGAGTCAGGCTCAGTGAGTGGAATACGCTGGGTCTGTACGATAAGCAGGCCTCTGTGATAGTGCTAGGATTGTCTGTGCAACCGGTCTATTACATGGCCGTTTGTACATGCACGGATTCCGGGAATAACGGCGGTTGTCTCGGTGATTCGACGCATGCCGGAGGACAGGCTCTTCCGATTGCGCTCCTGAGCAGTCACGCGATTGGGAATGTCCACAGTCACATGGCTGTGAATGTCTGCAGTCCAGACTGTGGCTGCAGTCGTGACTGTGTCTGTGGTCGTGACTGTAGATGTATGCAGTCCTGGGTGTAAATTTCCACGGTCACAGGACTGTGAATATTAACAGTCGCTGGAATGTGAGTGTCCGCTAGAGCTGGCATCTTTCTAACCTTTTTTTGCCTATCTTTCACGTAGAAGAGAGCATGTGCTTCGTTCAGGCATAAGTGCCTGAACAAATATGTCAATTAGGCTGGCCAACTCATGCGCGTGACTTAGGAAGCAAAATAGTCAGTGTACTCTTCTTGTATTTTGTACAGTCTCTCAGGTCCGCTGATTAACCCTTTTTATGGACAAGATTCACGCTCCGAATATTTGAGCCCCCCCCCCACACACACACACTTCTCGTCCTCCTTCCTCCCACTGGGCTTTCCTTCTCATAGCGAAGGTCCCTTTTAAACTATGCCATGATAAGCATGATAACCATGAGAACCCGGGAGTGGACAAGCAGTAGAAAAGGTGTTGTTATGTGAATAAAAACAGCGCAGTAGACGGGACCAAGTAGACGGGATTGTTTTTATTCAAATAATGTACCACTTAGCCCGGCTTATTCCTCTCTTGTACTTTTATGCTCTCTTTTTCATTGTCGAGCCGTCCACCATCACGTAGGAACATGCCAGAACATTGACCTATGCCCATACGAGAATTTGTTGAAGTCGCTTCGATGCATCAAACTCTCCACTGCCCATCTCACGCTCTTCCATTGCCAGCATACGCGCTGGTCCCTTTTACACTATGGTACTGAGGAAATGCTGTTCTTTGGATTGACGTTGATTTCTCAGCTTCATGCTAAGATAGCTGACTTTGTTGAGTTTGCTCCTCTTAATGAGTTAACCGAAGCAATCCTAAGTACCTTTCAGTCAGTATTTAGCAGCTGGCGTCAAGATTCTTAGCTGTACTAAAGGGTAGTACGCCAGATCTGCTTGTACCAAACATGGTAGCTATATTTGAAACTTTGGAGGCAATTTATTGCAAAGTTTTAGCTTTGCGTACAAATTCTTGATTCTATAAGCTTTTCTTAGATTTTCAGGCCTTATTTCAGTCTTCAAGTATCCCAGGAATATTAAAGGAACTCTCACTAAAAAGGGCGAAGTATTGAATTCCCAATGGAGAATAAACTGAAAGAGGCAAGAAGCCACCGCCTGCATTCACCTCTGTTTCAGCAATACGCTTTTCAAGATCCACTCAAGACAAACTGAAACTGTGCTGTAGGGCCTGATCACGGCATTCTAGCGAAAAGAGACGATTCTTCATGGAAAAACATCTTAGAAGAACTTGTTGTTGGGCGCTCTGTCTCGTCTTTCTTTCTTCTCCTGTGTGTGTGTGTGTGTGTGTATGGTTTGGCGCCTTTAATTTTAATGATGTCTTCATGGAAAGAAAGCTTTTATAAGGCAGAAAAGGTGAGAAATTGAAATGCAGGTGTCGGCTTCACTAGCCGATAGCGCAACCACATTGCGCGCGTCGACACCAAACAGTCCTATTACCAAGCGCTCAGCATCTGTCGCCGTCCTCCCTCCATATAGTCGGCTAAGATTATCTCAGGAAGATTAGCTGCCATACATACCTATTGGTCATTCATGAGTCAGCTGTAGAAGTCCTATCGTGAAAAAAAAAAGTGCCCGGCGTCCTGCGGTGTAGTTTTGTGTACATTTGCCACCTGAAAGAGGCAGTAGAGTGCAGCAATGGGACATCCCGCCAGTAACGAAGGAAGAAGTAAAGAAAGCCTTTGGAGCTATGCAAAAGTGGAAAGCAGCTGGTGAGGATCAGATAACAGCAGATTTGTTGAAGGATGGAGGAGAGATTGTGCTCGAAAAACTAGCCACCCTGTATACGCAATGCCTTGTGACCTCGAGCGTACCTAGAGCTTGAAAAAACGGTAACGTTATCTTAATTCATAAGAAAGGAGACGTCAATGACTTGAGGAATTAAAGACCGATTAGCTTATTGTCTGTTGCCTACAAGGAATTTCCTAAGGTAATCGCTTATAATGTCCGGACAACATTAGACTTCAATAAACCAAATGATCAGGCAGGCTTTCGTAAAGGATACTCGACAATAGATCATATTCCCGCTATTAATCAGGTGATAGAGAAATGCGGAGAATATAACCAGCCCCTATATATAGCGTTCATTGATTACGAGAAATCATTCGACTCAGTAGAAACCTCAGCACTCATGCAGGCATTGCGGAATTGGGGTGTAGAAGAGTGTTATGGGAAAATATTGGAAGGTATATATAACGATTCCACAGCTACCATATTTCTCCATAAAGTCAGCAATAAAATTCCAATAAGGATTGGTGTTCGGCACAGAGACACAATCTCGCCTATGCTGTTCACTGCCTGTTTACAGGAGGTATTCCGGGGCCTGAAATGGGAACAGTTCGGGATAAGAGTTAATAGAGAATACCTAAATAATCTGTGATTCGCTGATAATATTGCCTTGCTAAGTCAATCAGGACATGAATTGCAAAGCATGATCAATGAGTTGGACAGGCAGAGCAGAATGGTGGGGCTAAAAATTAACATGCAGAAAACAAAGTAATATTCAGCAGTCTAGCAACAAAACAGCAGTCGCAATTGGTGGCGAGGTGCTGGAAGTAGTAACAGAATATGTCTATTTAGGGCTGGTAGTGATGGCTGATCCGGATCATGAGAGGGAAATAACTAGAATAATAAGAATGGGGTGGAGCGCATATGGCAGGTTCTCTCAGATAATGAATGGCAGTTTACCAATATCGCTCAAGAGGAAAGTATACAACAGCTGTATCTTACCGGTACTCACCTACGGGGCAGAAACGCGGAGGCTAACAAAGAGGGTTTAGCTTAAGTTAAGGACAATGCAGCGAGCTATGGATAGAAAAATGATAAGTGTAACGTTAAGGGATCGGAAGCGGGCGGAGCGGATGAGGGAACAAACGCGGGTTAATGACATCCTAGTCGAAATCAGAAGGAAGAAGTGGGCTTGGGCACAGCATGTAATGCGAAGGCAAGATAACCGCTTGTCCTTAAGGACAAGCGGTTATCTTGGATTCCAAGTTGAATCGGAGTGGATTCCAAGAGAAAGTAAGCGTAGCAGGTGGCAGCAGAAAGTTAGGTGGGCGGATGAGATCAAGAAATTTGCTGGAGTACGGTGGCCGCAACTGGCGAAGGGCAGGGTTAATTGGAGAGACATGAGAGAGGCCTTTTCCCTGCAGTGGGCGTAGTCAGGCTCATGATGATGATGATGATTACTTCGAGTGAATCCTTGTATGACTTCCGCAGGTGGAGGTATGGAGTGGAGTAAAGAATTCGACTGGTTTCAAATGCATGCGCCAGCTGCAAGGCATTTTTACATCGTAACCCCCGCGCTTGTTAGAAACCCGGCAGACCAAGCAGCCCACCTGGTCCTCCACCTGACAGAGTTTGGCCAATGTTGTTTCTGAAAGTCTGTTTTGATGTATTAAGAGCCCCAGTACCCGGATCTTCGATATGTTTTGAAGGATTGGACCTGTCTCAAGAGACAATGAAATTATGGCTGTGCACTTTGGTGAGGGGCGTAAGTGCACAAATTCACTTTTGGGTGGAGCATTGGAGGCCACAGCGGCGAGCATAACGGTCCACTATGGCCGCCGTCTCCTGTAGGTTGGCCTCAATGTCTCCAAGGGAGCCCTGTATGGCCCACAGGGTGATGTCATCGGCGTACAGCGCAAGCCGCACACCGGCGACAGCGCCCAGCTAGGCCGCTAGATGCACCAGGGGAGAGAGCACCGCGCCCTGGGGTGTACCTCTGGTTCCTAAATGAAAAAGGCCATGTTCCTTATCGTTATCCTGATGTCGGTCGGTCAAAAGTTGTCGAATGTATTGAAAGGCATTTCTGGCGCAGTTAGTTTTAGAGAGGTGGGTGAGAATGATCTCGTGGGCAACGTTGTCGGATGCTCCCTTCAAACCCAAGGCGAGTACGACCTTGTCATTGTGAGGGCATTCGACGGGATCGAGGACAGCCAGTTTGAGATCTAGCAGGACATCCTGTGCAGATCTGTGTAAGCGAAACCCGAACATAGTGTCTGCGAAAAGGTATTTTGATTTCATAAACTCGGACAACCTGTCGCGTACCATCGTGTCCATGAGTTTGACCTCACAGGAAGTCAGAGAGATGGGGTGGAGGTTGTCCGTGTTGATAGCCTTGCCAGCTTTAGGAATGAAGGTGACCAAGGCGGTCTTCCAGTCGATGGGGAGTGGCACTTCTCCAAGACAGATTGAGTTAATGCAATTCTATAAAGACAGGTATGCCGAGTCGAGGAGGCTGGCAAACAATTTGACTGTAATTTTGTCCCGATCCGGAACGATGCCACGTTTCATTTCTGCTAGGGCCGCGCTCAGATCATGGAGCTGGAACAGTTTTTCCAGCTCAACGTTCTCAGAGCCTGCATAAGAGTACACCAGCCGAGGGGTCCAGGGTGGTGCACAAGTACTGGTCCCGGAGCTTGTGCGCCAACTGAGTGGTGTTGCCCTAAAAGCTGTGTATTGCTCTTTGGAGGTGTTTTTGAGTTTCCGTGCGTGTTTGCGTTGGCTCAATTAGGGCGCGAAAGAGTGGCCACGTGTTCCAGCTTGACATTTTCTGCGCGGCCGTATTGCATCGGCCACCCAGTTGGAGTCGGCGAGTTGGGCCGCATACTCAGCCGCTCGTCGGGTGAGCTCGGCGATGCGAGCTTTTAAGTTTCCGGTTGTGCTTTTGCCGGCGCCACGACGGACGAGGCAATGCCGGGCCTCCCAGGGGTGGAGCAGGTGGTGGTCCACATCCGAGGCCGCCTCTGAAAGCTGAATTTTAGTTGCGGAGGAGCGAAGGCCAGAGACCAATTTTTCAGACCAAGATGGTAGCCTTGCTCATGTATGGGTTTGGCAGTGTTATAACTTTTCCTGAACTTGGTCGAGTTTGGGGAGTTGGGTTTGTGTTGTTGGTCGCGCGAAAGGATGGGTCCTAATCGTAGTGTTCAGGAGGCAGTGGTCACTGCCGAGGGTTTCCTCGGTGCTGACCCAGTCAGCATACTGATTGTTGCGACTGAAGGTCAAGTCGGGACATGTATCCCTAGTCACGGAGTTGCCTATACGAGTTGGGTGGACGGGGTCAGTGTGAAAAGTGAGGCCCAGCGCTGACGGAAGCTCCGCCAACTTGCTTCCCGCTTCTCTTCACAGCAGTAACCCCACATCCAAGCGGGAGCGTTGAAATCTCCCACAATTAGGAGGGGGTCCCGACCCGCAACTCTCAGCGCGCGGCTAAAGAGGTAGCGCGTAGCATATAGGGCACTGACTTGGTCACCGGTATCAATCAGGAATTCGTTTCCAGTGGTCTTGTCAGCAACTTCGGAATGGCGATTGGGCTCCTGGCCTTCACGGTTTGTCGCCGCTAGCAGTCGGCCGTCCGGTTTGCCGCCCACGAGCGGTGGCCTTGATGGTGAGGCCGAAGAGTGCTCCTGTGAACCGGCTCGTGACGAGATACGCCGTCATTGGCGCAGGCGAGGCCTACTGCGGCCGCGAGGCGCTGCGGCAGCGATCAGATGAACTATGCTGTGGCAGAGCGGATAAATATATGCAGACGTAACCATTCTCTCCGGAAGGGACGCGATGCGTGCCTGGAGCGCACATGTGGCTCTTGTGGAATAGCTGACGGTGGCAAGCTGTGAACTGGAGTTTCTGACCTCCTGGATCTTATCGACTAAGTCGGCGAGTTCGGAGCGATACATTATCGAGGCAGCAATCAAGATTATCTGGACGTTCGTCGGAAACCAGTGGAGAGTGTCGTCGGCCGTTGCTATTCGTACGCCGAGATGTTGCACCATGGGACGGAGCAGTTTACTGCGCCGATAGTCTCCAATGTTCTCAGCGGAGAAAATCTCCTGGATAGGCTTTCTCACTGACGCTGTAGTGCGAAAGCGTATCCAACAGCTCACGAGTGTGTGCGAGGAGCGCCGCCTTGAGCTGGTCTTAGGGATTCCCCGCTGGGTTCGATCGGAACCGGGCAAGGATGTAGGCTACCCCTTCATCCTCGGTGGGAGGTAGTGAGGAGGCGACATGTAAATACCGCATAGTTTGCGATGTCATAGGGGTAAGGGCGAAGTGGGCTCGATCTAGAGAAACCAGAGCACTCGGTTGCTCTATCAGTAGGGCTGCAGGCGGACAGCAACGGCTGAGAGGAGTTGCGGTGCCTGAGCCGTCGGAGTCGGAACCGAGCTGCGTTCCGCGTTCTGCGTAGTGAGCGGATCCTGGTGGTGTTTCATGGCTCTACCTCGTCCCAGAAAGGGCCAGAAGGATCATGTCCGCCGGTCACCAGCTGTACAGCGTAGGCGGAGACAGGACCCGGTCTAGTCGTCTGCTGGGTTCCCGAAGAGATTTATTCTTATTCTGATCTTCTTGAGAAAGCAGGAGCCCGAGATTTTCTGCCACGCGGCTCGTGTTTCTTCGTATTGCTCGCACTAGCATCTTCCAGAGTTATAATCGCATTATAATCGATGTTATAATCGCAATCAGCGAAAGGGGTATCTATATATGGCACCTGAAACTACTAGTGGTTACCACAGTGGTATCATGCATATATGCATATATGTATGACGTTTACGGCGGTGGCAGGCTGACTGTGGCGAGACCATAACGGATTATTGCAGCCCAGGTTGATCTTCTCCTGCAGGCACAAGCATTCCTCTATGGCTTCGGCTAGGTTGCGCCGGTAGGATGTGCAGTGGCCCAGATGTGGGCATCTGTAGCGGATGGTGTGTACGACGGAGAGTCGGGCTCAGTCAGTGGAACACGCTGGGTTTGTAGGATAAGCAGGCCTCTGTGATAATGCCAGGATCGTCTATACAACCGGTCTATTAAATGGCCGTTTGTACATGTACGGATTCCGGGAATAACGGCGGTTGTCTCGGTCATTCTAAGCATGCCGGAGGACAGGCTCTTCCCAGTGCCCTCCAAAGCAGACGCGTGATTGGGAATGTCCACAGTTATAGGGCTGTGAGAGTTTGCTCACCTGAACGAGTGTGCGGTCCTAACTGTACGTGTCTGTAGTCGGGACTGCAGATGCAGTCTTGAGTGCAAATGTCTACAGTCACATGACTGTGAATGTGAACAGTCGCTCGAATGTGAGTGTCCGCTAGAGCTGGCATCCTTCTAACATATTTTTGCCTGTGTCGTAGCTCAGAGCCTGTCCTTCGTTGAGACATAAGTGGAAAAATGAATACCGCAGATAGGCCAGTCAACCCATGCGTGAGACTTGGGAAGCAGAATCCTCGAGAAGGCTCGATCAATAGCAAAACCTCCCAGCCTTGCGGGTGGATGATAGAGGACTTTTCCTCTATCCGAAAAGCAATAGTTTAAAGGAAAAAAATTAAGCTCAAAATAAACATCGTTCAGCCGGGACTAAATTTTTACCCCTTAGGTATTTTGCCCGCCGGGACACTACCACTCGACCACTGAGGAACATTCGTTCGGCTTAGTCAAAGAGAGGCGTGTGTTTTGGTGGTCAATAAAATTCCGGACGGTGTTTGCGGCTATAAACGGCCGACGCTTTTCGAAAAAGAATGCGCCCAGTACAAGCATCGATGTCGCATTATACGACTTGGTTCTATTGTTATTAACTGATTCGATTTCGTATGTGCCTGAACAAACACAAATATTTAACTTGCCTTCGCTGCGAAATCAGTAGCATCCTATCCTTCTGTGTCCTTGCCAGGGCAATGTTTCTGCGCTGGAACTTTGGGTGGAGCAGAGGAGATCGACAACTATGCAGCAGCAGATACTGCAAGGTTCTTTTAAATGGGTCGGTATGGCGGGTCTCGAATATGGTCTAGAACCATGTGCCAGCGGCATCAGCTAGAGCAGTAGAGCTGAAGCTCGAAAGTGATTTGAGTGAAAGCATGTTTGTCTAAGAAAAATACGAATTACGTGCGCTTACACATCGGTTTTAACTTCGGTTTTGGTTTGAGGTTCAGTTTTCAAGGTAAATCAGGTTTCAGACTAGGATCGGCGACGGGGCCTTTGTGCTAGCACAGATGACTACGGTCTTTAAAAAAGGTCTTGCATTTGCTCAGAGCTAAACTAATACAAAAAACCATTACACCAGTCTTTTAAGCACTCCATATCTCATCCCTATCATTTCTTTCACCCTACCACCTCCCTACTCAGCCTTTTCTCTCTTTTTAATTACGATTTTCTCTCACCTACTTAAACCTTGCGCTGTTCACCGCTTTCTACCACTTCTCAAGAACCCTTTGTTCTCGCAGTGCTTCCCCTTTTTGCTATTTTCCCGCACACCTAGCTCTCCTTTTTTCTAGCTCCCCGCTGTCTTGTTGTACCTTGCTGCCCAATTGTTTTCTTCTAGTTGTTCTTAATCAGCACAGCGCTGATCAATCCCACCCACACCCACCCACCCTAGCGCGAGTTCTCCCACCTTTCCATGTGTGGACACACAGCCTCTCGAGCCCACGTTCGCTATCTCGCCCCGGTCACCGCTCCTCCCTCTACAGAGGGAAAGCCCTTTTAAACCAAACAAAATTGCTGATTGGGCGAGTTGGTGGGACACGATTCGAAATGACCAGCGCAAAAACAGAGACAAGAGAAGAAACACAACGCTTTGACTTGAAAAAGACAATTCCCCTTGTGGAAATGTTGGCAAGCTCCCTGCGGTTCGTCTGTTCATATTGTGCTCTTGAAACAGAAGGGGACGCTTGAGCTACGCCTTAAAGATATTACGTCATGGCGTCAATTTGTTAATGAGCATATATATGAAGAACTGGACTTTTTTTTCAAAAGTGTAATGGTTGTTTTATAAAGAAATACTTACGTTCATTGATTTGATCGATTGATTTCTTGGCTATATATTTTGCAGGAATTCATATTCAAGTCGTAGAAATAGGAAACGCTGAGCAAAACTGTCTCCGGAAACTCTCCCTAATGTGCAATGCTTCAATTCTATGTACCGCTCAAAGTAAGATTGCGGTTCGGCTCTTCTTAAACGAAAGCTATGCAACTGCTTTAATTATTAGCTATTTCTTATGGGTCAGTGGCTCGGAAGCGGTGGCTTCATCCGTTTCTGATAAGGGTCATTTCTCTTTCAAGCTATACCTAACTTGATTTCAATTCTTGAGCTGCAGCAGAAACTTTCCAACCAGCTCTAGCATCAACGTCAACCATTGACAATCCCTGCACTGCACAGCCTTCGACTGAAGTGAAAGGCCTTAGAAAAGTTGGCTTTTAAGTCTTGCTTTTGTAGAATCCGTGGAAGTCTTAATCTTTGTAGGCGTGAGGAGGAGTGTCGCTCTCACCTCCAAGAGCTTAGGAACACTGGCAACGCATAGTGATGCATCGCCACTCAGCATAGCCCAAAAGCAATTTCATTGGGCTCTAAAGTTTTGACAAAGGGTGTACTTTCCACGTACACTGTCATAAAGTTGGAGAATAACTAACGACTCCACCAGTGATTTCTTTACGTGCCTAGGTGTCCTCTTGAAATTTGCAAAATATCGCTCAGGGAAAAGCACGTGGATAAATCCCCCTTATCTAGAGAAAAAACTGCTTATAAAAATAATAACACGATATGTAGTTACTCGGAGCTCGTATGAATATCGCAGTTTAGCATCTGATAAGACCGGCGGACGGAGCCGGTTTGCAGTGCTCTTCTTCTACGACAACACAAAAGATCGATTCATAACCAGTCAGCGCCTGTCTCACTGTCGACAACGGAATGATAGCTAAGCCTGGTATGAGGGTAGGGTCCTGTTCTGGCTAATGAAGGTAAGCAAAGGGATTGTTGTAAGGGCACCCAGCACTGGCGGCTTGTCCTAAGGCAGGAAAGCGTAACGGTACCTTTGGCAATCTGAGTCGATGCCGGACCAAAGATGTCAATATTCTTGCCACTATGTGCCAGGAAAAAGGATCGGTGTTTTACCTACCATCTCGTTAGCTTTACAGAACGGTTAATGCAAATGCCAGTTGAATACTTTGACTGAGGAGAATCTCGCATCTCCTATGATTCGCCACGCCATGGATGCAAGCAAATTTCTAAGTGATATCAGCTGCAATTCCTACAAAGTGTCTTTAAGAATAAGGACTAAAGCTTGTACTTATTTTTCTTGTTTTGATAGTACCGTAAAATGCCTAGGCTTCTTACACAAGCCCAAACAACAACATGCACGAGCCGCGGCATGCATTTTCAAACCACGCAATCATGAACTACGCAGATTTGCTTGGATGTTAATCAGGAGTTTAAAAATACAAAATGCAGCTGTTTCTCGCCACTGTCAACTACAGCTGGGGATTGGCCTCTAAGTAAGCTACGTTGCTGGGGAAGCAATCAGCTCTAGTCCTTTGTTTGAGATTTTCTTTCTGCAGACTCTTCCTTAACGTGGTAGGAGGACGGTTTCTGGGTGGTTTCTCGATACGCTCGCTGTGCTTTTGTGTTCTTTATACTGCGGTATAGCATGAAATCAAAGTATTTGCTTCTTGCGGTCGCTGATTCAATTGCCGTCGATTTAATACTGCCCTCCGCTTGGAGCATCGACTGCCTGAGGCGGCAACGCTCCTGGTTGTTTAACAAACTTGGCCCCTCCTGGATGATACTTCCTGGTGCTTTCTAGACCCGCGAAGCGACGTACCAGGGGCTGAAAGCGTAGGAGGTGTTGTTTCCAGGTTTTTATTTTTTCTTTTGGAGCTGGTTCACTTTACCCACGACCCGCCCTCCGCAGCGGGCACCGCCGGGGGGCTCTTTGGGCAGGAAGCAAAGTGCGAAGGCGTTATTTAGTTGAAACTTTCGTGTCGATTAAAACTGCCCGAGAGATTTAATTTTGTCCTCACTTTTTTTCATGGCCCAAGGTAAGGGGAGTGTATTGCAGATTCCTGGAACAGAGGAAGTAATTTTTGGATCCGCAAGCAGTGCGACTGCCTCTGACGCAGTTTGAGTTTTGACTCTGACGGCCACAGGTGGCGCGAGCTAGACGCAATTACTTTTCTTTATTCTATTGCACACCTAATGATTGTGACTCTAGCTGCACCGATGTTTATGGTTTATGGTTTAGGGGGTTTAACGTCCCAAATCGATTGAGGCTATGAGGGACGCTATAGTTAAGGGATCCGGAAACTTCGACCACCTGGGGTTCTCTAACGTGCATGGACATCGCAGAGTACACGGGCCTCTAGAATTGCGCCTGCATATAAATACGACCACCACTGCTGTGATCGAATTCGCATATTTCGGGTGAGCAGCCGGGCGCCATAACCACTGAGCCATCTCGGCGGCAATTGCACGGATGTAGCAACTCCCCAGTGAAAACTAATACTACAGTGGTCATGGAGCTTTGAGTTTTCAGACCGAGAAATAAAATTCTTCTGCAACCTAAAGAAAAAAAAAGTGTTCCTGTCTCTGTTTTCTTTTTATGACCTACCTTTTAGCTCCTTTATTTCCATTTGAGTTATTGCAATGCTCATTTTAGGATACCACATCCTAAGCTGTCAGAGGCTCGTCGATCTTCGTTTTTATTTCCCGAAGTACTAAGAAATAGGAGCAGCCTCTCCACCCGTATGACTTCTCTTTCTACTCGGTATTAAGCAGCTTCATGAAAGAAAGCTCATGCCTTTCATTTCGCTCCCCTCATATCGCAAGCACAACATTAGGGCAAGCGATTACTTAGAGCGCCAGAAGTGATGTGCGTCCGCAGTTCTCAGACCGGCTATTCGATTCGATCGCCAAAGTTCGTGGTTCTTCCTCGCTGTTGCGCAGAGCAAAATCAATCGGAAATTCAGTACGGCTGCTTTTAATGAGTGTTAATGACTACCGCTCGCGGTGCGTATAAGTGCGGCGCCGAGGTTCCTACAACCCGGAGCGGCGGTGCGAGGCGAGGACAGAATTTCTAATTGAGTAGATTTCTTGCCTGCGGCTGGTTAGCGCAGACTCGCTGAGCTGCCACTAGTGAAGCTGTTCAGAACATGTAGCTGTAATTTGGGCGTCACCAATTTGCGCCGAGACCCGAGACCAGAATCATTGAGCAATGGCTCAACTTGTGATTGAAGCATCACCATCAGGTGGCCGGATTACAGAGTCTTCAAATGCAGACAGTATTGGCTTTCAACTACGCTGGTGCACAAATAAGTTGTTTTTCACATCAGATCTGCTGCTTTCGTTAGTAAAGGAAGACGGAAAGTACGCGATAGTGCTGTGAGGGCGAACAGTGGGAGTTGTCATTGTTCATAGTTGAATGCTAATAGAGCAACGACATAAAAAGGTACCGGTTGGTATGTAGCAGTGTCCTAACACTCGCTCTCCGCACTCAACGATTTTGTTTTAGTTATCCTGAAGTCACACTTCAGTTGGAATTTCCTGCTTGCTAATTTGAATATGTTACTAATGGTTTTACTTAGAGATTTCCGCGTTGTTCGGAAGAAAAGTAAATCATCAAACTTGCATTCTGTGGTGGAATTAATGCACACCTAAAATACGATTCTCCTTCCAAGACGGAAGCAGGCATTATTACCGCATCTTTGCTTAGATTTGAATATGTAGTGCCGGAATCTTGGACGGGGACTTTAAGACATGAGGAAAGAGAAATAAAAGTGAGAAAATAGTAATGAAGGCGACAATATTCTGCGCCACCGCCGAGAGAGCAAAGCGACATTGATAACAGCGTCATGCCCCACACTCAGAGCGAACCCATCTCGACCACATAACGACAGGTGGTGTCCTTTAAAGTCCAGCGTGTGGCTTATGAATTAATCCCGCGTAGGACACCGCTTCGTTGGCTGAGAGGTATACACAGAGGCTGCGTGAATAGCGTGAACAATGCTTTGAGAAAGTGTCGCTTATTCGGTGTTTTACTTTTAGATCCCGGTTAAAGTCTCGCAGCGCGTGTATCAGGTTGTTGTGGTGACAGCCGGGAAGACATAGAAGCAGCATTATCGTGTGAAAGATCTTGACATTCACAAGGCCCCTGTCTCTCCTGCTATGGGCAATGAAGAAATAACCAGCTGATATCCGTAGTCTGGCGATATCCTCATATTTGTTAAAATTAATTCACGAAAAAGCTACTTATTTCGCTCTTCATTCAATTTTTTTCACTGCTCATCACATCTCCAAAAACTTCATGCAGCATAGGTTTGTGGAATTTAGCGAAGGAACAAAAATCAGGACACTTAAGTTCCACATTTAAGGCTATGACACGACAGCATTAATGGCTCCCTTCGGCTATTTCTCTTCCCAAATAGTCATGGTCCTCTGGTCACATTCAACCATTTATCACATTTATTACAACACAGTGTCACATTCTTGTCTCTCAAACTTTTCACTTTGCAGTTTATGCGCATCATGTTAATGTAACCAGTATCTTACTAAATTGCACCTCTCTAGTTCACTCTACTATTTACCACATTCGTGAGCTTCAAATTAAGCGAACAACACACATAAATCACCCCCCCCCCCCTTGTACCTCAGCCAATTCGATGTGTTTACGTGTCCTAATTTGGAGATAGCCTGGTGGCGACTGATGAATCGTGGGTTCGAATCACGATGAAACTTAATAAAAATTTTCTTTTATGTAATATCGTTTACTTTACAAAGTTCATTTCTTGGAGACACGCGCCGACCTTTATTTCAGATTATAAGTCCTGGCTTAAATTATTTTCATTCCAGATATCTGCGCATGACGATACGCCTGACGTGGCTTTTCGCGACACAACAACGCCGCCGGAACGACGACGAGTTTTCTGCTGAGTGGTTGCCCACTGACACGTTGACATTGATCATGTGCTAGTAAACCCTCCTGGAAAGAACAACACTCGTTTCTTGCGGATGATAAAGGATCCAAAGTTTTAGCAGCTAATCTCGTCACAAAAAAGAGTAGCTCATCACGCAATCTAGTCGTGCAAAGAATAGCAAATGCACGAGAAACAGACACAAGAATTCCTTCCGAGGTGTCGCTAACTAGCGGTAATAAACTACCACCCTTACTATGTGCTAAAATTACGACAGACCGCGGCGATCAACGGGACGACACGTCGCTGTCAAAATACAAAACCTCAGATCGAGTACCAAGTTGAGAATACTTTAGTGTTCTGTTACCCAGCACCCCTGTAAAAAAAAATAAAATAAAAGAAAGCACCATAAATCCTGGCTTTACTTGTCACACTGAGCTAAGAGGGTCTGTCCCCATGGAAGCCGAAGCGAGCAGGAACAAAACGAAGCCGTCTGGCTAATGCCTATGATGGAACGCTGAAACTGCAGCAGTTTGTGCATTGCCTGGCGGCTCCTGCTCCCCTGTTAGGAACAGGGGAGTGTTGAGTGTTGAGTGTTGAGTGTTGAGGGAAGTGTTGGAGGGAAAATTGGCGCGACATCATCTCAAGGAATGAAAATTTCTCCCATTTCGCATTAAGCATCAGGGGCGTTTTTTGGGGATTTTTCCACAGCCTCGACGCTCGCCACTGAGGGTGGCAGTTTTCTGTTTTATTTTGCATTGGCAGTTTGCTCAACGTGCGTTTTAAATGTCCGTTAAATATGTTTCTAAACGCTGTTGCATAGTCGAAGTTCTCTTTCTGCTGACTTGAACAAGACCACAGCTTAAAATGATGCGTGCATTCCGATTTTTGAGTCATTATGAACGATGAAGATTTGATTCTGGCGTCGAACTGTCAGAAGCATATCTCTAGACTAACAAAATGTTTTTGGGTTTACATTGCTTTCACCTATTGTACTGATTTTTAATAGGGATTTGTGCATTTGATCACCAGCATCACATATGCGTGTCGCCATCACGGCGAGACAAGAGTGCCGAATAGCTAGCCATCGCTCAACATGAAAGAAATGGTGCAGAGTCTAAATAGTTTTCATTATATTCTAAGAACCTAGCCTTGAACAATTGAGAAGAAAACAAAAAATGGAATTCTAGAAGCATATGACTGATTATTAAACCAACAGCTAACTGTACACAAAAACAGGTTATGAAATATAAACTATTTGTTTTATTTATATATTCATTTGCTTGCCAACTCCTGCCTTGGCACAGGCCAAGGCAGGAGTTGCAAGTTTGCAAATACGTGCAGTCCGCGTCATCCTTGTATAAGCGCTATCGACCCCTTGTCGCAGTTTCTACGGTATTGAGGTAACGCTTACACGCAAGTAGAGCCCCTAGACTAGCAAGCAAGTTTCTCGCAAACCTAGGGCTGCTCGGTATTTTCCGCTATAATCGCGCGGAGCACACTGCAGGAGCCCTCTACACAAAGGTGACGCGGACTGTCTTCGAAACCCTCTGCGCGCGAAAAACAATACGAAAAACAAAATAGTTGTAATTTTCGAACGTTATAAATTCGGCGCGCATGTTAAAGCATGTGAGAAAAAAAAAAATTTCTGATCAACAAATGTATGCACTGAAAATTGTTCTTTTTTTAAAAAAAAGGTCCAGAAATCACTGCTTCTTGTGGAAAACTTGATGTGAAAAGACCCGAGTTAGATGAGTCGTTGAATATCGTCCAGTGACGATCTTAAATAGTGACAGTTTGTTGAGATAAATGTAATTTCATTTCATGCTGTAGGTGTTTGCAGCGCACACGAAACAAGGACGGACAGAAAAGGGAACGAAACAGAGCGCTGACTTTCATCAGAGCTTTATTGGAAAAATAAGCGACTTTTATACAAAAATTTTTTTTAACATGTGACTCAGAAGATGTCAAAACGTCCTACTACATGTGCCATCTAAAATCACTGATACTCTAGATGAAAACCCTGAAAAAGTACATAAATGGAAAACACTGAAAGACACGTGCCGCTTAAACCAACTAAAGGGTGTCATGATCAACAACGATGAAGGAACAACAATAGAAAAAACTAACAAAAAACTATGATACCGAAATGCCAAAGCAGGGTGAAGCTGTATATAAGCTCCCGTTGTCACAAAAAGTAAAAGAAAAAAAATAAATTGACAAAAGACAGGACTGAAACGGTATTAAAACACATTAATTAAAACAGCATAAAACCCATATTATCCCACCATTTAAAGAGTGTCGAAATTTACGGGTGCGCGCCTGTGGCCTGCAAGAATCCAAGTTCTTTATCCAGGAGCACTAATGACGCAGCGCTGATGCACATGTTCCTTTCTGTTCGATGGCTTTTGCCTCGATAATCTCCCTCGTGGTCTGATCGCTGCTTCTGCCTAAAATCGTTGTGTCCAGGAACCGTGGTATGCACTTATTGCAGTCGCTGCAGTGCACAGCGAGATTTCCTTCTCGTATGTTTCTCTTGCGCAGATTATCATAATTATTGTTGTGTTCTCGGAGTCGGTCGTTAAAGCATCGGCCCGTTTGTCCTATATAGACTTTCTCGCAGCTTATATAGACTATACAGCTATATAGACTTTCCCGCAATTTCATTTCAGTTCTGGTAATAATCAATCAGACTTTCTTCACTAAAGGGATCACGCAGACTTTATTCGTTCTTCGATAAGAGTGCACCAAGCAGGGTGTCTCGGATTGGCCTCCTACGTGGTATATCAGCAACAAAAGTGCTGTTTGGTGGCCGATGGCGGGGTGGCGCTTTCATTTGTCGATGCCAGCGGGAATACAAGCGCTGATAGCTTGGCTCACTATAAATGGTCTCATGAGCGCGCGATTTTTTTTATTGCACAGGTCCCTAGTCAAGGAGCTGTCACCAAAATTACGGCGGGAACTACCCGAGAGCTGCGTCTGTCTTGGAAGCTTCCATTTATCTAATAACGCCGGCCTATTACTCCTGCGGAGAAATATGATACGTGGATTGCCCTAACTCAGCTGACATGAGAGAAATAATGATATGATGTAGAATAAGACTAACTATTTTTTTATTTACAGCAAACATAACGAGGACATTCGTTTTTGGGAACGTAGTAAAAAAAATTGTACGTTGCTGCACAAGCAATACGGGCCAAAAGTCTTCCACGTTAAGATAGTCTGTAGTAAGAATATCGTTGTGGCGAAGCTTTGCTCACTAGAAAAACGATTTCCCAGATAATTAAGGCATGCCTGCCAAAACCATCTCTCTAACAGTGCGGCTAATAAAACGTTCCGATCGAAATCATTTGGCGAGCTCTACAAGCTCCCATCATAAATGTAGTTATGATTTTCAGACACATTGAATCTCAATCAGTCTTTATATAACCGTATACACCGCTGTTGTACGATGCCTTAATCGCATTTGAGGCTTTGGTTCGGGGCACCGCTCTTGTTAGAGCGACAGCATGGTGTGTTACCAAATGTGGCCTGCTAATGTGGAAACTTGTTAGGGGAGGCGAGGCGCTCTACAAATTCGCAGTCACTACGTGTTCGGTAAGGCGAGAAGTCTGGTTGGCTTTAGTTAGTTACATCTATTACGGGTATGATTTGGTTACTGTTTGGTAGTCTTATTACTACCGGTTTAGGGGCACTCTCTCTTAAAACTTGACGTTCGTGACGCTGAAAGTATCCAACCGCATAGCAACTACCATGGCGTGGTAGCGGTGGGAATGACGTCATGTCAATGCAAAAAAAAAAGGCGGGAATATGAAAAGTCTCACAAAATAGGAAACAGCTTTTGAAGGATTGTTCGTTTTGTGGTACGTTTAGCAACTATATTTCTCTCGAATGTTCATTGATTTGTGATCTAAAGGTATGTGCTCTATGCTTTCGTTGTTTAGAACTGCTTCAGTGGTACTTAGATTGAATTTTAAGCTTTACAAAATAAACACGCTTTCACACACCGTGCGGCAAGAGGCTGCACAACAAAACGTGGTACCCCTCTAACAAGCACCAGTGAAAAGTCAACGCCTCAAGAACCAATGCCCATTCTCCTGACACGTTTTATGTTCGAGCTGCTGAGTACGTTTCTGATCGTTTTCTGGACATGATTTGTGCGTACGGGCAATGGTATCGGATTCGGTGGGAGCGATCGTTTGTTGTGTCCAGACGCTGTCGCCATTATTCACCATTATTCTCTGCTGACCCTTTTCGTCACGACAGATGCGTTCTGCAAACCATTTATATTGAGTGTGAAAAGAGATCGCACTTTCGGCCCCACGAAGGAAAGAAATGAGAAAATATCAGTAAACCATTTGCTTGATATCTGATCGGCCTGTTGTTTTTACAAACAACTGGCGTGACCTTGCGTGACCTCAAAGACCACGGATGTCACATTTCCAGACGTTGTGCGGTTGACATTTTCTCGTCTGACAGCCGTCATCTATCACTGCTTCACGCAGCTAACAATAAACATCCAGCTTGACGTTTTCATTGGACGTCATTGTTTCGCGACAAAACAGCGCTAGGATAGAATACCGGACGTGAAGTTCGAACGTGTTTAAGGCAATATATCTAGGTGACGCTGAATGGAAAATATAAATATATACGTTGTAATTCTTCAGCAACAACATCTACCTTGAAAGAGTGATGCAATAACCTTTTGTTTTCTAATAAAGAGCTGGCAGTAGTTACGCATTTCTTATTCGTTTTCGTTCATCAATTTGAAACATAACGTGCAACCTTGCGCCTTTAAGAACAAAGGTCATTTGGGATTGGCCGTCAGTATATGTTCGCTTAAGTACGTTTGCGGGAACGTGCGCGGGATATTTACAACACACTGTAGGAGCCATCAGTCACCAATACAACTTAGACGAGAGCAATTGGACTATGAAAACAACTCAAATCCACTCATAAAATCCGGCGAGGCCGAGAGAGTATCTACATAGCCATCGCACATGCTACTTGCTGGATAGATTATTCGTTCTTTGTAAAATCAATAATGTCGCGTTTCGCCTTTGCATGCGTTAAGTATTCTGAAACGCAGTTTTAAATCTGCCAGTCTACTGAGGTAAGAAAAGCTGTCAATGAGAGACTTTGGAACATTTTTGACAGCTTTATCCCCTGAGCTGGCGGAAGACATGATCGAAAAACAAAGGCTCTCTAAACCTTCACAAATAATTAAGCCAGTTTTTCAAGTTTCGAACGTCTCGAATATTTCCAGTGTATATTCGAAATGAGTTTAGTTTGAGCTGAGTGCTCGTCAACTACGGAAGGTTCCATGCAAAGAACAAATATATTCGCTGCTATGGAATTTAACTAACCAGGCTCGATTAAGAGCGAGGTTCACGTTTTTTTTTATGAAGATAGACACCTGCTTTGGCGACGCTATTTGTCTGCGCTCGGTACAGAGATGATAGTATGGGCAAATTTCGTAGCAAGTAATCCCGGCTTTTCGAGGACGTGGGCATCATGCGCCTACTCAGGGCTCGAAGCCTTCATTCGCACTTTCCTTTTCCTCCTCTTCCCTTTCCCCTGTGTGGAGTAGCAGGCCAGGGCCATGTTACCACCGGCCGACCTCTCCACCTTTCCCTCATTAAAATTCCTTTCTCTCTCTCTCCTCGCCCGACCTGATTTCAGCCACGTCCGACGCAAGAGGCAACTAATGAAGTAAAGACGTGCCTTGGCATGCCAATATGCCTTCACGGAAATTATATCTGCATAAGACCCCCGGTATTGTGACGAGAAGAAAAATGTGCACAGACTTTCTTTTAAAGCTCCTGGAACTTGGAATATGTTGAAAACTGCAAGCTTTGGTGTCGTTAAAAGAAAAGCGCCCAAATTAATATGACATTGTAGGTTGCTACCGCTCGATTTTTTTTAATTCTTAATTACAACTGTAAAAGGAAAAAGAGGGCATTTTTAGACAGCGAAAACGTTCGCACTTTTGAACTGAGGTTCTGCGTGGCAGTGTGCCTACAAACAGCATACGTTCTGGCACGTGCTGTTTGCATTTACATTTGTACATTTACAATTTAAATTTGTTATTTAATAAACATTTACAATATTGATGCCTGTTGTTTATTTGCTCTGATTTAAAAATATTATCGTACCGTGTGATTTTTGTGATTTGCAGTCTCACAATTTTCTTTTTCGCTTCATTTTTGCAATATTTACGTAATGGCTGCTCTCCTTGCGGCATATATTGAATTCAGACCACTCACTTTTCTCTTCGTGGTTCCGAAGAGAGTTGTATAAATTTAGGACCTTCTGCAGTATTAATATTGTGCGTCAAATTTTCTTAGCTGTCAAGAATAATAACAAAGAGCTTGAATGCAGGCGATTGGAGGTCCAAAATGCACATACTTCCTTCATTTAGCTTCTTTAGAAAAGTTCCTTCTCTATAGGGGCAAAATAGCCTACTAGGCCTAATGATATTTACTTCTTTTGTTTGAAGGAACAGGCCGTCTGATGTGTTCAAAGTATACCTCATAATGACGAAATTTAGTGTACAAAAAAATTGGCAGTAGTTTAGCTCTGGTTAAACCTGGAGGATTGCGAAAGCAACGAGGAGAGAGAGAGAGAGGCGATGGAGTGCGCGCGACAGCGGCGGCGGCCCCGGCACGCTAGCTATGCGCCGCTACTGCGCATGCGCAACTGGCGAGCGCACCAACGGCACCTCTGAGTCACTCGCGCAGCGACGGCGGCGGCGCGGAAGCTGTGCGCCGTGGGACGTTGCTTCTCGCGCAAGCGCAGTATGGCCTTTCCTCGGATCCACGGAATGGCTCGGCGACTAGCGTAGTGTTGCTTTCGCAGCAAAATTCAGTATCCGAAAATCAATTTTGTGCATGATGGCGTCCAGAAAGCGAACGGGAAAGTATCCAAGCTTATTAGGCGCAAATGTAATTCATGCAGTTTTTGGCAAACATGGAATTCTAAACACCACTCGCTAGATGTTACTGTCCAGTCCTTTCAAAGTTGGCACCTGACGGAGAAGAGGAATCTTGAAATCAGGGCAATAAGCTAACGTAAGTATCCTTGACCTAAACTGTATTGCCTTCAGTACTTTTCTGCTAACTCCATCATATTTTAGCCGCTCACTGGTCCCATGAACCCACGATGCCCACGAAGCAGGTTGCAAAATAATTGCGACAAAAAGCATTACCAGACTCGGTATGACGTATGTTAGCATATAAATATAAATTAGCATAAGCTGGAGCACCCGCGCTGTTTGTGCAAGCTTCCGTTTTCGGGCCGCACTCTCCGGTCTTTTTATTTGCAAATCTTTTTATTCTCATGCCCGGTGCTTCAGCGATCGTTTCATGCCGTGTGTCGCTATATTGCTTTCTTCGAAATTCCTCAGCTTCAGCGAGGACTGTTTAAACTTTCCGTATTGGGAAAACAAAATTACCGAATTAATTTGTTTACTTTTTGTTTCTTGCTCCACCTCATTTCTTTTCCAGGCTGGTTATCTGGCGTGGTCGGGATGGGGAAAATTATTCCAGACTGCATTCGATTGCTTATGGTTACAGATTCTGGCTTAATGTTTTCTTTTGACGCCCCTGCAGATACCTTTTTTTTTCTGTTCACAAGGCATTCCACGAGTAATTAAGCATGCTTGGTCGTTCATCGTGGTTGTTTGTCAGCCAGTGCTGCCAGGAAAAGTTTCAGGGGAGCATCATTTTCTTTTTTTTATGCATAGATAATACCGAGAAAAAAAATATGGTTTCGGTTTTCGGTTCAGGATCCCACTACCAGTCATTTCTTTGTTTAAGGCGGTACGTGACTGGAGGTAGCCTCGTATTTGAGTTCATCTGAACAACAAAAATATACAAGTTCCGCTAAGATTATTCGAAGCTTACCCGTTCAGAAGAACCATTTTACATGTCGCCTTTTCCATGGAAGCGTTGCTGTAGTTACGACTTAAGCGAAAACTCAGAACCCGCGTTCAGAGCCTGCCAGTAAGAGAGCGCTGCTGTGGGGCTAGAAGTTGGCGCTTCGGAAATATGGCGCCTAGATTGGCAACATTGAACGTGTTTATGCAAATTAATGGGCCCAAGAGCGTGTTTTTGAAAACATAAATATAGAATCGTCTACCACGGCTAACGTCACTTATAAGGCACGAAACATTAGATAACCAAAGGAAAGGAAACTGAAACCGGACGTTAGAAAATACGGCCACTGGAGCTTCTTTTAGTAGCCAGAACACTGCTAATAGGACGCATATAATAATTCAATATGTAAGCAAGGTTGTTCCAGTTATTCATTCCAGATAGAATAGTGGTTAACAGAGCTTTTATACAGGTATCGACTAAATACTAACTTGTTATTAACTGTATACATAGCTTGCACCGACGTCATATCCGGCAGCCGTAGGATGCCACTCGGCCATGCTGCCGAACCGCCGTCATTTCTGCTAGCTCGTATTCATTCTCGTCCATTCGTAGCTTCAATATGTTTCTGTGTGCCACCTTTGGCGGCACCAACCGTAGCGGCAGCTCCAGGCGAAAGAAGTCGATTAACATGACCTTCTTTCGCATTCGTAAGATAATTGTAGGCATGCAATTTCGAGCGCTCCAAGACTCGTACGAATCAGCGCGGCTGTGGCTGGCTTGCAATAAGCGCGACGATTTGAACCCCGACAACCGCGATTTACTCGTTCGCGGAGCGCACTTTGCGACAGATAAGAGGAAGCAATGGCTACACCCTGAACTGAATGTTGCTGTTTTGATCGACG
Organism: Amblyomma mixtum; assembly: GCF_055824585.1. Lineage (NCBI taxonomy): Eukaryota > Metazoa > Arthropoda > Arachnida > Ixodida > Ixodidae > Amblyomma > Amblyomma mixtum. The sequence goes on from NC_143017.1 coordinate 119,332,088, forward strand.
CCAGCCGATTTGTTTGACAACACAAACTCGGACTGGGTCCCGCGTCGCGGCATCTTGGCTACAGCACTATGGAAGCCGGTTCGGATCGCCACGACAGCAGCGAGCAACGACGGCAGAGAAAAATGCGCGCCGAGGCCGAGCTTTTCGTCTACTAGGCGCATCTCAGAAAGGCTCCTCACCCACCTGCTGGAGGAATCCTTGTGTGCCTCGAATGATTTCAGGGCTTTCATTTCCTCCAACGTCACAAAGCTGGAACAGTACATGATATCCTAGTAGGTCACTTCCGGGAACAAATCAAAGCCCATCGACGGGTCGACTCCCGATCGTAGCGTTTACGGACTCATATCGTCGCAAATTTTCTCTTTGCCTGCGTAGCGGACACGCGCCGATGGAATGATTTCAGAGTAGCAGCATGCACTCAGTGACTCATTCCTCTGTAGGGTAGGAATTGCGCCTCAAAGAATAAGAAAATAGCCCGAAGCGTACCAGGAGCTGTCAGGCATCACAAGGCGGACGGTTGGGGACAGCCGATTGGTTCGATAGCATGGCGGCCAGCGCTTGATCTGGCGGAAGGGACGTCACGTGCAAGCTATGTATACATTTCTTGCGTCTTCAAAAACAAGAAAGAGTGCTCTTCAGGCTGGTTGCAGCATCGAAATCTAAAATGATGAAAGTTGGGCTGTCTTCGAAGTTAACGTCAAGTAAAGAAAGCACAGAGGAATTGCGAACAAATTTTTAATTGAGAGGGTGGTTCCGTTGAGTTGCCCCAGTCGTATGACACTATGTCATCTTCTAGTACGAGAGGTGTTGTCGTGGAGTAGCGCTATGAAGGTGATGGCTTAGAGGCCCCGCTTCGGTATGTGGGGCAGGCTGCTGTCTAGGGCGACATAATTAAGAATAAATAAAATATCCATACCACCATATTAAGCTTTTTATGCAAGGCTTAGTTAGATGACAAGAAAGGATTGTGGATCTAGCTGCTGCCATGGACTGCTTTGTTGTGACAGGTAGCATCAGTTTCATGCGTAAACTCTAGGTGCGAGAAGAAGACAAGTTAACGTGCTCATTTCAGCGGCTTGCCGTGGCGTTTAGGGTAGTGGGCTGTGCGGTTTACTATTCCTCGGCTGCTGCAACAGAAAAAAGTGTAATGCAGAGGAACTAGGTAGATTAAAACAAGGAATGTTGCTTGTGGCTGCGACGGTCACACATAACTTTGCAGCATGGAAAAGCAATGTTGTACGCGGCAGGCACGTAATTAAGTTCTTCCATGTGTGCCGCGTCGTTTCTCATTAGGATGGAATCTCGCAGCGTTCAGTCGTTGCTGAAAGAGAAAGAGCGAGCGCTAAGCTTTTACTGCAAAACACCACTTGGAGAAAACTAAGAATGTATGTGCACTACGCCAAACTGAAAAAAGCGAGAGAGACAACGGCGAGGGGCGCTCATAATAGCAGGCAAAGCTAATTTTCTCGTTTGTGATTAGCTTACCATAAGAGGTCACATTTCTCCTGCTAACTTTGTGTCGCGCCTGCATGTTATTTCTTCATTTGTTGCTGAGCGCGTGCTACTGTGGACACTCATTTAATCGATATACATCATTTTCTTTCTTCTAAATTTACAACGTAGCATGAAAAGTGCTTGCAGTGAAGCGTTAGTGCAGTGGTAATGGCAATTTATTACTGATTGGATATGTTTTGTAAACTATTATGCGATAATAACGGCTTGAATTCCGAAATTCTTAATGAATATGTGAGCGCCTCTGGAGGAGTTTACAGAAAGCCAATGTGATATGGCTTTTGAATTGGGGTCGCAGAGGTGGCTACTTTATTTTTCAGTGCATTTTTTAAATCATGTTGTTGCACGGTCCACAGGCATCTTAGAGCTGCCGACCAAGCTACAACACCCCCGATATGAGTGGTGACCTTTGGCCGCAACAGCTGCTGATGTGATTCGTATTGCGCGACTGCATGGCTGCTCTGTGACTGCCCTGCTATTTTTATATATTGCCAGCTTCCAAAAATATTTGGTACTTAGTAGGCTTATCTACAAGTAATTCTTAGTAATTTTTATGTAGCTCCAAAGTAGCGGCTTTCCTGGACTAAAGTTGCTCTCGCCCGAACCGTATTCATTTCGCTCTGCAGAAAAAATGCTGCTAATGATGAAAAGTCTCATAAAGGCACTTCGATCCGCTGATTTCCTGCAGGCGTAAAATTTCTCTCAAAAGGTAATAAATAGCCCCCAGATTTACATTCGGCGCAGGAGACTACATGGAATACCACGGTACCTAATTTTGCCTTAGGAACGACTACTTGAACCTTGACAGAACAATAAGACACAATTTTATTGAACGATAATCACAATTGGTCAATTTTTGAGATAGTAGTGCTGCATCGTCTCATATCACAGTATCGGTTGTGTTCGGTCAACCATCACAGTACCTGGATAAGTTGGCCGAAGGCTCTGAAGTGTGTAATTTATCATCGAGCCCATCGCGGCCCAGTCACTGCCTCTGAAGACGGAAAGGCTCGGACAGTGTGAAGCGAAATAGGCTTGGGTTGGTCTTTCTGACCAGGCTTTCGTAAAGGAACATTTTTTACACTTATTAGTTTCTACAAATCTCTTTTTCCGCTAGCATTCTCAATGAGCTGGTACCTTCCATTTATTTTTTAATAATTGAAACGGTAGCCTTAAGGTAAAGTATTGAACTGAGTTAATGTGGGGAGATAATCATTTTTGCCGCCTAAAGCAAACAAAAAACAACAAGATTTTATTCACTCTTAAAGGAATAATGGGGAAGGAGAGAGGCAAAAACAGGGAAATAAAAGCAGAAGCAAGAATTAACACAAAAGTGAGAAAACAACCACAAATTGCTACGAAGTAAAAACCGTCACCATTTAAACATGCATTATTAAGACGTGCGATATTTATGAAAAATGGAAGATTGTAGCACATTTTGCGACCATTCTTAGTATGGGTTATCTACACAAAACAAATTATTCTTAATGCATAGAATTGCACGTTTTCTTTAGGCTTTTAAACCTACAGGCTTATAACTAGCCCTCGTCTAGAGTTGTGGGACGCCCTCCTGACTGACACCGACCCGAGGACACAGCTTATGCTAGTGACGAGATCCAAGGCAGCGGCGGAGGCCAACGGGATCCTGGAACAGGGAAGAGTGACCACTGAAGCTAGAAATCTATCTCTTCCCCCATTTCCTATGCCTTAACTGTTCTGTTCCAAAAAAAAATGTTTTAGTACTACTACTATAACAATACGATGACATCTATAAAGCTGTCTTTATCCCTGGAAAAGTTTTTAATTTCCCAAAATTGTGGAGGTTTGCTGACTCCTAGATACGAAAAAGGTAGGTTCGTTAATTTGAAGTGCGAACTTCAAGATGATTTAGAAGTGCCTCTATTTTTTTTCCTAAACTCGCGAGGCAGTATACGTTGCAGTGGAGAAAAATGTTGAATTGTGTCCCTTTGGGAGCTCGCTCATTTCGAAAACCACGTGAAGAAACTTATCTTCTTGCAATAATCACGCATGAGACTTCATGCTTACCTAAACTAACTTTATCTAACTGCTGGCAACAGGTACAATGAGAGTAAGGCAAGCAGCAGGTATTACCAACTGCTCGTAGCTTGAAGTTCTACAACTTTGCCTGAACGCTGAACATAAGCCATTATCGTTTGGACCACTTAGAGAACGCACAATATAAAAAGACGCTGTAGGCGGCAAGCTGTTTTCACAGCAGTGCTTACTCTTTTAGACGACACCAGATATTCCTGAGTAAGCAGCATGACCGAATTCAGAGTTACTTAGCTGAAGTAAGCACCAATGCCTAATAAAAATTATTAGTGAAAACTATTTTATTTTTGCTTTCATTACATGAAAAGTACCCACTTTCAGCACACTAGGGGGCAGAAAGCATGACGGTACTGTAGGTCTTGAATGATAGTTCGCACACTCTAAATTTTGGTGGTTTTCTTCCGAGAGGACGTGTTAAAATAAAATATTTCAGATTGTAAGCAGTCCCAGACAAAGTTTGCCAAGTAAAAAAACATTCTAGCCCTCTAAATTTTTCGATGAAGTCATTTTACACAGCAAGTGTTCTGGCATAGTATTTTAATCCAATGAGGAACTTATCTGAGTCGAAACGAATGAAAAATAACAGACTGGTGGGAGCATGATTAGAATCGTTAAAAACGAAAATCCAATTACCAGGTGCGCGCGGGCAGGATGCCATTTGCTGTGGGGCTTCCTCCTTGGAAGGCGGCGCAAACAGACGGAAATTAGACCAACATGAAATGGCGGATCTTGATGGGCCTCGATGGACACTGAAGAAGCCTGCATAGGCTGTTCTCTAAAAACAAAATAAAAAAAGTTGCGTCTCATCCGAATGGGGCTCCTATATGGCATGAAAACTTGATTGAGATGGAGATTGAGATAGTAAACTCAATTGAAATCTTTATTGTGATTAAATTGTACTGAAGCATATGTGCAGCCCAAAATTACAAATATTAAAAGCCGCTAAAACCTATGGCTTCAACGGATTTCTGCATAAAACAGACAAAATTCTTGTGCGCATAAAGGCAGATGGGAGGATTTTAATGAGCTGAATGCGAGTAAGTCATTACCGAGCAAAACTTAAGCTGACGTCCTATGAACACCGAGAAAAAAACACGGCCTTGCAAGTAGCTTCCTTCAAGCTGGCACTTTCGAACTTCTGCTCGCCTTATTGGGGTTTATAGCGTTCACAGTAAAAGCAGATAAAGGTGTCGCAAAAGGCTTGGTGGAAACAATGACGGAGGGACACGTGAGACAGATAAAAGCAATGTCATCTTGTGCCAAGTAGCTACTTATCGCTGCAGCGTCAATTTTTCGTTGTATAAAAGGAAAACCAGACGTACAAACTAACAGGGTGCCCAACGAAAACTCCGGAACTTCCAGATGCCTCGGCCGTCTGAACAGGCTTCTTCTTACGGCAGGTTGAAAAATACGTTAAACCAGGGAATAAAAGAATTCGGCTTTCTTGTGTGCGTGTAAGAGTTGTATAGCTGAGTTATTTGACCTGCTCGATGGAACCTGCTTAGGCAGTAGTAATTGGGCTTTGCCTACCGGTTTCCCTCTCTTTGCTATTTTACTGGATTGTTTCTGATTCATGCTGGTAATCCCTTAAATTGCACTTTGCATTCATTGCATTTTTTCTTTCTCAACATACATGAATCGGAAAACAGTCGTGCCTCCTTAACGTGGACAGTTATGTTCCGGCAAGAGAAGAATGGAGGTCTTCCCAGAGCTCAGGCCACTTCGACTTCCCTAATACAATGTGCTGCATTTCTCGGTTCCGCTTGCATTGCAGAAACGGCCAACAGAAACTCTCTCCTCTCTGCGGTTTTTCCCTGCAGCCGGTCTGGTAGCAAGCATTTTAGAAGGGCCTAGTTTCTAAAAGAAACTTCTTTGGTATAAATTTTTGTAATCTCTTCTAGTGAAAAATTTGTGAGCACCGCCTTCAGCTGCTGTTCAGAAGTGGTTATGGCAGAGTTATGGATGAACGCGTTTTCTCTCTGGATTCGGTTACTTGAAATGCCAGGCCTATTTAAACCTTGAGAACGATTCTCGGGAGTAAGCGAAGTAGGTCTCACCTAGAAGCAACTCAATAGAAATACGTAAGGCTTGCATTATATTTTTGTATTCATTATTAAAATATGACAAATTTGAAGTGAAAGAACTTGCTTAAACTCCTTCCAATGCACTGGAATTTCTCCTGCAGCATCTCATCGCTGATGGCAACTCTTTTCGCGCTTTTGTTTCCAAACCACAGGTATACACCTGCTTCCAACTTTTTTAATTGCGCTGGATGCTCACAAATATCTGGTGATCGTACAGTTGTGATTTTGAGCCATTTACCATAGTCTTTCATAATCAGCGCAGCAACTGACTAGGCGAGGCTTACTTATACCAAAATTAATTTCAGTTTATTCTTGGTCTGCTCGATCAGAATCAGATGGTCGCTGACGCTTCAATTCGCAGATCATGAACTTCACCCAAGCACTGAGCTCTGTTCGATGCAGACCATTTGAAAGCTTCCGACGTCCATTGTATAACGTTGCTGGGTAGCTGGCTAGCGATTTTCCGGGCATTCGTGAATAGCCTGCTTATTTGATCAGCAAGGCGCTGTGGTTGTTCGGAAAGAGTAATAGCTAGTGTATACTAACCCCTACAATCATCAGTTGCCCAGTTTTTTTTGACCGAGTGGTTCCATTACTTTTTCGGTCGCGACATGTCGTAGGTTCCCGATTGCTTCGGTGGTGCCAGAAGTCCACCCCCTGGGGTGTTCGCGCCGTACTCGTTTCCGGTGTGCTCCGACCTCGCGGCGACCGTGGCCGGGCACAAACAGACTTGGGTCAACATAGCCTCTTCGAGCCTACATTGCCCCGCGCTGAAGGTCGACATTGAGCCGCGGATTGAGCCTACAGGCTCAATCTGAGGGAGGATTCTGCGCGAGCATTGGTGCCGTCTCGCTGACTTCAAGACTGCCCCGTCGACCTTCTCAGTTAAACTAAGAACCCAGCCCATCATACTGTCGTGTAGGAATGGCTTCGCGAGTGCAGGAAATTTTCTGCCTGAACCCATCGATTCCCGGAAAGCGTTGGATGCCGCTTTAGCCAGCCAGGAACCTAAGCAAGAGACTGCCGCCTTTGAGTACTCTTGCCATGTGCGTTTTTTCCTAGCGTCCTCTTCTCAGGGCAGTGACCAGATAATAGAGGACACTGGCGGTGAACCCCGCAAGAATAAGCCGCTGTTGCCGACAATACGACTCCTTGATGAACCGCTGATAGTTGGAGAGTGGCGACCGGGTGCAGTAGGGTGCAATGGCTCTCAGGATCCGTCGACCGCGCAGCCAACCGCAAGCTGCTCAGGCAGACGACCGCGTTATCTATCTTTAACGCTTTGAGGAATGTGGTGTTTCAAGGGCCATGTCTCGAAGATGTTTCGATTGGCTCGATAATCAGTAAAAGGGGATGCTTGAAATCTAAATAAAAAAACAGCATGCACAGTGATGCCGGGATAGGCAGTACTTCGGCCCCAATGGCTCAAATGGCTTCTTTATATTAAATGCCTAAAAAAATTAAGGTGCACTATACAAAGTATTCATTCATTACTATCGCGTCTAATGCCTTTATAAAAGGATAAATATATAGAAGTCTATTCGAACTCGCTTCTCCCTAGCCCCATTTTCGCGCGCAAGTGTTGCGGAGCCTTTACTACAGGCTTTACGAAGTTTTCGGAGGGTAGCTTTTGCCAGTTTAGTGATAATGTACTAAATAAATAACTTTAGGTCCTCGTCAAAGAGTACATCGCTCGATCGCTGATAAGCAAGGCAATACGCGCTGAGTGAGTTAGAGTTCTTGTAGTTGGAAAATTTTATTTCTAGTTAAAGGAAAAGGTTCGTGGTTGTGACCCCTATTTCTGCGTGCAACTGCTTTCAGTTGCTCGCTTGATTCTGACCTAAAGCCATTTCTGGCGGGCCGGTTCGGAGTTGACGCCGATAATTGGGTCATTGTAGGAAAATTTGAGACTTATGCTCTAGCATTAAAAATTATGGTCTAGCAGCGTTGCTCCTGTAGCCATTTTCATTCCCTTTTAGCCAAGCCATTTTCTCTGCATCCGCAGGTGCCTGTACTTTTAAGAGGCACATCGAGACTATAGGATCACTTGTGGGAGCGTTTACGACACAGACCTTCTGAAAAACAATATTGCACAAGTTTGACCGGGCAGGCGAAGAAGGACGACCTGCACTCTTATTTCTAGAGCACTGTCGATCACAAGTGCTTTGTTAACCTTCCCATCCCAGTCGGCGTCGGCCAGCCATAAAGTTGCGAAGAAAAAACCGACCTAGAAAATATTCGACACAAAGCGGGCTCCTTCTCTAGTTTGTCCTCAAAAAAAGTTCTAAACTTTCTAAATACCTCTAAAAAAGTGCTGTCACAACCGTTTCCAGGCAGTACTCACGTCAACGTGATTAATGATTTAAATCTCTCAACCTAAGCCTACGTAAGCGATATGACAAGTCGTGGCGGAGGGTTTGAGATTGGTTTCAGCCATCTGTTTTTTTTTTCTTTTGGGCAGACATCAGAAGACAAGTTGCAGAGTAGCTTTGCGTCTTCTTTCATCAAAATGGGTGACCGCATTCGTCACTGAATCCACGACAACGAACTCAGCCAGTGGGCGTCAGGTCAATACACTGAGTGACATAATTGCAACCTGCGTGGTTGCAACCTGTGTGCAGCCTCACGTGTGCTCTCGTTCACTGCAAGCTCAATACACAGGAGACTATTTTCTTGCCCGTGTTTTGGTATTGTTTACCACGATTGTGTACCATGAAGTCAAAATATTGTTGCATTAGGCGGTGCATGCACTGATATGCGCATCAGGAAAGACGAAGACGAAGCTCGTGAGTTTTGAAGAAGACGACGGTCGAGCAGTGTCGGCCGGTGCCTGCAGTAAACGCCTGTCGTTTGAAAGCCCTGTCTTTCGTGTCCGCCCTGTCTGCAATCCCAAGCGGAACTACCCCGTAACATCTTGGTGGAGGTGCTTTCGATCCCCCTGGCCACAGCTCCTCGTATTCCGCGCCAGAAACCTGGATTTGCGCAGTGGATGCCATCTCCCCGAGCTCACCCCGCCGACTGCCACAGTAAGCATGGCATCCCAGGATGCATCACCCGCTCCGGAAACTCCTAGCTTCCCACATGGTCTTAACCAAAATCCGCCATCCTCCTATTTTTAACGGCGAAGACAAGACGGATGTTGAAGATTGGCTCGATGAATATGAAAGGCGCAGCAAGAATAACCGGTGGGATGCTAGCATAATGCTAGCAAACATCATCTTCTACCTAGCGGGAACGGCGAAGACCTGGTTTACCAACCACGAACAGGAAATGCCTACTTGGGACATCTGCAAGCAAAAACTTCAGGACTTGTTCGGCAAGCCAATTGGGCGAGCTCTAGCAGCCAAAAACGACCTGGATACTCGCGCCCAATCGTCGACTGAATCATACCTCGCCTACATACAGGACGTCCTCGCCCTTTGTCGGAAGGTGAACGCCTCCATGACCGAAGCTGATAAAGTGGGCCATATACTTAAGGGTATCGCTGATGACGCCTTCAATATACTTCTCTGCAAAGACTGCTCTACGGTGGACACAGTCCTGCAAGTGTGTCGCCGTTTCGAACAGGCGAAGCAGCGCCGCATCGTCCATCGATTTATCCGCCTTCCCAACACGGCAACTACATCCTCATGTGATGATCCGCCCACTTTGCAGCAGCCTTCAAGTCAAAACAACCTCACTACCATCGTCCGCAGGGAAATCGAGGCCTTGACTCCTGTTACCCTTCCATCCCCTCCTGCAGAGGCCACAATAGCTATGATACAGGCTGTTGTCCGCCAAGAATTCGCGAATGTGGGCCTCGTCTCCAATCCTACCACGCCACCCCCTGCACCACAGCCAATACCAGTGGTTGCTGCTGCTACCACAACCCCGTCCTACACACCGCGCTACCCTGCCCGCAATCCTGCGGAGTGGCGCACATCTGACAACCGGCCTATTTGCTTCGTCTGCTGTCGGGCTGGCCATACGTCCCGCTATTGCCGCAGCCGCCCGGTTCCCCCCCCTAACCCCTACAACAGACCCCTCCGCCACGACTATTATGCACCACGGCCTGTTTCTGTCCCCCCGGCACAGCTTCGTACCGAGAACATTGCGCAAGTCCGTCGTCCTAGCCGTTCGCCATCGCCCCAAGCCCACCGTTCTCGATCACCTACTCCTCGCCGCAGCTTCTCCCCAACGTACCAAGACCCCTACTCGGGAAACTAGGCGACGCAGCGCCCGGACGGGACGCTGCGTTACCCACCCGGACTGCCAACTGTGTTTCGACCATCGCACCACGCCGCAACCTGATCAATGTTCTCGTGGATAGAGTCCCTGTGCTCGCTCTCATTGACACTGGAGCCCAAATTTCAGTTCTTAGTTCGTCGTTCCGCCAGCACCTCAAGAAAGTTCTTACGCCCGCTGACACCTCGACAGTTCGTGTTGCTGATGGAAGCACTACTACCATCATCGGAATGTGCACTGCGCGCGTTAGTATTGCCGGCCACCACGTCCCTGTGCTCTTCGCCGTCCTTACTACTTGTCCTCAAGACGTCATTTTAGGGCTAGACTTTTTAACAGCCCATTCCGCTCTCATCGACTGTTCCTCCGGACTTCTGCGCCTAGCCCTGCCCCATTGTGTTCCCGACCCTAGTGCTGACCATTCCCAGCCTCGCCTCCGCTCCAGTACATTTACTCGCCTACCTCCCGAGGCGGCAGTATACGTGCCCATGTCATCTTTTCCCTCCCTCCCTGACGGCAACTACGTTGTCAACCCCCTCACCGACGTCACTCTACAACACAACATCGCCCTACCTCATAACATTGTACACCTCGAGAACAACCTCACCTACATCCCCGTACTCAACTTCAGCATATCTTCACAAGTTCTCCCGGAGGGCATATTCCTTGCCGAGCTGTCACCGTTGTCCAGCTTTACTATTTCTGCAGTGCTGTCCGACCGTCACAGCGAGGTACCTGCACAACCTGTCCCGTCACTTAGTCCGGAGGACCGCATCTCTGCCATGGTTGCCTCTGAACTGCGTCCAGAATATGCTAGTGCCCTTGCCGACCTTCTGCGGTCGTACAGCGACATTTTTGATTTCGGCCACGGATCCCTGGGCCAAACGTCTGTCGTCACACATCGCATCGATACTGGAGATGCCCGCCCTCTTCACCGACGGCCTTACAGAGTTGCTCTTTCAGAACGCCAGATCATTCAGGAAGAAGTGGACAAAATGTTGGCCAGCAACATTATTGAGCCGTCGAGCAGCCCCTGGGCGTCTCCGGTAGTACTTGTCAAAAAGGACAACAGCTGTAGGTTTTGCGTAGATTATCGACACCTAAACAAGATAACAAAGAAAGACGTGTACCCTCTTCCTAGGATCGATGACGCCCTCGACTGCCTGCATGGTGCCAACTACTTCTCCTCCATAGATCTCCGTTCTGGATATTGGCAGATCTCTGTTGACGAAAGAGATCGTGAGAAGACGGCTTTTGTCACCCCGGATGGACTCTACCAATTCAAGGTGATGCGTTTCGGCTTATGTAATGCCCCTACGACCTTCGAGCGCATGATGGACTCCTTACTACGCGGGTTCAAATGGACCACATGTCTGTGCTACCTCGATGACGTCATCGTATTTTCATCAACCTTTGAGGGCCACCTCCATCGTCTTTCGGCTATTCTTGGCGTCTTCCGACGAGCTGGCCTTCAGTTGAACTCCAAGAAGTGTAGCTTTGGTCGCCGGGATCTCAAGATCCTAGGGCATTTGGTCAACACCGATGGCATTCAGCCGGACCCCGACAAAATTCGCGCTGTAAGTGGTTTTCCTATACCGCAATCTAGCGGCGACGTGCGTAGCTTCCTTGGACTTTGCTCATACTTCCGGCGATTTGTACCACACTTCGCGGAAATCGCCCGTCCGCTCACGCAGCTTCTGAAAAAAGACGTCTCCTTTTCCTGGGGCCACGAACAATCGGCCGCCTTCGCCGCTCTTATTGCCCACCTCACCCGTCCGCCACTGTTGGCTCACTTCAATCCATCCGCCCCCACAGAAGTACGTACCGACGCAAGTGGTCATGGCATTGGTGCCGTTCTTGCACAACGTCAGCTCGGCTCCCCTCGCGTCATCGCCTATGCCAGCCGACTCCTCTCTACGGCCGAACAGAATTATTCCATCACTGAACGTGAGTGCTTAGCCCTAGTTTGGGCCATTATGAAGTTCCGCCCCTACTTGTATGGGCGGCCATTCACCGTAGTCACTGACCACCACGCCTTGTGTTGGCTTTCTACACTCAAAGACCCTACTGGCCGCCTTGGACGTTGGGCCTTGCGCCTTCAGGAGTACAATTTTTCAGTAGTTTATAAGTCTGGCCAGTTGCATCGAGACGCCGATTGCCTGTCCCGTCATCCAGTCGACCCGCCAAGCCAACCTGAATGTGACAGTGAAGATTGCGTGCTCTCTATTTCTGACTTTTCAAACATTCGCCGAGAGCAACGCCAGGACCCTCAGCTTCGCGAAATTATCAATCGCCTCTGCGCCGATCGCCATGACCCTTCCCTTCATTTGTTTGTGCTCCACGACGGCACCTTATACCGACACAATATGCGACCTGATGGCCCCGACCTTCTTCTAGTCTTCCCTCAGCACCTACGCACAGCCGTCCTTGAACAGCTTCACGACGTTCCTACTGCGGGTCATCTCGGCGTCTCTCGCACATACGACAGTGTGCGCCGTCGGTTCTTTTGGCCAGGACTATACCGCGCCGTCCGCCGCTACGTGGCTGCTTGTGACCGCTGTCAACGCCGGAAAAAGCCATCAGTTTTACCAGCTGGACTTCTGCAGCCGATCGACATCCCCATAGACCCATTTTCTCATGTGGGTCTGGATCTTCTAGGGCCTTTTCCGCTGTCCGCATCGGGGAACAAATGGATTGCGGTAGCCACTGATTACACCACACGCTACGCGGTTACACGAGCAATACCAACCAGTTGTGCAACTGATGTTGCTGCTTTCCTCCTCAACGACGTTATACTCGTGCATGGAGCTCCCCGCCAACTGCTCACCGACCGTGGCCGTTGCTTTCTTGCACGTATAGTCGACGAGATCCTGCGGTTGTGCAACGTTCGTCATTCTTTCACGACTGCCTACCATCCACAGACGAACGGGCTTACCGAACGCCTTAACCGGACATTGACTGACATGCTGTCCATGTACGTTTCTGATGACCACCGCGACTGGGACATCACGCTGCCATTTGTGACATTTGCATACAATTCTTCGCGTCAAACCACTACCTGCTACTCCCCCTTCTATCTTCTATACGGCCGTGACCCTCTGCTTCCTTTTGACAGCCTGCTCCCTTCAGTCGCCACTGCCAGCTCATATGCTCGTGACGCCATAGCCCGAGCTGATGCTGCCCGCGTTGTTGCACGCAACCGACTCACAGCCTCCCAGCACTCCCAGAAACGTCGCTATGATTCCTGTCATCGCAACCCCCAGTTCCTCTTCCCGAGCAACCTCTCACGGCCAATCATTAATTTAACCTCCACCTGCAAACGGGGGCGGTTCACACACAGTCCGGTAAGCATGTTCAGATGACGTCACAAAATCACGTGGCCTAGGCGGCGCACCTGCCGCCCATGTTGCTTTTCCGGTGATTTTGCGCGGAAATTTCCCTCGATCCCGACGCCGACGACGACGCCGGATTTTCTTTGACACGGGCCTTTTAAAGCTTGAGATGCTTAAAGCGTCTTTGCTGGCGTGCGGCGCCAGCGCTGCCACGGCGGCCGAGGCGGGTGCCGGTTCAGTCATCGCCGACTGCCGCAAGGCTTGTTGTTTGGGTATTCTGCCCCAAATCCTACGAGTTTTACGCAGAGCAGAGCAAATACCCTGCCGTCACGTGTTGCTAGATGAACCTAGTTGCTCTACGTGGCCGGGGAGGTAGCAACAGGAACTTCCGGGGAGCTTATATCGCTTGATAAAGAATGACATTTTTCAATGAGCTTTCTGTGAAACGAAAAAAATTCGCTGTGGCTTAGCTTGGCTAAGCCCGGTAATTGCGAAAGCAATATCCGTACCTACGCCATGGTACAGCTGGTAGTGTAGCTGGTGGTAGTGTTTGTGTTTAGACTTGTGGTGATGCATCGGTTATACAATACAATCCATTCCAATCCAATCCAATCCAATCTAATCCACTCCATTCCATTCCATTCCCATCAAATCCAATTCAATCCAATCTAATCCACTCAATTCCAATCCAATCCAATCCACTCCACTTCATTACAATCCACTCCAATCCACTCCAATCCAATCCACTCCATTCCAATCCAATCCAATCATATCCAATGTAATCTACTGTAATCTAATGTGATCTAATCTAAACTAATGTAATCGAATCCAATCCAGTCCAATCCAATCTATTCTATTCTATTCTATTCTAATCTAATCTAATCTAATCTAATCTAATCTAATCTAATCCAATCTAATCCAATCTAATCCAATCTAATCCAATCTAATCCAATCTAATCCAATCCAATCCAATATAATCCAATCAAGGTCAAATGAAGGTCAGTGGTGGTCACAGCCGTGGCACGATGGCGGTCACCGCCGCGGCACGGCAAATTCGTGAAAGTGCAAGTAGTATTGTTTTCGCAATAAAAATTGGACACGTGCAGAAGTGGATAAGGTGAGGATGCGTTCATAATTTTACAGTTATGGAACACTATACCGGCTTATGTACATTATAATGGTCTCAGCTATTTTTCGCCATTGTTTAGCCTAATGAACGCTGAAAGTTTGGAATTTCGAGTAGAGCGCACCAAGGCCATTGCAATCCCGGGTTGTTTGAAAGAAAAAAAAAGTGAGAGAAGCTTGCTTTCACAGCTGACGAAGGCCAGAAAGACCATCTTTATTCTTAGAACACGATACATTAGTTTTCGCAGAGTATCATTTCCTTAACAGAAGCTCATTACGATTAAATGAAAAATGCATTCTTTGATTACGTTAGAATAAATGCCTGCGAACTTCGTAGCTAGCGAAAATAAACAGGTCATTGCGGAACTTGTGAAACGGAGCCTACCACTGCAGGGACGATATGTACTGCAGCTATTACCAAATTCTTCTAAACGCTTGTCGCATTACAGCTTCCCAGAAGACGCCGGTTAATAAGTGGGGTAACGTCGACTTCCCAAGGAGTATTTATTTTTCCAAAAAGCCGATGCATGCAACGCTTTTAGGATTTTAGTAGAATAACTAGAATACTCGCAACATAATTTTTGAGCAAGTCTATTCGACCACATGGTAAAGGTACGGTACAAATCATCCTGCAGAGTCCCGCGGTAACAACAAGGAGGACAGCTGCGTGCTCATTAAAGTACGGCTCTCTATGTAGTGCTGAAGTGTCAGTGTTGCATGCAAGCATTTAATACCCATAATCATGTAGAATAATCAAGTAGACATAATCATGTAGTCTGAGAACTTTCAAACGCAGAATACAACTTCTGTTCACTCCAAATAGCAGGTGAAACACGTATGAATAATGATTTCTAATTGCAAAGTTATTGTGTTCTGATTTCTATATTTGTGTACAAAGTGTTAACAATAACATGTGTTCCTTTCTTTTTCAACTTGCTTCATGTGCATTTTTATACGGTGATGATTGTTATACCCAATTGTTTGTGTACCGTCTACATGTATTTTGTAAGCGCTGCTGTTGCGCCAAGTGGGGCCAAGGCCTCGTCAGGAGACTAATTACCTCCTTTTGTCCTGCCCAATGGGCAGTACCATGTATTGCCCATCCAGCAAATAAATTACTAAAAAAATAAAAATAAATACCTCGGAGACACTGCTACCGGCCCTCTGCTCTTTGTCTTTGCGTCGTAATTTCCGGAAGGTTTTTCTCCTTCATAGCAGGTTTCAGGTTTTCGTTAGTGGTTTAAGTTTAGGTAGAAAGACAATTTTTTTTCGCATAACTTCTTCGCTTGCAGCGAATTTTTGCTTCGCTTAACGGCGAACAGTTTTCATAACCTAATTTTGCGCATGCACGACCCACTATACCATTGCAAACATTTTGGAGCCACCAAGCAATAATACATTTGAAAGCCGTAATTTGTATTGTATAAGAAATGAATTGGAAACAAATAAACTCTCTATAAAATAAAAGGTGGAAGAGAAGGTCGTATTTACAGCGTGCTACACGTTTCGCCCCAATAACACTTGCAGCGGCCGCCTGTCTACAACGCTTGCGTAGGAAGGATGAAATTGCTTGTTTCGGCAGAGGCTAATGGCTCCTGGACTCGTATTACCTGGCCAAGAACCAATTTCTATGGATGAAGCAGGTGCCTTCGGAGGCGTACAAAGCGCTAGCAGCACCTACAAGGCGAGTCTTGTTTTCGTCGTTTTCGGTTCTCGGTTGTAGGCGCCGCAGATGGTCCCATTCACCGCTCGTAGAGGCGAGCGCTAACGTAGTTAGGAAGAAAATTGGACGCCGAGCATTTCCCACTTTTTTTTGATGATTATGCTAGAGCTCGTAAATCCAATTCCGGCAAAAGTGTCTTCCTGCCTTTCTGGTAAACCAATCTTATCTTGCTTATTTTGGTGTGCGACAAAATGTACTCCTCAGCGTACGAGAAACGCAAGCCTTTATTTTCCCGTAGAGCGGTACAAGGACAGCAGCTTTACACTTCTGAAACATTAGTACGCTGTGCACGGTACGTACTTAAGAGCTTATGCGTAGGTGTCTAAGTCATCATGAATATCTAAGATGTGGATATTGCGTTAGGTTGCATTCGTCCTGGTTGTCCACTGTTTGTAAATATAATGCTAAAGGAAAGGTGGTCGGGTGTAAGCTACCTGCGTCAATAATTCGTCGGTGTCTAGAATACACGTTGGCCCAACAGAAAAAGGCTGAAAATATCGTAATAAAAAAAAAACTACCTCATGGCAAAATGAAAGACACGTTCCGCTAATAATGCGGTAGCATTAGAATCTTCATGTCAGAAAACTACGGCGTAGCTGGTAATAAAATTTGCTGATTGGCCAACACAGTGACGACGTCTAGGATGAGGTGACATGGTCCAGCGCTAATTGGTCGATGGGGTATGTGAGGTTGTTAGGCGTGACATGGACGAGTTTTTGTTTGTTTGTTTGTTTGTTTATTGTGCTTAAGACAGTACAGAAGTAGTGCCAAGGGGCAGAGGCAAAAGGCGATCGCAATGAACGCCTGACTGGGCCAATGTGCCTACAAAGCTTGCAGCACAAGCAGCACACACATAGGAATGAAAATAAAGCAAACTTGCAAATGAACAGAGGCAATCTGTAGATTACAGAGGAAATTAAAAAGAGCAGGATTGAAGCCAGCACTAAGTAGTCAAATTATACATTTGTGTAAACTAAGCACAAAATAAATTGACCGAATAAGTTGAATAATAAAACACAGAACCAAGCAGTGGCTATAAACTCATGCAGTAGAAAATAATAAAATCACAGGACAACATTGAATTATGATATGCTATTCGCAAGCAGCAACATTGACCAAATACTGTAGGTATGCTTACAACTTATACAGAAAATAAATATTCCCCTTTTTCCTGAAGGAAATCAGGGAAGAACAACAATTAATGATTTCGATTAAAGGCGGGAAAAGATTCAAACAGTTAGGAATTTGCCAGTTGAGCAGTTGCATACCATAATTCGTTCTAATGAAAGAAGGAAATCAGGGAAGAACAACAATTAATGATTTCGATTAAAGGCGGGAAAAGATTCAAACAGTTAGGAATTTGCCAGTTGAGCAGTTGCATACCATAATTCGTTCTAATGAAAGGTTTCACAAAGGAGTGGTGTCTGAACGTGTAATAAGGTAAATAGTTGGCAGGTAAAAGGTTGGCAGAAGCACTGGAAAAACACGGCTTGCTCAGTCATTCAGTTCGTCATTGGAAGAGACAGTGACGACGTCACGGAGTCACTTGACATGACGGAGCTCTGATTGGTCCGGGCGTGGGCGACACAATGAGACCATGTCACAGAAGGAGATCGCAGGAGCGCTGGCAGGTGGCAGTTGGCGAGTGCGCCGGTCACGTGACATTACCGGTCGCGGGGGCTGTCTCGGCGGCAATTGGCAGTTGCGCTGGGCAGTTACGTAGTGGCAAATCTCCGCAAGCGGAGAGGGTGATCACGGAAATATATCGATCAAGAAGGAGTATCCCCAGCTGCACAGGATGAATGTATGCGGCGAGCAGCAGCCACAAAGCACGAAAAGAAGGCCTAGCGGACTCTAATGCGGTCGCGTTCTCAGCACGTAATGGAATACTGAAATTCAGGGTCCTCTTAATTTCTAATATATACTGATTGTCCTTGAAAATGAACCGATATTTCTGTTGAAAAATAAAACCGTCAACAGTACGCAGAAATTGGAGGTCGTCTGCCGGAGGTTGCCCCTTTTCAATGTAATCACGGCAATTTTCGTCTTTTATTGCAAAAGCAGAGCATGACTCGAACGCAGCAGAGTGCACTTCATTGCGAATGGCGAGCTGACCATGTGAGTTGGACACGGCATGCCACATTTTTCATGACACCAGTGCCGAGATAATGTCAATTATTTTCGTATAATGCGAACACTGAAGGAAAGGGAAAAACGGCTCTAAAATGTCGAAAGTAAAGCGCAGGGAACTAACAAAAACACCATAATTTCAAGCTCTCTGTCACATCAAATTTCTTTGGCAATAAATTATGTGTTTAAATGGGTACGTGCGCATCTACATCCTTTGTCAAAAAGAAAGAGTCGAAAGGGTTTCCTTATTGACGAGGTTGTGCGGCTCTCTACGAGAAGCTAGCATTCTAAGGATTTTGAAGGTGGGAGAAACGGCCGTCCTTGAGCCACGGAAACTTCACGGAAGCTACAGCAGGCGCTTTGCATAGAATAGAGGGTAGCTCGTTGGGCTCCTTACATTTGCAAGTAACCCCCCCCCCCCCCCTCGTGTTTGTGCTCGTTCATGCATGCATACATTTATGCCTATATATATTGGTACATATAAAGTCATCGGGGACCTCATGCTCCCTCGTGCAGTGGTTTCGCTTCACACGTCGTACCGCTTCCCAAAATTCCACCCTTGTGATCATCGCAGGCAGAAATTAAAAAAAAAAAAAACTCGGTTCGCTATTATAACACGAAGAGAGTAAAAAATGAACGTCAACCTGCAGTGATCTCTAAATTGTCGTGTCTTTCTCGGCTGAGGAAGTTCCATTAGCGTGTATTATGCACGAAGAAAGGCCCGACACCCACTGAAGGGCCGGCAATTTTCCGCGTATTTGCTCCGTGTGGACGTGATTGATGATGCTGCGACAGCGTTTCCGGATTTTCGCCCAGCTCTTTCCTCGTAATTTCTCCGGCAGGCGTCGAGTCAATAAAGCCTTCTCCACTGGCATCCTTGTCACATTTTTATCAGTTTAACTCTTTTTTTTTCCCCGGCAATCGCCGCAGAGGAACGCATACTGCTCGGGTATTTGTTGTCAGAACAGCGGTGGTGGAGACCACGTGTTCAGAAGCGATCGATGGTAGAAAGCCTCCTGAGCTTCCGTTCGCGACCGCAGGCAAAAAGGCTCTTCGCTTCTTGCCTGCGGGCAGATTAATGATACTGAAGAATTTGGACTAAAATATTGCTAAAAACATACGTGCTCAAAATACACTGGTTTATGGTTTGTGTGGCTTTAACGTCCCAAAACGACTCAGGCTAAGAGGGATGCCGTAGTGAAGGGCTCCGCAAATTTCGACCAGCTGAGGTTCTTTAACGTGCACTGCCACTGCACAGAACACGGACCTCTAGAATTTCGCCTGCATAGAAACTCCACCCCCGTTACCGGGATCGAACCCGCGTCTTTCGATTCAGCAGCCGAGCACTAAAACCACTGAGTCGCCGTAGCGGGTTATCAAAATCACTAAACTTCGATTCCGGTTTAGAGCATTTTCATTCGATTTCTTACGGCTTCCTCTGTCTCTTCCACACCGCGTTTCGCTTGAAAGATCGAACCCACCAGTGTGGACTCAGTGGCTTTGGCTTTCGGCTGCAAAGCGCCAAGTCGCGGGTTCGATCCCGGCAGCTGCGGCCGTATTGCGATGAAGTCGAATACAAAAATTTGCCCCTGTGCTGTGCGATCGAAGCGCACGCGATGAAATCGAGGCGGTCTAAATTATTCCGAAGCCCTTCATTACGGCGTCCTTCATAGCCAGTGTGCCGCTTGGAGACGTCCAACTTCACAATATACTATTAAATTTGCAAGTTCGGCAGATCTAACCGGTTTTTTGTTTTACTGAGCGTTGCCATGTAGTGTTTCTTTCAAGATTTGGAACTTTTCACTTTGCATTTATATGTCCTGTTCAAATGCGAGCCTTTATCCTGAAACACGTGAAAACAGGCCTCTTGCTTTGTGAAAACGGTCGCTAAGAATGCGCGTTTAAAAACGGTTAGCATTGGTTTCATTAAATGCGGATTTTTACGAGCTAGAACACCAAGGTAATGTGCCGGCGCTGATCTCAGCAGTGTTTCAAAATAATAGGAACAGAACTCCGCTTTTGCCGTAATGCCAGGAAGGAGGTAGGGGGAAGTGAAAGAAGGAAGCAAGGAAGAAGTGCCACAGTTCAGGGCTCCAGAATAATTTAAACTACCTTCGAATCTTTAATGTACACTCACGTCGCACAGCATACGGGCGCCTCTTGGGTTTCGCCTCCATTGAAACGCGTCCGCCGTGCTTCCTGGGTGCGCAAACCCGGTTATTCAGCCTCTGTAGACGACCGGCCTAACCACTGAGCCACCGCGGAGGGTAAAGACATAGCTGGTGAAATGTATGGATGAAATCAAGGTAAGGAAATGTATTAGGCTAAGTATTGGAAATTGGCCAAACCGTAAACTTATCGTGGGTAACTGCGCATCTGATATGTAGCATCTTCTTTAATGAAAAGAAGTCAAGACGCGCCGTTTCGTCTTGCATGCAGTGCTAAGCGCTTCACTGGTCTAGGTGAAAACAGCAAATATATATATATATATATATATATATATATATATATATATATATATATATATATATATATATATATATATATATATATATATATAGGTTGCGAAAGCGTGAAGTACTAGACTGCTTATAAGAATATATAGCGAAGTATACGCTTCGTTAAAGGAAACATATTTATTCTACTCGACGTTTCGATCGGAAGACCGACCTTCTTCAGGAGTGATTTTACATTGTGAAGGCATCCCCTTTTATAGGGGCGGGCACAGAACAGGAAAGTGGGAAACACAAAGCACATAGCAGAAAAATACGCATAAAAAATTATTAGAGGCAGGGCGACCCACACACACATACACCAAAAAAAAAGAAGAGTGCGAGGAACAGGTACTCAGTCAGAAAATACAACGTCCAGATGCGGCCTCTGCTTTGTTAAGCACCACAGGCTTGCTTATTGACAGTCGTGTCCAGCTGGGAGGTGCTCGGCAGGTGCGTGGCCGTGCAACAACATTCGTAGAAAAATGCGAAAACTTGTTCCTTCTCCTGGCCGCGAGAGCAAAAAAATAAAATATGACCCTCCAACAGAGAGAGCAGACAACAGAAAAAAAAGAAGAAAAAAAAAGGAAAATGAACAGCGCAAGGAAGAAACCTCGAAAAAAAAAACAACATTACCCGTCTTCTATAATCAACGATGCCATTAAAAAGGCAGAAGCAACTAATATTAATCATGTCATTAAGGAATCTCAGCCATCATCACAGCGCTGTAATCTTATACTAACCTTCACAAATGATCTCCCGAATATTAACAACATCCTAAAAAAACACTTTAATATCATAGAACAGAGTGACCGTCTTTCAAATATTTTCACAACGGTCCCCCAAGTAACATATAGGAGACCAAAAAATCTGCAAAACCATGTTGTCCATTCGACAGTCAATAAACCGAGAGCTGTAGGTTGCACACCATGCAAAAAAAGCCGATGTCAAGTCTACAAACACATGGAAACCACGGCACTGGCTAAAAGCACCCATTCAAATTTCAAGCATTCTATCCGGGAAGACCTGAATTGCGATTCCAGCAACGTGGTTTACATGCTCGAGTGTGGCGACTGTCGAATGCAATACATAGGCCAAACAGACAATTCCTTCCGTTTCAGATTTAATAACCACCGCTCACATACCCAATCCCTCCCCAACCTCCCTATTTCGAAACACCTCCGCGAGAAAGGTCACGAGTTTGACAAACTTAAAGTAACAATACTACAGAGTGGCTTCAAAAACACTCGTGAGCGCGAGCAACGAGAATCATATTTTATTTTTAAATTTAACACAGTGCAAAATGGCATTAATGAAACTTACGGCACCCTCACCTCTCTTCCGAGGTCAGGGGCCTACGAAATTAAACGAAGCAACACTGACTAAGCCGTCTGAGGTCATACCCCTTTCTGCATGCCACACCTGTGCCACACCTGTGCCGTTTCCCCCCCGGGTGTGCTCACCTTGTGGTCACGCGAATGCCGCACAATTTCTTTTTTTTTTTAATTTTACTATGTAACCTCACATTTTTTTTATATATTTTTTCTTATATTTTTTCCTTTTTTTACATTCCTTCCAATACTTCCCCTCAACCAGGGGTGGGTGCACTATAGCTGGGTGCGAAGAAAAAGCACTACTTTAAAGGTTTTCTTTTACCTATTTCACTTTTTTTTTTCGAGGTTTCTTCCTTGCGCTGTTCATTTTCCTTTTTTTTCTTCTTTTTTTTCTGTTGTCAGCTCTCTCTGTTGGAGGGTCATATTTTATTTTTTTGCTCTCGCGGCCAGGAGAAGGAACAAGTTTTCGCATTTTTCTACGAATGTTGTTGCACGGCCACGCACCTGCCGAGCACCTCCCAGCTGGACACGACTGTCAATAAGCAAGCCTGTGGTGCTTAACAAAGCAGAGGCCGCATCTGACGTTGTATTTTCTGACTGAGTACCTGTTCCTCGCACTCTTCTTTTTTTTTTGGTGTATGTGTGTGTGGGTCGCACTGCCTCTAATAATTTTTTATGCGTATTTTTCTGCTGTGTGCTTTGTGTTTTCCACTTTCCTGTTCTGTGCCCGCCCCTATAAAAGGGGATGCCTTCACAATGTAAAATCACTCCTGAAGAAGGTCGGTCTTCCGATCGAAACGTCGAGTAGAATAAATATGTTTCCTTTAACGAAGCGTATACTTCGCTATATATATATATATATATATATATATATATATATATATATATATATATATATATATATATATATATATATATATATGTATATATATTTAAGGCATCAAATGGTTTGAGGCAATAAAAGTGGATATTTGTGAAGTGTGTTCCATTTTTATTTATTGTCTCAATTTCTTCTCTGCCGGATACCAGGAATCCGGGACAGATAATTTCACTTCTTTCGCTACTACTTGGCGCATGAAAAGAAACGAACGGTCGCCTTTTCCCTCTGTAACGAAAGCAAAAATACATCACGGTACCCAAGTTTTGATCAGAGGACCTCATAATCTGTCCGGTGCAATGTTGAGCGCTCGGCTGCGGCACATGAGTGAGGACAAAATGGCGCATAGGCCTGAGGTGTGAGGCGGTGAAAATGTAGTGGAAATGTTAATTTTAGACAATTATTAATTAGTTTTGAGAAACATGGCATCCAACAATAGAAAGCCCAGTATCATGTTATTTTTGAAGCAGCAAGAATAAAGAGACTGCCAGGGTAAATTCTTCATTAATTGTGTTTTCGTCACCTGAACTGCTCTACATTTCCGTCATTTCCACAGACGCCCATTGTTTAAATTTAGAATGGTTCTGAAACTTAATTTAGACAAGGCATAGAGACGCTGCTGTCTTTGACGTGTCCGGCAGATCAAATAGAACTTAAATCCCGCGGGAAAAGCATATGCGTTATACGTACGAGTAGCTGTAATAAAAAAAAAAATATACGTCTTCTATTGAAGCGGTATAGGCCGCAAGTTTTGGCGGCGCTAACTAGCGGCTCTCCATAAATTCCTGACTATTCGCACCATGTCTACCCATAGGAGCTGCTTCTGTACCCCTACGGACATTCGGATCCCGCCCTGCGCTTTATATACCTGCCCGGTATACAGACATTCAACAGACATGCCAGCCGTGTGACCTTGCACACTGAGGCTCATGTAGCAACTGCCCTCAATTAGTGGAAATGAGAGCTCCTAAGAGAGCAACTAAAAGACGAGTAAAGTGGACAAGTGATCACGTGCATCCCTTCCAGATCCTGTCTGAGAGCATCTGGATGGGGCCGGCTCCCACGGGTCGCCCTTTCGGAATCTCACTAGGCAGCACCTTGTGGACCTTAATTGATGCTGCAGAAAACGATGACGCAAGCACCTCTAGCGGTGCTGGTGGAAGCTGGCCAAACACTACACCCACAACGGCGCAGAGTCTTCCGTACGCTTGGTCAGTTCTTTCCAATTGCGCACGTCTTTAGTATTAGCGATCAATCAGTGCTAATGAACAGACCCGTAGTGAGAAACTTGGCCCGCATAGTGAGTGAGAATACGAAGGATAACTAAGACAAACGGTCTGGATGGGGCAGGGTGATGGGATGGGTCAATATGGGGAGTATCGGCACTGGTGACCCTATTGCGCCAGCGTTCCTAGCAACGAAGGATAAACACTCGAAAGTGCCATCATTTCACTATTTTTCCTTTTGAACGCACTTATGTTTTGCTTCTTTGTATTTTTACCGACGGTGGAAAACGTCTGAAGAGCGTTTAAGCATTTCGTTGCTTCGAAAAAAAAAATCAACGCCGTTTAGTATCGACTTAAATTTCGAGAACCATGCTTATGCGTGCTTCCCCAAACTAAACGTCTTGATGCAGTAAAGACAAAAAAAAAATAGTTTATTGATCATTCAAGAAAATACAAAATTGATAGTTGCTTTGGGAGCTGGGCACTTGGCTTGAAGACCAGCCATTAACCGTATCGCTCCATTAGTTTTTGTCCGGAGTAAAACTGTTAGTTAGGGCGGAAAGAAAAAAAAATGTTAAAAGCATGCAGCAGTTCCTGGAGTCTTATGCCCGGCCGGGCATAGAGAAAATGCTGAGTACGGGGCGATAGCAATGGCGAGGAATGCACAGTAGGGCTGCCGTAGCAACGAAACCTGTGTTGAATTGAGTGGAAGGGAGACCGTGCGTTGCATTCAGCAAACGGAGCAGCTTTTCGACCATGACGGCTCAGGAGTTTATGCGATTCAGTTCACCAGCTGGTGCACGGTACGCGCTGATGTGTATCGATCAAGAGAGGGAGTGATATGCATTCTTTTTTTCCCGTTGGGGATATTTCAAAGAATCGGGGTTCATAAAGCGCATAAAAGCCCCACAGAGAAATAGATACGAAATTTGCGCACGAAATTTGCGAGAAACGAAGGCAAGTGAGCACGCTTCAGGCATAAAATATCAGGTGTGCGTGGAGATAAATCGAGCGAATGAAATTATCTGAGATTGAACACAGCGGGTGCTTCATGCCCGGATGGTAGATAAAAAAAGAAACAACTTGTGCTAAGAATATTTCAAGCGATATTGCGTTCGAAGAGAAGCGAATTTCTTCACTAACAGTAGACTCTCGTGAAGATGAACTTGAAGGGACCAGGAAATCTGCTGTCGTTATCAGAAGTTAATCTTAACAGAAGCACGCCTAAAAAATGCGTGTGAGGATGCTAGATGTGCCAAAATATATGTTACATGAAAGCAATGAAGAAACAAAGCCTTCAAGAGGGAAGATAATTGCAAATACAGTGTTTATTGCACTATGCATGAACTGAGTTAAGAATAGACCATGAAACAACCATGATCCTAGTTGAAAATGGCATCGGCAAGAGAGCTTTCCCCCAAGAACTTGCTCTTTCGAGTGGTGGCTCCCCCGCAGCTTTGCACTAACGTGGGCAGAAGCCATCTTGTAGGGCTTAGTCCCACAAGGGCGGACCGTGAGTGCCGTTACGCGGGATCACCGCGTTTCGTAGAAACTGCAGAAAGCTCGTCTTAACCGATGGACGCATGAAACAGTTCGTCACAAGGAGTTTTTTTTTTTACATTACGTCCTAGGGGGAATGAACCAAATAACAGCACTTGTTCATCTTATCCGAGAATTCATCATAACCGAGTTTTTCGTAACAAGAGTTTACTGTATGCCATTTTTCTTCGAACTTCTCACTCAGAAGCCATCCTGAGGAACACGACGGCTGCATGCGGCCACAAAGCGCAGGCTGTGCCTTTCTAATGTGCATACAGTAATTCACATTTTTTTTTCTTAGTACACATGTCTTATTTAGCTGAGCACATGTATAGAGAAATACAAGAATTTTCACCTCTTTAGTAATAGAATAAGTGATTTGCAATTAGCACGTGAAATGCAATGAATCACTGAGTTGATGTCATCGGTATCATATAGAAAGCACAGAGGATATGTGGCGAAAAAAAGTGTTTTCAAATGACTGTAACAGAAGATTTTTTTTAAAGACTCGTTGTTTGAACAGCCCCCAAGCCGATGTCGTGGCAACGGAAAGCGGTGAAATATTTTCTTCTACATTCGGCTTCGGTGCTTTTATTACTAATAATTTACATTTCCATTAGCATTTTACTTAAAATCCTCCAAAACTTAAGTCCTTTTCGATGTGTTGTATTTTTTGGTTTCATGGTTTGCCTTTTATTACACTCCTTTCATTGGACCAAGGAAGTTTGAATACATTCGTAACTAAGGAACTAACTAGTCTCTGAGAAAATTCATGGCTATTTATAATGTTCATCGCCTTCTAATTCCCGCCCGAGCCGCACAATAGCATGGAAGAGACGCAGTGCCGCTAGATATTGCCAAATGACCGTTGAAAATGTGCGCAAAGCATTGACAGCGCTCATGAGGAAACCTCGTGAAGAATCCTGTCCTACTCCATTATACGTATTTTATGACCTGGACCCGGTACCGACCGTATGTTTGATATTTTTTTTAAGGGCAACTCCTAACAAAGAAAATAAATTTACTCTCGAATTAAAGAAAAATGTGGAAATACAAGATGTACAAGAGCATCAACAAACAACGCGTTCACTTATACAAGGACGAAGACTGAACTAAGAGAATAAATTTAAAATAAAACTACGTAAAAAAAAAAACCTGGCCAGGAGACAGCGGCGGGCTTGGACAGGCGGCAGTCACCAAGCCGCACTTTCTAGTGAAGCTGAGAAATACTAAGAAAATTAGTTTTTGTTTGCGTTGCCCTAAATAACAACGAGGATCGATTTCACATGGAGTTAAAACCAATCACGTTGCCAACCAACTATCGTACACTGTGCGCAGATTTATGATATTGGGCTGCTATTTTGATTAAATAGCTACGATAAAAAGAACAGGCCAAAGATGCCGGTCGGGGCCAAAGAAACGGAAGATGCGAAAAATAGGCTACTTTGTTTGCCATCCGTACGCCACTAATCCTACACATAGGCTCAGCCAACATACGTAGCGCGACGCGGGGATTTGAGGCTCGCTTTTGATATTCATACAGGCGACAGAGTTTTTTTTCTGGCACTTACCCACTAGAACACGCTCTTGCAAGCAGTTTTGCTTTTCTTGGACTACTTAAAATGGCAGCTGAATTTCGCAAGTATTCTAAGAGGACCAAACTGGGCCAGACAGGCTTTCAGCAGTCGTTTCCGGAACCGATGAGGTTTTCTATCGCCGTGTGTAAATTTCTGACCTGTTATTATCTACCATTTCGGATTATGGGCTGAGAAGACTTCAAAGAGACCAACTTCAAAGCGAGCTACTCCTTCGTTCGGTTAGGATGATAGCCTACACTTTTTTTTTCTTGAAAACGTTTTTTCGCTTTTTGGAACGAAGTGGGGGCCGCGCCGATGTCTTTCACAGCGCAGCACGGCGTGATCTTGTAGACCTAAGCACTGCAGTTTTGGAAATTAAAGTAAATATTTGTTTTGGGGCAGTAAAGATATGCGAATGACTTTCGGCACGTTAATGCAAACGAAATGACGCATGTAATCTGCTGTTCGGTATAATTTATGCGGTAAAAGGCTACTTTGCATGATTGTGATCGCGTTCCTGTGTGCCACATTTAGCAGGAACAAACTGTTACTGAATAGAAATTAGTGGTGGACCCTTCTTTGCAATGACTTCCGAACAAAGACCTCACTATCCTACGCAAGTAATCAACCTGCAAGTAACTTGATATACAAGCTGTTACCATGTAACTCAGATCATACAAGCACAGCTTAGCACGCAGTTGGAGTGGTTACTGTCCAAGAGACTGCTAATGCTTTTTTAAGTCGTACTGCAGGAAGCGTGTTATTGGCACATATATCTTGAAATATTTAGTGCGAGATTCTTCGATTCACTGCTTCAACGAACCTTGTCTGTAAATAACAAGATACTTTTATTGTTTAAAAGCGTACGTTGTTGGGCTAGTCGGTCAATCATGGTGAATACAAGGGGGGTACTACGCACAAAAAGACAAGGACAAGAAGATAACACAACAAGCGCAGTGCGCTTGTTGTGTTATCTTCTTGTCCTTGTCTTTTTGTGCGCAGTACCCCCCTTGTATTCACCATACTTTTATTGATTTGCTTAATGTGTAGTGCATCATGCATGTCCTATCGTAAACGGAAGATTACTGGATGCGCGTTTTGAGAGATAAAAATTATTGCAGCAGTGCCTGGCGACCCAGGCGCCTGGTAATCTTATCAGCTGATTAAGAATGCATGGGCCCCATACCTTCACACAAAGTAAGTAATTGCAATGCGTGACTGTGTCGAAATAAAAATTTTCCCGCACATGCGCATCACGCATATTTTTGTGGATGACAGTATCGGTCCTCACCCCTATGTTGAATATGTATTATTTGGCAAAAAGCTATCGATTTCTTAAGTACACGAAACATGAGGCTGTATTCTCACCTACCTAGACTAGGCTTAAAAACATTTCCTCTTTGTGGCTTTCTTTGATTGTTGGCTGACTTTGGGCTGTCTCTGTAAGCCTATTGCTTGGCGTAGAGTATGGACGCGATAGCGTAAAAGACCGCATTTTTCAGAAAATCTGTCGTCGGCGTTGTCGGCGTTGTGAGCAAAAAATCAAGGGCATGGCTCTGATGTGTGCTCCTCAATTAGAGCCGCCTAGGGTTGCAGGTGGGCCCCCAGCTCAGGTGACCTGGTAGAGATGAATTCTTGCCGCCACCTTGCCCTCAACCCCCACCTACCTGCTTCACACAAGCGGAATCTCCTGCCCCAAGGAAGCTGCTCATATCCGTCACTACTTTCCGTACCGACAGCTTTGTCTTCGTGGCTTCCCCCTCGACGACTCCCGACCGCTGCCGGGTCACTTGTCCGCATACTTTTGTCCGCGACTGTCGATGCGTGTACACGATTTGTGCCTCTGCCAGCAGCAGCAGCGGCGGCGGTGGTATACCATCATCTCCAAGTCGGTCCCTTCTCTTTCCTAACCGCGTGTTGAGCGCGCCCTCGGCATTTCAGGGCGCTCCAGGGCTGCGCCTGGCGTGATCGATCGCTACCGCATTCCAGGTTACTTTCCAGGTTCCAGGTACCGCTATGTGATTTTTCCTTTTAGACCTTCAGCTGTATCCAGGAAAATAATTTACCGCTCCCATCAAAATGTACGTCACCAAGTTCTATTGTAGAGTGTTTTGGAGGCATATTTGCTCTATAAAAACCTTTGAAACAGTCTGGCAGGTGAAGCCGCGAGTGCAACCGTGCAGTTATGCAATGGTGCAGTGAAAATTTCTGGTTTAGCCGACCGCGTACCGGCCTACCGCTAGTCAGGATGATATTGACTGAGGCAAGAGTTCAGAGGAATTCGACCACCCGCCGGTTGTGAATTGGGAAACAGGCAGGACCTCAGAAGCAATTAAAACTGTGAAAGTGGTTGGTGATGATCAAGGAACTACAGCCCTGTTAAAAGAAAGTGGGATATTGTAGAATAAAAACTGGCCGCCCGGTATAGTTCGTTACACGGAAAATATAGCGCGGAATCATGATAGGACGAGAACCATGCAGGCAAGCTGTCGACGAGGAAGGCCTCCATTCAGCTGAGCTGTCCATTCCTATGTTCATGAATGCCAATTGTTCGCAATTCTTAATGCGACGGGAATATGGAGCCCTTTTGTCGAAGTCATTGTCGTGCGTTGTCTGCGATTTCACTTCGACAACATCCTTCTCTGCACGAGCGGAACTGGCGACGGGAATGCTCCGGGTGACGCGCGTCATTACGGCACTGGAGGCAATCGTTGGCGCAGGAAGAGCATGTGATAATTGCGATCTAAGCCCTGATTGCTTCTCACGCCCCGATAGCGCGACCGTCGCCTGCGTCATAACTCGATGGTCCATGGAGTACATGATCGCATGAGAATGGTCCAAGCGCATGCCAAATCCTAATGCCAACGACATCAGTTTGAAAGGTGCGATTGAAAGGGCGCCTAAAATGCATGCAACTCCGCGATGAACTCATTAAAATATTAAAAAAAGAGCTCAAAAGTCATAATACTATTATCCGCACAAGGGAAGGTGGATTAATGTTTTCTTGCTCAATAAAGGGTGCGTTGTATTTGTTTGTGGCAAAAATATTTACCACAAGCGCCCTCTATCGCTCTTCTAGACTCAGGAACCGATTTAGCGTTTGAAACAAGGTTCAGATCGTGCAGAAACTTTTTTTGCGCGCGGGATGGTGGCGCGCTTTTTCAGCGTGGCCGTCTTGACGCCTTTTGGAAGCGTCTGCGCAGAACGTGGGTTATCTAAGTAAAATGTTTTCGCATTTCTTTGTGTAAATGGTAGCAAAACTCGTGCTTACAACAAGGCAAAGGCAATTAGCTCATGTT
Organism: Amblyomma mixtum; assembly: GCF_055824585.1. NCBI lineage: Eukaryota > Metazoa > Arthropoda > Arachnida > Ixodida > Ixodidae > Amblyomma > Amblyomma mixtum. The sequence continues at coordinate 119,362,632 of NC_143017.1, forward strand.
GTGAACGTATTCCTGCTGCGTGCGTGGCTTCTGGGACGCTCCGTCGACGCTGCGTCAGCGCTTGGCGCATCGGAGATGTGGAGCAAAGTGGCTGAGTGTTCTGTGTATGCATGCTGGCACGACAGGCGTCTTGTTGAGCCGGTTTTGCCTTTAATTCTGAAGGTGAGGTTTTATTGCTCTCATTACACGTGTCGCATTTCGTAAAGCCTTCCGTCCGCTCCCTTTGTGCCGCGTTTCTGTTAGTGAGTCGCATTAATGCACCAACATTAGCTGAATGTGCATTATCGGTCAGAAATGACGGATTATTTTTGTGAACGGTAGCTTTTTCATGGATGTATTTACGCAGAAGTCGCTCTAAATTTGTACCGTTTAACGTGATCATTTCTAAAGGGCCTGCTACAGATGGAGTTATATTTAGCGGCCGGTCCGTCATTGTACGGGGGTCAGTGTCACCGACGGTGCAGTGAAAAGTGCAATAAAGCACTCATATTTACAAAGTTTTACAAAGACGAGAAAGACCTGAGTATAATTTGCAGACATTTAGACTTTCGCTCTTGGAAAAGCACAGGCGCCTTGTGCCCCGTAACTGTTCGTGTTTTTGCTTACACTGACTCTCAGGATCAAATGAAACGCGAGCAAAACAATTGAGTCGCGCTTAGCATGAGGAAATCTTAGTTAAAGAGCACTGGACAATAGCTCCATTGATTAAAGCGCGGCTGATTTTCTCTTCTCAGGCTCGGTAACAATTCTTTGTTAGCAACGAACCTTGTTTGAATTTCCTCTCCAGGAGTTGACACTTCTGTTATTGTCGCACTCGCGTTTCAGTTATTCGGTTCGCGTTTCTTTTTACGTTGATGGCTCATTGTTGTCCGCAAGTGTCAGGACCCTCTCACACTCTCACCGAGTTTCTAACGCAGACGCAACGCTCAGGTCATTTGACTCTCACAAGTGTCTAGATTTAAAGACTGCAAGGCAGCCAAATGAAGTGTGGTCACCTTCTTGCTGCTCGACATTTAATTTCTAGTTTTGTGTCGAGGCGCATCTAAGTGAGGTACTAAGCCCGGCTTTCGATGTAACGCGATTTACATTACTGCCATTCATTTTTGTTATTAGTGGATTCACTGAAACCCGGTGCTTCTCTTTCATAGGCTTGTATAAGTCACTTTAAGGCCCTATTTATTTAGGGAGACGCCTGCAGAAATAAACCACAGCATGGATTTACATGACGTGCGACGAAAGACAAGGCGAATGACCACCGAGAGAGATCGACGATGCTTGGACACGTCGGCTCAGAATTAACCCAGTTAGACACCGTCACCGGCGTGCTAACTTAGTTTTACAGCCAAAATTTCTACTCATTTAAATGCGCTGAAATGTTGCGCTTTCAATTAATTACCGGCTTGTCCGAGCACCGTTCTCTCTTTGGCATCATTGGCCTTGTCTTTGTCGTACAGAAAAAAAAAACATTTAAAATTGGCGTCAAACATATTTAACTATGGCATCTTAATTTTTTCTACTTATGACATCATGACACCACATCCGCAAGATTGCGCCACAAAGCTTGTGCCTCGGCCAGTCGTCAAGCTGGCGCTTTTGAGATTTCAGCTACGAGTTGATCTACCTTGATGCACAAGTTGTGAACACGCTTTCGAGGCAGTCGGACGGGCGTAATTCTTTTCACATCGTCTCGGCCCACGGCGGCCTCAACAGCAATGTCTGGGCCGCTGGCGCCAGTGCGAAAAACATGATGCCTCTGATCTGCAGCGACACCGAGAAGCTAAAACTCTGTACTGCCGTATATATTTCGCATAACTTTTAGGGTTTTTAACTGTTAATTTGTTAAATACGATCCTTACTTTATTTTGGGGAGCTAGAAGCGCTGCATATGAGCGTCCCATGCCAGCCCTCAAAAGCTGTTGAGCAATATTTGTCTAAACTTGAATATGAACGGTCCTTGTCGAATACTTTCGTCCGCCATGGCGATACTATTTACTTAAAAATACGCTTCTTGAAAATTAAACTCCTTGTCACGTCCTCAGGCTGTTCACCGTCAGTTCCTGAAATTTCGGCTTTCAGTTTAGTCAAAAATCGGCTTCTCTTTTTAAATGAACGCCAGCTCATGGGAAGCACTACCAATTTCTAATGACGGTAGAGCAATTGCCGGCCGATTTAACGCAAGGCTACAGCTAACAACAGCCAAACGTGCCCACTTCGACACATTGGTATTGTTCAGAACAGAATCTACCAAATTTGGCTTGCAGAGCACGAGTGAGTTTATTGCTGACCTTTATTTCTTGCTTCTATAGAACGCTTATATTTTATTTTTCTCTTTTTTTTTGGAAAGGAAGGCAACACATAAGGCAGATTTCATTTGGCTTCGTTTCAAGCAACCGGAATATTTTTTAACTTTCAATTTATTATTTCTTTGTCCCATAGTACATACAGATATATTTCAGATCAAAGGCACTTTCCTTTATAAACGCGATATTTTCACAGCCACATTGAGTGGCGCCGTACAAGAGCGCTGATAATATATAAAACATATAGTAGTTTGGGAAGAGGCTTTGAACATCATGCGCTTAGAAGTTAGTCAGGAAACTGTTTTACATACTGAACGTTTATTCTTACTTTCAATTTCCCGAACAGTACAAAATCTTTTAATGAGGTGCAAGCTGGAACGAGACGATAATTCATGAACGGACCCTCTTGAAAGTCAGCGGCCCTAGGAATTGAATAAGAGCAGGCCTCTATTCCGCTGTCTAGGTTTCTCACCACTCACGGATAAGTGCAAGTGTGATGCAAAGAGTTTTTACACATTCGTGGTACTGGTTAGGTTAAGTTTGGTGCCATGTTTCCCTTCTCTGCGCGCATAAACGGCAGCGTGGAAAGGAAATAAAGGACTGGGATAAACCTGCCATAATTACAATTTTTGCATGTCTTTCTCCAGAGACCGGCACAATGTGCTTTAGTGTATACCTTCTTTGAATATTGAAAATTATGACAAAGTGACAAACAGGCACACAAAACTCAGAAATCATAAAGGAGTGCTTAACGAAGGAACCCAAGATTGATGAGTTGGCAGCCTTGAGATGGTTGCCCGGGCAAGGATGGTCGCTAAGGTTACCTGACCCTCTTTAACGCTTCACTAATAGCGATTTTTGAAGTTCCTTTCATTTCTGACTACTAACAACCTCGAATTAAAGTTTTAGGCCCTCTACACCACTTCTGGTTTTTGACATGCTTGCAAAATTCCGCAGAAAACAATTTTCCAACACCTTCAGCTTGGCGCATGATAGGCTTAGATGCTTATGCGCCATTGAATCCAACATAGCAACAGCAAAAACAACAAAAAATGAGCTATTTTAGCTTTTTGATGTCACATGATGTTTAACGTTCCAAAAACTTTATTTTCATGCTTACGCTCTCTGTTACCAGGTGTTCACTGTTTGTTTGAGCGACCTTCCTGTTCCAGATACAATTTCCTTATTGAATTTTTTTCAGCAACTGAAAGATTTTGACCGCGATAATTTGCAGGAAAAAAATCCTCCCGTATGATACCTTTACCGTCTGTACAACTACTAAACCATGACGTTTTCACCACAAGCTCTCGTGTTGAAAAAGGACTGTTGCTATGGGTGCAACAAGATTACGCGAATACAATTTGCTCTGCAGTTGAAGCATTTATCCGTCTCATTCTGTGAAGACGTCCAGTAGACCTTTAAAATTGCGCTCATTTCATCTCTTGTTTCTTCTTCTATGTCCTGTGTTTTGCGCTGCTTTATGATGAATCCGTTCCAACTTGCCAAGTTTTATGTTCTCGGAATTTATCAACGGTTGGAAGTGGGAGATTCGTTAGTCTTGTGTTTTAGGCTAATCTTCCAGTGTAAGGTAATTTGTAATAAAGAGGAATTACTCACTACAGTTCACCTATTCGCTTACACTGCCTCGGTATAAGAACTGGGCGCGTGGATGAAATTCCTACCCCAGTGACTACATACGGAGAGATTCCATCTTCTGTGACAAAATGGACGAGTGGATTGCTGTGACAGAGCTCCTTTATCCATTCTTCTTCAGCGCTTGATATCAGGTGGCCCCGGTTAACCTGGTTTGACCCAAATTCCAGGCTCCATATAAGCCTCTCGGCTCTTAGCGCGCTTCCTACGGGCAATAGAGAATGGACTTGCCACGGGAAAGAGCGTCCTCCTGAAAGTGCTCCTAATGAGATAGGATGCATTACTGAAGGACTGGAGGTATAGGCACTAATAGACTTCACATGGTAGGGCTCAGAGAGGTACTTTCTTCTCGATTCTTACTTTCCCTGTGTTTACAGTACTTTCGCGTGACCGACAAGCTGTATTATTCATGGCACGGGAGCCGAGGACGGTCCTTGTGGTGAGCAGTTCTGTTGCGCTGCTTTTGCTTTTGATTGGGTTTTTTTACCATGGCTGGTTGCTCGGAGATCTTCATGGAAGGAAAGCTTGGCGGTGTGCAGTAGGCATCCGGAAGGAACAGGAGCTTCTGTAGGCAGTTACAAGCCTTCGGTTTTGCAAAAATAGAAAACGCAGTGAGAATCAAATGTAGTGAAATTAAGGTGCTTTACAATGGAAGAAAAACTGGAATGAAGGTAAAGTTACGATCAGTAGTCGTGGCTCAGCATTGTTGCTGCAGAATGTAGTATATGTTAAATATCATCGAAATCCCCGTTTATTTTAAAGCACGCTTGAAATGTGGTTACTTAAGCCTAATTGTAATTGAGTTATGCTGATAAACCTGAGGGTTGACGTCAATAAACCGTTTCAGCTGTGCCTGGAAGATTATGCCGCAATGAGAGGCATTCGGAGAAGAAGCAAGGCGCTTGTGCGGACTACATCCTTCTTATTGTTACGGTTGTTAATCGCGTTGTAAACCTGAGGCATAGCAAATGTTACGCGAAGTACCTGCGCGGGAATTACTGTAGACGTTGCACTAAGAGCGAGACGTAGGTCTACATCTGATAGCAAGGAAAGCCAAAGGTATGCAATTGTGTTTATATTTACCTTTGAATTCGACAGGCGTTTTCCGGTGCATGTTTCTTTTTGTGCGTATGCGGTGTACGAAGGTAAATCTCACTGTGAACTTTATGGCAGATTTTTCATGTTTCTTTCTCGCTTTCTTTTGAAGGCTTTGTATTCGTCAGGCTCTTCTGTGGAACTATCGAATATCTGCTTATCATTGCTGTCAGGTAACACGAAATATGTGTTTTGTCTCTGCATCAGTGCATTATAAGTATGCTTTAGAAAGAGCCTAAGGGTGCGTTTAAAGTCTGTGTTCGGAAGCAACATACAGAGGGCTTCTAGGAAAATGACAATGTAGCGGATCTCTTCGTTTTTAACGCGCGAACTCGAGAACAGCATTCTGAAAGGCACTAAAACACTGACTTTAGTATTTTACTGGTTTTAGTTATTCCTGTCTAACCTGAAAAGGCGTTTTATTGCCTCTACTAACAGAATTTTGAAACACATCACGCCTTGAGACTAAACGTTCATGGCACTCTTCTTTTGAACAGCGTCTATATTGTAAACACAAACTAAATTGCCTTGTTTAGTTGACATAAGGCAGTCCCAGCAACAACAGCCCTCTATGTAGCTTTAGCGTATTATGACAACAAAAAAAGACTCGAAATACCAATATATCAATGTCACTTCCGACGAAGAGCTGTCCGCACACATCGTTTCGGAGGACTGACGAGCGTGGGGTTGATAATCTCTGCGCAAGTTCCAAAGCACATTCCTCTGTAGTTGGAAAAGAAGGCGTGCGCTGTGCCTTCGGCCCGCTCGAAAATGGCGCGCATCGAATGGGCGCTTCTTTTCGTCTTTTCCCTGTCGGTTCCACCGCCACCGATGCACGGAGGCGTGAATTGTCAGACGCGCAACTCGGCGTGGAAGCAACCGTTCGTGATTAATGTTGTTGGGACGCGCCGGAGCGTTCGTGCTTTCGCCCGCATCAGATAGCTGTCGTCGCCGATGCTAGGGGCTCCCCGACACCTCCCCTAACACTAGCAGCGCAGTTGAGATCTCGATGGTTGCTTGTGCGACTCGGTTCGTCAGCCAGATGGAGCAAAAACGCGCGCAATTTTCTCGCGCGGGAAAGCTCCCCTCAGGTCTGAATTGAGCGGGTAGATACCCAGCCGATGCTCGCAACGATGCCGCTTGCGCTGAGCTGTCACCTCTTCCGCCGTTCCGATGCATCGCCCCAAATGACTCTTTTTCGCGAGCACGCATGCCCTCGGAACGCACGCAGGAGTGCATATCACATATAGGCATGACCGCAGACACAAGGAGTGAAGCATGGTTGGTTCTAATGTCGTACGCACGTTCACTTACGCATGTGAGTGAAGTGGCATTTGTATTTCGGGTCAGCGTCTGCGTGAAAGTAACATTTATGCTTATGCAACTGCCTACATATTTGCATCTTTGCCGCATTATTTGATAACTGGAATGAACACTCAGTGAAGTGCTGACTCAGAATTTGAACAAGAGACTTTAAAGAATAATCTGATTTGGAAAAGTATTGTTCTAGACAGTTTAGTTTACTGGGGCGTAAGAACATTACTGAAAAACCTCTGCTCAAGTCTACTTCGTTCTCACCCATATAGGTACGTCCAACAAACCGTAGTTTAGTACTGACTGAGAATACCAGCATCGCCAGCACTTTCATGAGAGAGGCAGCATTGGCTCGTGTGCGGAAATAGTTTTATTATGATATGTAATTATAGGGTATTACATTCAAACAAACCTACAAAATGCCCAATTTGCCAAATTCCATTCCTTTTCTGTACATTCTACGCCAGCGACGATGCCCATAGGTTCCCCACATTCCTGAGCCGTCGCAGAAGAAAAAGGCATGAGAGAGAAGGAAAGCCAGGGAGGATAACCAGAAAGTATTGGTTTGCTATGCTGCACTAGGAGAAAGCGAAGGAGGATATAGTTAGGCTGGAGAATAGAGAGTTGAGTAAAAAATGAAGGGTGGTTAGGAAGCATCTCCAGATCCCTCCAATATGAAAGTGAGAAACCAGTTTGTACAAAATTCTCCCTCATTTTTCAATTAAAGATGAAAATGACTTTTGCGTATTATACGCCAAGCAGCCAAGTGGATAGAAAGCGGGCGCAAAGTGAGCTTGTCACATTTAACTGCAGAATAAGCACTGAATGAATGCTCAGAATTAGTTGTCCATCATACTCTGCGTGCAGCAAACTCATAGCCTCACGCAAGCGCAATGCTGTCGAGGAACGGAGCAGTGCCTGACAGGATTTCGGAGCCGATAATTGCTGCAATCACCGTCGGGGTACCTTCGGCTTCTTCACCGGCTCATCATCAAGACGAACTGTTTATCTAGACTGTAGCGTGATCTAGTGGTTCTTTGAAGGACGTACATCAGCACTGGCCACTGTCAGGCACCCGGTGTAATTTAAAACGGCGGCGCAAAACATTTAAAGACAATGCCACCTGAATAAACCCGGATGATATGTGCTTCAGCTGCATCTTTGAGTCTTTGTGAGTTACCGTCGGCGGTTCTTTCTCTAGATAACGAATATCTCATTAATCGTCTAATGCTGTACATAGCGCATATATCCCACCATCTGCCAGTGAAATTCACTGTATTCCCATTCGGCTGCTGTGCTAGACAGCGGCACACACGTGCATGTATGAATTTTGCTAGAGAGCTCGTTCCCTGTTACACTGCACGCGCTCTGAAGCTATTTCAACGATAAAAGTAACGCAGCTATACACGTGTGCCTAATGAGTTTTCTAGCAGAATATATGACTCGCCTTCACAGAATTAAGGGTGATTGTTAACGTCTGTCTCAATGGAAGACACGACAAAAAAAGAAAACACAACTTGCTTGTGACGCCTGTCGGTGCAAGAAGAGTAATAAGTGTGGGTCATTATGGAAGGCAATCCGGACGAAAGACTCAGACATAAGTCGGCCGCAGGCGGAATGCACAGAGAGAAGCAGCATATTTCCCTTTCAAACCAGCGGGGAAGGCTGAGCTTTACGTGTACATACGAGTCTGGTAACACAATTGGAGGCTGGAGTAATCGTACAAAGACGTTGGATTTTCTCTCCCATAAGACTCGGAAAATTGTCACGCTGGTTTACGCTACAGTTCCTTTAATTCTTTATTTGTACTTGATTTCAAAGATTATTGCGAGAGGAAAGAAAGCAACAGCTCTCAATTAGAAATAATCCTCAAGGGGTCAGCACCCTTCAGTCTAATGACTTGCGCTTTTTTTTTTTGCGACTCCTCGCTTATCTGGGTACGTATTCTCGAGCAAATACCGCTAGTTGGAATAAGGAAAGTCTTGTTATGCTTGTAACGCGAAAAAAAGTGCTTAATGTGACCAAAAGCAGGGGCTTAAAAGAGAAGTGTTCTCCCGAGCATGCGTCTTAATGCCGACGGAGCGTTGACCCTATCGCCAGGCAGCGCTCTATGCAGCGTGCCTGCCCGCATTTAGAAAGTCGAATGGCGGATTCGCGTCCTTTCCCATTTCCCTTTTTCTGAACATGTCTCTTGCACATATATCGCTCTTTTTCATGTTGATCCTTAGATTACGGGTGCATAGTGTATGGTTCAGCAAGACTGTCATTCCTGAAAAAAAAAAAACAAAAAACATTACAGGGTTTCAACTAGGGTTGAACCGTGTTAGACGTGCAAAATCACGATTTGACTTGGTATTCCAAACTATGAGGCGAAACTTTCAGCATCTCGCCAGTGTCCACCGGACAGTTGATTATTCCCTTTATTCCGAAGTGTCCGTGGCTCGAGTACACCAATCAACGTATATGCATACACAAATGGCATGCGGGGGAAGCCTGCGTACTGCCACATTATTTAGCGGAGACAAATCGGGAAGCATCGGCGGATACTTGTAGAAGTTGCTCACGCTATACAGGGGTACCTACTATTTACATAGGGAAGCTTCATACGCTCTGCACACCTTCACGTTGGCTACGTCTATCTCGGAGAAAGCAGCAATGTCGGATTCATGACTTCGCTTACCGTTTCTAAATGTTTGAGATGCCACAGTCTATATTGTGCACAAACTCTCGCTGAAACTTGGCGGCAGCAGACGCGGCAGCGGCCATCTGCATTCCATAGTTTACCTGGCGTTCAGTTCCGCGGTGCGGCGTTGGCGGCACTGTTCACGTAGTAACATTGTCCGACCCATTTTCGATTTCGCTTTTCTTCAAGGCGAACGGCTCGCTGATCCGGTGCCCCGCTTCCGTCGCTTGTTCGCAAGTTCTTCATTGAGTTTAGCGACGTCCTCGGGATCTGTAGACTCACGTTGACGCCGTCTTCTTTCTCGCTGCACATCATTGCGGCGTAGTCGGCGCAACTCCTTCTCCGATAGGTTAGACGAAGCCGGCTCGCTTTTCAACAGGGTGTACTTTGCTGGGTCGTCGGCACGTCTGGCGACGATGTCAGACTCAAGTTAAGCTGTTGTCTATTTTCTTCGCTCTGCAGGTGGAGGATGATGAAAACTTATTTGTAAAATGCACAACGCGAGAGCGGCCAAGCTTCACACAGGCTCAATCAGCCCGTTAGAACTCGACAAGTTGTGCTTTGGTACTAAAATTAGATCCACTACATAACTCCGGCCTGCGCCTCGCTCGCGGCGCATGCAGAACATCTTTCATAGTCAGCCTCTGTGTAGAAACAAATGAAGCCCCGTTAGAAAGTGTGGCCTCTAAGACCTCTATCGAAACAGATACAGTACCCAGTTGTAACGAATTGTCGTTCTAGAATAATAATCTACAACAAACCTAAAGCTACTAGGCCACAGCTGTTGCGATTTATAGACTTTCAAAAACCCCGTGTACTAGACATTATTTGGCTTTGCCCACAGACGTGACGAACTATCTCCATGGTACAAATTTTCCTGCGACCTGAGCCCGCACTCTTACACAGTTCTGAAGAAAAACAGGCTCCATAACAAGGTATCATTCTAGAACTCCTTGCACTGGAGTAAAAACATGGCGGCTGCAAGGACGTTTATGCTAATAGTTCAAAAAAAAGGCTGTTTATGTCCGGAGCGCAGTGGTACAAGCAAACTGGAGGAAACAATAAGACTTCGACGGTGTGCATCCATCTGCACTGCTGAATATTAAACCGTCTCTGCAGTAAATGTAGTAAATGAGAACATCACAAAGAGTTAATGAGAACATCGCCAGCAGTATTATTTACACAGGCTCCCTCAGCATACTCACAGTTCTTCACTCTAGAATGCAGTCGCACTGCTACATGGGGCCATCAGAGAAGATATACCAGCCACAGATTGAAGACATAACGAAAATTCTTCTGGGTCCCGGGTTATGTCACAATTTAAGCCAACGAGGGAGCAGACGTGTACGCTGTTCGAGCTCACGTCAGGCAGATCAAAAAAGTAAATAGGCCTCTTAAAAACCGCATAACACTCGTGCATTATGAACGTAAGGAAAAATGGCAGTCTGCGTGAAAGAACGAAATTAACAAACTACACTTGGTAAAGCCCGTGTTAGAAGAATTGAAGCCATGCGCACAGCATGAACTTTTCAAGGAAGTCATTTCTCTTGCTGGATTCTACCTTCAAAGCTCGTAGAGGTAGGTTAGCGCTCAACCGCTCGGACCGATGCTTGATAACATGCCCGCCGTAATGCGCGTAAACTTTTGAGGTAGGCAGTACGAGGAAGACGGGCCATGTGTAAGAAATAATAGTAAAACTCATCAACGCTATAGCTTTCAGGTTATCAACATTCTTAACGAAGCGTCAATTTTTTGACAGGTATCTAGGTTTCGAGGATGCATTATTTTGGTACATTGTTCCTATATCAGCTCTAGGACAACAAGTTTACCAACAACCTTCGTGTATTCAGAGCTGATTCGTTGATGAGCTTGTCGCAGAAAACTATCTAACGTAAACAACATTAGTCACAGGGTCCTTATGGGAAAGTATTTAGATTTTTCTTATTGGTTTTAGGTATGAGTTATGAAGAGAACGCTGCAGTTGAAAATGTCATGTTCGCTTTGAGCAATCACGGTTATTTCTTCTCCTGGAGGTTCTTTAAATTTGAAAAAAAGGCAGGTATGCACTTTAGGATATTTTCAAGAGATGATGAAACACGAAAATTTCGACTTTGAATTACTTAAATCACTTTAGGCACTTTTCTCACCTCGAAACATTCCCGCAAACCATTTTCTTCCCACAGGAATATTCTAGGAAGGAACAAAATGCTTACATTAATCCAGAAGCTATCTTTAAGCGCTAATTGACTGAAAACTTGGTGGCTAACAATATAGAAATATTTTGTTAACTTCGAGTGCAGCTGTCTAAATTGTAATTAAATTGAAAGAGCAGTAGTTCGCTTTTTTGCCATTCCAGCTTCATCTCAGTCACTGGCAGAGATTTTCTATACGAGAATACTATTCACATCAAACCTGATATTAAAAATAGGTTCTGTGGCCGTCACAAGGTCTTTATCGCGGCGTAGGTAACTTTTGTGAAAAATCTTGCATAGCGCACGCTACAAACTTATTTTATGGCTGGAATGAGCTATACTTGGAAGAGCCCTTATAGCATAACCTTTTCAATATGCTTCCTTCGCTTCTATTGGACGTTGTCGTTTTCAGAGGCTTCTAATAAGCACCGCAGGGGTGGTGTCAAATTATGTTTTGCGTTATGTCATGGAGTGTATGAAGAGCACTTCTTTTATCAATGGTTGTTGACAAGCACACAGAAAATTACTTCAGCCTACGCGTGCTCCCATTCTGCAACAAACTCAAGTTACCCTCCTTTCATCAAAACCATCGCTTGTTGACACTGAAAGACAGGAGAGCCTCTGATGTTTACGAGTCAATAATGAACTACGCGCCCTACTCGATGCCCGTGGCTTGGAACAGTTGGTGGGGCTGGTGAGAGCGCTTGAGTTTGACGGTTCTGTGCGATAAGCTTCAAAGATTGTGTTCGTTAATTAACGGGAAAAATTCGGCGCGTGCTGCCACTCACAGCTGTGCTCTTCGCGAAAGGGGACCGTGCAGTATTTGCGCACTTTAAAGCTTTCTGAGCAGCGCGCTCCGGAGCGCTTCTGTTCTTTTGCACAGGCACTGTTTTAATTAGCTGCAAAAACGGTCTCGCTATCCCTGAGTATATAGCAGACTGGTGCAGAGTTGCTTTGAGCAAACTGCCTGGCGTTTTCTAGGATTTATGCTCGAAAAGAATGCTACGCGAATAACTGCCACATGTTGGGCTTCACTGTTGTGAAGTTCCAAAAGAATGTGCAGAAACGGAAAAGATTTTGTCATCGTGAGCGCTAAGAAAAAACATCATGAGCGTCTGCTTTGCCACAAACTTCGTACTTCATTAAACTGTTGTTCGTAAACAGCGCTAGCAACATTGCGCGAACACCGAACAACGCATTCTAAGGCTTACGGTTTAAATATGTGCAACTACTCGCCTTCTGCTACTTTCTAAATCGATATACTCAAAACGGCATATTCACTTGTAGCAAGAAATCTAATGCTGTAGAAAGAACTCATCCAGTACTGATGCATACTCACACTCTTTCCAACATGTACTTTGCTATCAGTATACCCATCTTTCTTGAGGGTAGGTAACTCACCTGTTAAGCAATTGTATAGATATCTTTTTCGAATTAAAGTGCAATGACCAGAAGAGGTAGCTCTCGCCATTTAATAAAAAAATGGTTTTAAGACCTCTTTCACAGTTAATCTTTCTTTAATAACAATTAGATTCAAAATACTCTAAAGTGACAAACGAATTTGAGCTCGTTTTATTTTAAATCTTAGCAATTTCCTTTTATTTGGCTGGATGGAGTCAGAAAAACGTATATGTGAATCTCCTGTGTCCTTATCTTTCTGTCTAGACTTGGGCCTATGCAACAGGATCAGAGAAATCGCGAGGAACACTCAGATTGCATTTTTTCTAACAGAAATTATACAGTTACATCTACACGAAAAAAAATGAAGGAGAAAAGCACAACAAACAATATTGATATATTTTCATGCTGCATACAGCCAAAATTGTACAATAGTTACGCACATAATGAGAAATGAAAAAAAAAGTCAAATGCGCATAAAATAACAATGATTTGTAATGGCGCCTCATACTAGTCACAACGGTAGAACCTTTTTAGTACGGCGTTAGAAATATGTCCTGATTTTAGTTTAATGGCAGCTTATTCGAAATTATGGCAGCTGCACAAATCATGGTTCTTTTACCATGCACGTTGTGAATAATTTTCCAATGTTTCGTTTTTCGCCTTCCCGAATTGTACATAAGCCAAATACAAATTTATCCAAGCCACGAACTAAGAAATTGCCGCATGCAGTTCCACTCTCTGCACTACACTGAAATTTATTTAATGCTTCCGCGAAAAGTACCCGTTGCTGATTGCTTGGTACCACTTCGCTACTGCTAGTTAACCGGGCCGTTTTGGGAGGTGAATGCTTCTCAAGGATATTTGAATTCGTAAATGCTAGCGGCTTATAAAAACTCAAAAGATATATCAGAACATGTGGGAGCGCTAGCGATGCCACTTTTCAATCCCATTTATTCCACAGTTTCTTTATCAAACGACCATTTCCCGCTAGTCCAAGTTCGCGCCTCAACAGTTCTCCACGAGAACCATGGGTTGTATCGGAATGCAACACAGAACAAAAATTAAGGCATAAAATACCTACGAGGCAGGCTAATGTCATCGCGCGATGTCTTTCTGTTTTATTTGAGTCCTTTCATTTTGTGTAAACACCTTTGCTAAGAAGAGCAGCACGAGGGGAGTGAATCAGACATCGAGGGGTGGAATTCTGAGGGAAAAAAGGAGTATTCTAAAAACCTTAATTCCGCAACGATGGCTCAGTGGTTATGACGCTCGGCTGCTGACCCGAAAGACGTGGGTTCGATGCCGGCCGCGGTGGTCGAATTTCGATGGAGCGAAATTCTAGAGACCCGTGTACTGGGCGATGTCAATGCACGTTAAAGGTCCCCAGGTGGTCGATATTTCCGGAGCCCTTAACTACGGCGTCGCTCATAGCCTGAGTCGCTTTGGGACGTTAAACCCCAGTAAACTTAAACCTTAAAACCTTAATGCTCATCGTAGGAGAGAAATGATAATAATAACTCCGAAGGTTTTGCAAGCAGAAAAGAGAGACGCGCAGATTCAAGCTGAATAAATACATAAAGAAAAGTGCTGCCAATCTCATACTTACTTTTTGCAGCATATATGGAGCTGGTTATATGAGTACTGCTAAAGCGCGGGCCACGTATAACATCAGCAACCATGCTTTCTGGGTCTTGAAAATCCGAATTTTGGGATTATGTCTGCCTTAAGGGCGCCCAGTAGCGAGACATTCATCGGAGAAAAGAAGACTGGAGCCGTCACGGATTATATTGAAGATGGATCTTTTTATTTGACGAGAAGCACACTTCGCTTACCCCACATACTTGGCGGGTATATTTTAAAATTTTGTGCTTTGTGGTATCGGCTGCAAGAACGACCTTTTAAAATGAATAACACAAAGATTTGAAAAGAGTACTATAATTCTAAGAAATTCATGACACCAAAAACAAAATTCGAATTTCAAAAGATGAAAGTGGCACAGAACTGCCATTTGAGGCACATATTGTTTTTTGAACAGATACGAGAACTTCATTTCAGTGATCTTGGAAACACCCGCTGGGCCCTCTTTGCGTTGGCACATATCCAAGAGCACCGTATTTGACCCAGGCGATCGACGACACCGCGCAAATTGAGCCATCGAAAATGATGTGACCTACTTCGGTTAGAAATTGAGAACAGGCACAAAACGAAAGAAGAAAACGTCATGACTGATTTGTTTTCAGCGCCAGGAACCTTATTGTCGCTGCTTGAATGGTGCCCTCCCTGAAGTTATGATATTTGTGTACGCATATACTTTTTTTTGGCCTCTCTGTTATTTTGTTTTTGAGGCTTCATACTCATCGCATTGACGTGAATTACACTTCGGCTGTCTACCGCAATGATCTGCGAAACAGCGTCATTCTTCTATTTCTGCTTATTTTTTTTTTACAAGCGGAGTGGATGAACGACTGACTATTCGTGGCAAAAAGCAGGGATCAATGAAGCTTTTTTTTTTTTTGCTCTGATTGATGATCGCTTTATATCTGAGTAAAAGTGAGCTCCGCTGTGTGTCTGGCGAATTGGGTTGCTCGAGGAAAGCAACCTGGGTCGCACAAGAACCATCGGTGGCAGAAGCGCTATGAGGACTCCCACCAATCTATGAATGCAAATTACAAAATAACCAATTCCCCATATACAGACATTAACACGTTATTGGTATTGCGTCATACCGTTAAGGCGGAGCTTAAGTTTCCCCTCCAGCTTTAGTGCGCCAAGACTAAGGTCACCCCTCACCGATTTCGCCTTTGTGTGAAGCGTGCTTGACTTTGAAAACCGAGCCTATAACCGAAACCAAAGCCGTTGTAAAACCAAAGTGCTATTCACCTAGTGCGCATTTGGCCTTATAGCGTTAAATTGTCCGCCATATTTTCTATTCGCTCATTACATTTCTTCAACTCTGCAGCACTTGCCTTAGCACAAACGAATGCCATGTGTTTGTAGATCACAGTTTCAGGTGTTGTTCAGTTCCACCCCAACGACTTTAACTGCTCTCTGATTTGATACGGAAGGGAGGGACACCGTAGCCAGCAGACTAATATGTTGTGCGGAGTGATTATTCTTCCGCAACTATTTTTTTTTTACCTGCGAAAGCTTCCCTTTATAGACACCGTGCTTCTGCCTGGATTCAGGGTCAAGCAGAAAGGCCGCCTATGAAACAAGTACGTTCCACCACTCGCTATTTTGCAGTGAAGAAACTGTGAACAAATAAGGCACTCTGCGGTCACAGTACGGGCCATTTACACCTTTGCTGTGCTTCATGCGCATGCACGTCGAAGGGGTAGTATGCCGTGACCTTTATTCAGGACGAAAGATGCTGTCGTATCCTGGAGACTACATTCACGTTGGAAGACGGGGAATTTTAAAGTGACACCTTAAGCCGCCACGGCTGCTCCGTGGTTATCGCGTTCGGCTGCTTGCCAGAAAGACGCGGTCTCTATCCCGGTCGCGGTGGTCGCATTTTAATGGAGGCGAAATGCTAGAGGTTTAGTACTGTGCGATTTCAGTGCATGTTAAAGAACCCCAGGTGGTTGAAATTTCCGGAGCCCTTCACTACGGCGTCCCTCATAGCATCAGTCCCTTTGAGACGTTAAAAGCTCGTTAATCATTAACCATAAAGTGACACCGCGCCTTCAACCGAAGAAAGTAATTCATGGCAGCAGCAGTGGCACGCACAGTCTACGCTCATCGTCGGCACTCTATCTAAACACGACTGCGAACGAGCTATACCATACCTATAGATCTTCCCGAACTGTGCCGACCACTGAAGAGTTGCCCATGAATGAGCGTAACTATTTGCGAATTATCTGGTCCCGTTTAGCTGAAGTGTGTAACAGAGTTCGCCCGGTCGATTGCAAGAAAGGTTCGCAATAATTTTTCTATTTGGGAATTTGGGTGTTCACGTTCGTATAAATACGGCACAAGATCTGAGTCGTCTTATGGTATCCGCTCAAAATGAAGCAATTAAAATCTGGTAGGATGAAGGAAAATAGGTGGCATTTCAGTGAGTTGTTTTCGTCATGAAGTCATCAGAGCCATTCTCGGATCTGTCTTTTTCGATAGCCGGAAGAGAACCAGGGCCACGAACACTGCTTCACATTTCTCTTCAAGGTAGTGAGCATGCCGCTGAGTATTTTGCTGTCAGTTGTCCTCGTCGTACGCTTTCCGTAACAACTTTATATATTTGCATCCTCGAATTCACTTTCCGTACTTGCCTCATCCCTCACAAAGAGGTAAAAGGTTGAGAATCTGGGCCGGAAAACCGCATTGCGCGGCTATGATGTAGTACTGCAGCCGTCGTTGTACACGTCGAGTGAATATTCCTGACGTTTTTTTTGTTTTTTAAACGTAGTCGGCGGAATGGCCGAGGAAGGAAAATAGAAGCGAGTGCTCATCAGGCGTAGATGCCTCAGCTGCTTTCGAAGGATGGATGCTTCCTCGAAAAAGATCAAATTAGCGTCCTTCATGGTGCGATAGTCAGAAGGCGGTAGAGCGAGTACTATTATTAGATAGACTCTGTCAGGGTATAAGTTGTTAAGTTTTCTATTTTTGCAAACAGGCTTTTGCTGTGGAGCGCTTTGAGGTAATGGTAACTTGATGAAAGAATTAATTTATTGGATCAATCTGTTTTCATTGCGCTATCTGAAAGAGCCGCAACCATTTTGATTGTTTAGACTTGTGGCAATGTTTACTGGAAGGTCTGGGAATTTTTCGCTTTTTTGACACGCTGTAGCCGAAAATAAATGCTATCAGATAGTATTGGTTGTAATGAAAATGGAGTAAAGAATGACTAGCCACTACGATATTAATTGGGTCAGATGGAGTATATTACGTTTTGTGGAAAAGATAAATGCGGCCGCAACACCCACGTGAAATTTCTGGCAGCGAAACTTCGGAAGCTGCGAGGTTTGCAGGCTGGGTTTGCAGAAGGAATAGCATGCGAGAGCAACACCAAAAGACATTGTTTACCTTAATTAGCTCGTGCGAAAGGTGAAGGCTCAGAACAAATTTTCTGGACAATGTTATATTGACTCATGGTTTTAACAGCTCTCCATGCTCCTTATTTACCGGGGCAACACTGAAAAAAACACCTGATAGCGCTGCTTTCTACACTGATAGGAAAAAATTAATTGATTTTGAATTTCAAATAATGGTGTTATTGCGTATTCTTTACTAGATGAACAACTGCCGTTAAAATTTTTGAGCAAAGCGAATTGCATCGGCTCCGACTGAAAGGTTGGCGGAAGCAGGAGAAAGCAGAGCGGGGAGGTGGCGAGACGAATGCTTTCTGATGTAATCATACTTGCTTTTTGGAATGCAGCCCTCGAGTCATTTGATGCTGATCTCGCCGACCATTGCTCGCGTAAACCCAACACGCAATTCTGAGCGCCGCCGCGGCAGTGCTCTGGAGTGCAGTGGCATTACGGGAAAACCATGGCTCGAGGTTCGGCGCTGAACTTTAAAAACTTTTTCTCGCTTAAAAACGCGAGGCTACAACAAAATACGCTGAACAAAATTACAATAAAACTAGCTATCAATCGGACTACATTTCATATTTTTATTAGGAGCGTCCCTGTAGAAAATTCATGGCCGAAAACGCCTCACAGCAGTTTTTTTAGTTCGACATTTTTTTCTGAAATATATTACGTTGTAATACAGTTTCAACCATTTAATGAGATAGTACATGCAATAAAGATCCGTCGAAATATACGATGTTTCTCACTAATCTCGCAAAGCAGTTTAAAGAAAGAAGTAAGAACAATGCTTCTTAAGGTAAACTAATGAATTAAATCAACGCAAAAACATTGTGCTCAAAAAACCTTGGTGTGCGATAAAAAAGTGCAAGGCATATGAATATCTATAAAAACTTTTCGTGTGAAAAATAAACTACTTTATTGTCTGCAAATTTTTTACTGAGTCCAACTCTTCCACTCGTCTGAGAAATTCAGAGGGCAGTCACATGACCAGAAAACTTTTCCCGAAAGTTATGAAGGGTAATTACATTGTGCGGTTCAGTAAAAAGACACAATTTTCATTGAATAGATCAGAGTGGTCGAGCGCAAAGCCTAGTTCGTTTCGCACGGAATAACCATATATTATTAACAAATGTAACAATGGTATAGAATGGTACCGAAAGGTTCGGTACATAACTGTATTGTTTGGTATGACATAGTATGGTATTACACGGCATGGGTTGGTACGGTATTGTCTGGTGTGGTACTGTAGGGTGTGGTATGCCAAGGTATGATATGGTAGGGTATGGTATGGTTTGGTACAGTACGGTATGCTATTGCTGGAAAGATATATACAAGAGACGGAAATAGATTAACCGCTTGGTCTGATATTTCCTTGCCCTGCGCTTTTGGTCTAATTGTGAATGCATTTTGCAAGGTTCTAAAGAAGTAAGTTGCAGCTCATCATTTTTCAATGTTTCGAAATAAACTTTTTACGATGTTTTGTAGCCTGCAGAGGGAATTTATTGATAACTCCTTCATTCCAGATAGCTTTGTATGTCGGGAACTTATACTTAATTGGCTCCTAAAAATTCGTTCAAAGCTCTAACATTCTCAAATGAATTGTATAAGTGACGCCTCGTTCTCTTTTTCTCGTAAGGTACGGCGTTAATCGCAAGGACGAGAATCCGACATTTAATATATAGTTGCACACAACATTGCTTCAAGAGCAGGATCTTCAATCCAGCTTTCTAGTGCATTAAAGGGAAATCAGGAGTTCAGTGTACTAAGCACTAATTGTATGACCGGCGCGGATCACAAAAAG
Organism: Amblyomma mixtum; assembly: GCF_055824585.1. NCBI lineage: Eukaryota > Metazoa > Arthropoda > Arachnida > Ixodida > Ixodidae > Amblyomma > Amblyomma mixtum. The sequence goes on from NC_143017.1 coordinate 119,382,101, forward strand.
AAAGAGAAAAGGGCAACTAACTGTTAGCGCCTCTTAGTAATGTCTGCGGAAAGCTTCTTCCGTAAGAGTCCAGGCGCACTTCTTTTCGTTGCGGAAGAGACACTGGCGTGACCTTTGCTTATCAGGGACAGTAGCACCCATGAGATGCCCGAAATGAATGGCGCAGAAGCTTTTCGGAAATCTTGCGGAAAGCCGCCGCCGAATAAAGCAAGCAAGTCACGACCTTGAGGATCGGCGAAGAGGATTCCTAATGCTCTGGCGCCCTCGGGGCCTGCTGCAATTTTGTGCCATTGTTTGTCAGTAGCCGGGTCCGCACTTTCGTGTTGTTCCACACTGCGGGAATAAATAGTATCGTATCCAAGGTGTCTTTCCTAAGCCTAGAACGGTATGTGTTTATTAAAGGATTTAAAGATATAGTACCTGTAATATTCACATGACATTTTTCTATTGAGGCCGCTAAAAAATCTAACTCAATCATGTAATTTGTTTATTACAATCATCCCGAAGAACTTCCTGCAATGCGTTCTGTGCGGATAAATGCTGCAGAGCATCGCTGCTTCCCTGACAGTAATGGCTTTCACTCCCTGTAATTGCGGGGTTTCGAGCAAGCACTGTGCTCTGGCAAACATACCTCTTCAATTTGTTCTGTATTCCTGACTGAAATGACATTTTTAACGTTATAGAAATTTATATAGTCAAAACAAACCTAAAACGCAAATAGTTAAGAGCATATTACTACTTACGCTGCCGGTAGTTCACTTCAGGCTGCTTTTGTCATGCCATGTAGAAATATAAAATTAACGATTGCTCATGAATAGAACTGGCCTATAAAATTTTATCGTATAAGGTGGTAGCAGCAACACCACATTTAAACTTTGATGCCCAAATTATAATAGACCTCAAAAAGAAACTGGGATGTTGGAAAAGTATCGCGGAAAGGCCGTTTCAGGATTTCTTATTGACCTTTGAATACGTGCAAAGCTTAAAGGCTTAAACAGTTTGATTCAGAGGGAACAAAGTGTCACTCTATTCGTGCTGGAATCAGGCACACGCTAACAGAAAGATTAACGCTGAAGCGTTGGTACAAAAACTACTGGCGCTAGCTGGTGGCTGTCGCACAAATTTTCTTCACTTATTGACCTATCTCGCGTAGTTTACAGACAAGTGCTTTCAGTGTAGTCGCTAAGCGATCTTTCTGTAGAACTAAGGAGGAGTGAACGTGGACACTTGCAATGCGAAGCACGTTTCTGGTTTGAACAGGAGGCCGACCGAAAGCTGATTTAGCAGTCGGCGCACGTTCAAAAGAGGTGCCCAGCTTACTGAGTAGGATATGCAAAACATACGCCTGCAAAGTGAAGAAAGCTTCAACTGTGCCAGATGTAGTTGCACTACTGCTGCAGGCGTCGATAGAAGTTGTATGAGAAACGAGAGAGAAAGAAGGGTTTCATAAAGCGTAGAGGACCGGACAATGATTGGAGTGGCTTCCATGAAAGTCATGATGGATTTCAACACGAAAGCTCTGGTTGGGTGTTCTTCGCGTTCTTTCTTTCTTTCTTTCTTTCTTTCTTTCTTTCTTTCTTTCTTTCTTTCTTTCTTTCTTTCTTTCTTTCTTTCTTTCTTTCTTTCTTTCTTTCTTTCTTTCTTTCTTTCTTTCTTTCTTTCTTTTTTCTTTCTTTCTTTCTTTCTTTCTTTCTTGCTTTCTCTCTCTCTTTCTTTCTTTCTTTCTTTCCTTCTTTCTTTCTTCCTTTCTTTCTTTCTTTCTTTCCTTCCTTCCTTCCTTCCTTCCTTCTTTCTTCCTTTCTTTCTTTCTCTCTTTCTTTCTCTCTTTCTTTCTTCCTTTCTTCCTTCCTTTCTTTCTTTCTTTCCTTCCATCTTTCTCTTTTTCTTTCTTCCCCTGTTTCTCTCTTTTTTTCTTTGATCCATGCTTAAAGTATTTGTCTTTATAAAGCATACAATGTCGAAAAGATACACAAGAACTCTCTGGGCCCTTAGCTAGAAGGCTAATGTGTCCAATACAGACTGTGCTCCCAGTATTGCAGTAGCCCGTGCCGTAATCTGTCGTGGGGTGTAGAGGCTAATAGGTAATGGATGTGGTGGGTGAGCGAGAAGGAATGAACTTCATTAATAAAAAAATAAATAGCTCTTTCACCCTGGAAGGCCTCCTAAAAGTCCAGGAGCCCTATGGACTCCGCCTTCCCAAGCAGCGGTGGTGATTGGCGCAATATTGGAAATGGATGGTTTTACTCTGCTCCTTTGTAGGTCCAGCTTTGGGGAATACATTTCCAATATTGAGCCGATTAAGGCATAATTATGCCTCGCCCTAGTGACCGGTCTTCGCTGGTTCATCAGGTCGGGTGTTTAGGCGTACAAAATAGCCGCGCGTCACGCGTGTGACCGTGCGTTACGTACTGTCACGTATTGATCCATCCCTCTTCATCCATAAAACACGGGCGTGCTTCGTGGCTGTGAGAGAGGTGAATAGAGATGAGGGGGGAGCTCGTGATTTCACCAGTGTCGTCTTAGTGTTCGGGCCAATCAGTGATTGTCATTCCGAACAATCAGCGTGCCGCGTTGTCATACATCATGTGATAAAACGTAAATAATGACACTACAAGAACAAAAAGTGGTCTTAAATAAATCTCAACAGCTGTTGCTATAAAACTAGATGCTATTGCTGCATTCGGCGCCCGTTTGCCGGGCGCTAGTCAATAGCCGCTTCAGTGGTCGTAACTAACTTTTCGCAATGATCACCAAGGTTTTGTAGAATACACTGAAATCCCAACGTACTCTATCTTTGTTGCTTAAGGGTAGTCTAAAACGGTGTTTATTTATCATTATACCTCAAACGTCATGCTGTAAACCAGACATTCATGCGTGTTTGGAATGCGCAAAGCCGTGTTTATGCTGTAAATAAATTGTTGTGAAGATCAATAGTAGCCTTTTCAGAACTTCTCGTAGAGCGAATTTCAGCGAAGGGATCTCTGAAAACAGAAAACTGTAAGCAAACAACAAATACAACCATGCCTAGTACGGTTTTCATTGTCGTTCGCAAAAGTCTGGCTCTACATTACAAAAAAAAAACCGTTTCTAAAGACGTCATCTCCTCCATAACGGTTTCTTTTAAACGTGTTTTATTCAACTGTCACCAACAGGACGTTGTAAGAAGGCGATGCCTAGCGAAACACGATTTTAGAAGCACGGCTGCATGAGTTGCGACATTGTGCATCCAACTGTGCCTGAAGCGACAGCATGATAATTTTATCAGCCATCTAAGGTTGCGCTGTCTTTCTTCCTGTCGCGAAGACGTCTGAGAAGAGCGCCGTGAAGAGAGACAAAACTAAAGAGAAGTGAGACGAAAAAGAGAGAGGGGCACCAAAAGATACTCTCCAACAATAACGCGTGCATTGATATGATGTTCCGCGGCGGAGAATATCGTGGCGTCCCATAAATAACTTAAGCGGAGAGAAAACATTGATCAAGTAAAAACAACCAAGTGTGCGTTGAAATCACTTCGTCGTTTCGGCGCGGCTCCATAACTCTCGATCGCTTCCACGCCGGCGATCTTCGGTACACTCCCCTCGACGGGCCCTGATCGCGCGCTGCCTTCATGCCAGCTGTGGCTACAGACCATCAGATTGTAATCTAAGATGGCTGGATGGTGGTATCTTCCTGGGGAAGGGAGGTCTTCCACTCTCGTCTCTTATGGTTCAGCGTGATCCGCAAGGCGCGTCTTTCTCGCAAGTAGTTGCGTGCACTGTTGTTGCTCTGTTTAGTTATTGCGAGTGCGTCCATTGCAATCGCTGCACGGGAACGACCCAGAGTCTTGAATCTCTCTCTTCTTTGGCTCTGCAGCTTTCAGTTTCCTATTGATCTATTTCTACTGCAAAATACACTTGCTAAAGCCAAGGTTTCTGCGATGTTTGCCACTCGTTAGCTACGATGGCGGTGCACAGTCGTCTCCGCCACTGGGGAGCTTCGTACTAAGGCAGATTCGTTCTGCGCAGGATGGAATGTGCCTCGGTTGCAGTGCAGTCTCCATGGTTCCGTAGGAATTCATCGGACCTAGCGGAGCGAAGTTGATCACTTCCCGGCATTAGGACTCTCGCGTGGCTTCCGCATTGTGAGGATCAGAGCGTAATGTGGCAGGTTTTCAGACTCAACCCTCGGTGTATTCTCGGTTTCTTGTGCTTGAATCAGTTATGTCTGAGCATGGCAGTTTTTGAAGTAGTTTTGACTCCTGTTTGGCTGCTGTAATTTCGACGGCTTAGAACAGGCAGTTAATGCGGAGACTTCAACGCAATAATTTCCCGCTCCCATGTGCCTCTGGAACGAAATGAAGCTTCAACGTAGGTCTCATACATTCTTCTTTCGCGGATGACTACTGCTTGTCACGTTCGAAGTGTATCTGCAAAGAATTGTATCAGCATATTTATGCAGGCACAACTCTTTCGAAAACACCTGGAACTCTCGAGCGCATATTACACGTTCGAGAACCAACTTTTTAAAGCACGCTTGAGGCCTTGAAAGGTAGCCTTGTCTGAAAGACCAGGGCCTTAAAAAGACGGTTTTTCCTCCTGTGTACAAGAACCAGTAGTCAATGACAGCACCGCAGGATATAGTTTTCCTATACCACTTCGTACTGCGTGACTGATACAGTTCAGATGACATGCAGAAGACCCGTACCTTTACTTTTAAGAGGCACTATTGGGTCGAATTTGCCGTCTCCTATTGACAGCGTGATGCATCGTGTTAAACTGAACGCCTTTGTTTTTTTTTTGTTCAGCGATGGAGAAAATGTCTATGGCGGTCAGTCTAGACATAATCTCAGGTGGTAAAAGTTATATATTTTTTGCTGTTATGGTTTTTCTTGTAGAACGCTCTGTGATAATGCAACCAGGCAGTGTGCGTCCTTTTAGATGCAGTTCATTTTTTTTTTTTGCCCCAGAAATCTCGAGCTTGCGCCATGATTGGTCCGAAGCTAGCAAAAGAGATCTAAAATTGGCTTGCTAAGATTTGCTCTTCATAGGTATCTACCGGAAGCACTGCAAGAGTAAGTGCGAGGGACTCGTCAGATAATCTGAAACCTCGAGCTCATAGTTGTACAACTTTCATCAAGAGTCACCTGGACAAAAGGTTCGCGTTCCAGCCATTTTCAAAGCATTTGCCGTGGTTACGAAAAAAGGTCTCATGAGTATCCAGAGATTTTATTTCTTTATTTATTTATGCATTTATTCAAACTTACCCCTTGGCTCATGCAGAGGCGTGTTACGAAATGGTACTTAAGAACTAATTCAGAACAAAACTTTTCAGTGAGAACTTACGCGTGCAGATGAAAATAATGGATCATCATTACACAGGATTACGGGGTAGAGGAAATACAGATTACGCAATATTATAAAAAATATGCGGCATGCAATTAGATTTTAGGGTAAGCAAGAAAAGTTTACAAGGCGTTATTGCAAGGTTCAAGTTATTTAGATGTAGTCACTACAGCAGCCATGATACCAATACCAACGAACGAACAATTACCAAGAACAATCTGTAAACAACAGTAAGCACAACTATCACGCGCATACAGGGACAATCCGTACCATCACTATGCGGGATTACAACGAGAAGAAAAATAAAAAGATTGTATTCAAATGTGCAGCAAAATGTTCCCGTAACCCCCTTTTGAATTCTTCAATGATTTTAGAAGCAAGTAAGGTTGCAGGTAGGTGGTTCCACGCCGATGTTGTCCTGGGGATGAAAGATGCCAAGCAAGCAGGAGTGCGGCAAAGTGGGATACCGACCTTGTGCGGATGATCAATGCTTAATGAAATGTAGATAGATGGGATGAACAGGGCTTTATATAGGTCTTTGTTAGTGTGGTAAATTTTAAAGAAAAACCCAGTCATGACACCTTCGGGAGATCTAAGGAGAACACTATTGCCCCACTTCTTCTTCATGACTCAAAAGTAAGCGCGAATTAAAGAAAACATAAAATGCAGATGGAATATAATGCTTTTAGTATCTGTTCTTTGTTCAAAAGATGAGCCGTTCTTTTCGCATATTCCAAAGGACATGCACATTCGAGAGAAATCGCATATGCCGAGGTGCCTATAAAATAAATAGTTTTCTTGGTAGTGGGAAATGCCTGATGGCCTTCCTCGTAAGCCACAAAAGAACGTGATGGCTCCGAGCACGTTCCAGGGCTAACTAGGTCCTCATAGAAAGGATAAAGATGTCTTAAAAGTGTAAAATAGTGCTGGTGCTCTAACCTGAGTTACGTTTTATGCCATGGATTAGAGTCCATCAGCCGTGGAAATGTCATTGTGTCGTTACTAATCCGAAGCACGCTTTTTGCGTTGAGTAATTCTTCAGTAATGCTCAATATATGGCATACATGTCAATCTTTGTTATTAGAAACTAGCAATTAGTGTTCGATTCTTATTATAAAATTTTCGCAATCTCACGTACCTACTCAAAAGCGAATCATGACGAATACGCCCATTTGGGTAAAAGTGTACATTCTACAAAATCAAGTTACACGTTATTCCCTATTAAAAGCCATCGACACCTGCTCACTCCAACATTCGTTGTCTTGCTGAATTTGCGGATAGGCTTTTTCTGCCGTTAATTGGTAGCATTTTATTTCCTACCACGGACACACTAGAGGCTATTTTATACGACAACGTCTAAGAGTTGCAATATTGCAAAAGCAGGAACAAAAGCCCTAACCACACATTCAAGCGGCGGAAAGAACGGCCGAAAAGAATTACGCCGCTTTGCTCTTTCTTGATTTATTGAACGACACTTGTATTGCAAGATCGGTTGCCAACATTTGTATCTCGTTTCCCCGCTGTCCGCTGCGTCGGCGAAAATACACCCCTCCCACAGCTGGGCAATATATTCCCGATATAGGTTTTCTTTTTTTTTTTTTCAGGTGCACAACCTTCGCCATATATCTTTCTTCCTTTCTGTGTTCTGTAGCTCACGGCGCTCAGGTCATTATTTATAGAAGATCAATAATTTCGCTGCAGTGGCCTTGGCGATGTTGCATTCAAGGTCACAGCGTTCTACGCCTTCGAACTGAAGAAAAAGTGAGAGGAATTCATTCCGCGCCTACACTTGTGCAAAAAGCCAATATTCAGAGAGTTTTGCTCTCTCGTCAGCTTATAACGAGCCAATGGGAGGATGTGAGGAAAGAGTGCGAATACGGTGAATTCTTCTGAATTTTTTTTTTCTGAGACCTTGCGTATATTTACAAGTTGTGTTTCTGGTACACCAAGCTTCCTACGCCAGGTAATGAAAACTGAAGACTGTGCATGCCAACAAAATCAGTGCCTGTACGAATGAATGCTATATTTGTTAGTGTTGTGTCAATGACTCTGAGAGGAAGGAAGAAAAAATATTGCTCCTTACGTCACCAGTTTCATGAAAAACGCGCAAATATCTGTCATTAGAGAGCTAACGGATTCGCGCTCTCAGCCGGTGCTGGATGGGAAAACTGCTTGCGATTGTTCTAACATACTGAGGTCCTCTGCCGGCTCGCAAAGAGGGTGCCTCACTTTCAGCCGCTTTCAATAGAATATTTTAGGAGCGAAGCAGCAGAAGCGACCATTCGTAAAAAAATGTTTCCACGGAATAAATCTGAATTAAGATTCAAGACGAACGTTCACAGAAAACGGTGAAATTTGCCTTGTTGCATATAGTTACTTTCTTTCTCTGTTGCTTACTTTATTATTACTTTACTTTACTTTATTATTTACTTTACTTTAGCTTACTTTATTATTTTCCCGATTTATTCTTCAGTTTCAGTATTTCGACTTGGTTTCATGGTTATTTTATTGGCCACATTTAGAAGTTTTGCTAAGATTACTCAGGGTTACGTTTTATTTAAGTATAATACTAAACGACCGCCACAGGCATGAGCTTGCTGGCTCATTCCTTGTCTGTTTCTGTGGGGATTTCAAGAGGTGGAATGAGCGTGCAGTGCACCGTCATGTTTTAATTGGGGAGCTGCTTTCCTGCTGTCGTCGAAACGAAAACTAGCCCGTGTTCTCTGTAGCGACGCATTGCGCGCCAGAAAGAGACTTATCTTTCTTGCAGCCAACGAGGGGAAATTTTTCTTTCCTAATGTAGGAAATGGAACAGGCATGTTTATAAAGCCGAATCCTGAGCACTTTTGCTAACCTTTATTTTATCGTTGCCGAACATTCATACGTTTAAAAAACACAAGCTTTATCACCTGAGTTACGAAAAGTTCCTGCGTCAAGAATAACGAAATCAAATCGTATAAAAGCTCAAGAAACAAGCAGAGAATCTCATCGCCACCGTATTCCCTACAACTGCCTTTCCGGAGAAGCAACAAAAAAAAAAACCTTGCCTACCCGCTTGTTTCCGCAAGGAGAACATGGCACGTGGACAGATTTTTACTGGCATTTGTACTTGCTACAACAAATGTCTAGAAGCAAAGGTTATTACTCAGAGAACTAGGAGAGACAAACCATCTTCCTCGCTGAAATTGCTCCCCCCTGGAGTTCGGTAATAATTTGGTTTGCTCGCTCTTTTATTCGCGCTCCCTTTTCCGTGTGGAATTGGCTTTACTGTCTCAACTGCGTTATTTTCTGCTGTTGGAGCGCTTCCCGCTTGCCTCTCTGATGTCAACCATGTTTACATGCTGTCCGGGATGGACGAATGTGTTTGCATTATTGTGGGGCATTTTAGAATCTTATAGCTCTGCGAAAAAAGCGTCAAAAAATAACCACGCTGCATTTTGGACGAATACGAGACGCTCACTTGTACGACAGACAAGAAGCAAAAAAGCGGACGTTTGCACATAACACGAGCTTAAATTGTGTAGAACGAGTTTCGTATTTTTCAGGCAGGAAAGCGGTGCAGCTCACTGTTGTTTCCGACGGGAAGTATTGCCCTTTGGAGGACATTTCGGCATAAGCTACTGAAACGCATGTATGTGTTATTGGGTGCGCTTTTATTTTTCGGCTTCCTGCACAGCGTTCTTTTAAGGATGAGGTAACATGATCTGGAGGTTGAAGAGAACAGATGGTTGAAATTTCATTGGATACCTCTTTATAGAAACAGCGGAAATGTAATCACGGCATGCAAAATACATTACCTGATATTGTTTTTTTACTCTGCATTCTCGGATTTTCCGCATGGGATGAAAGTTATGCTGGCTTACAGATTTTCATTGGTGCTTGGGAGCTCGCGTTCCCATTTCAAGGACTTGCATTTTCATCTTGTGTTGCGCCATTGCTTCCTTGGACGTTTTCACGAACACGATGCAGAATAAAATCACTCACAAAATTTCTGACAAGGTAGGGTTCCTATGAGATTTTTAAATTTAGTGTTTTGCTTCTGGACTAAAGGGTGCACTTAAAATGAGTTCTCCCTTTTCAAAAGAAGGACTTACAGATTATCTTACTCTGAACTCGTCGCAGTGTCATGCGCAAGGCTGTATCGTAGTTGTTAAACAAGCAGTGTAACTCGGAAGTCATAGGAACTAATTACACGGGCAAAGTTTTTTCTGGGAACGGCTTCAGTTTGGTAAATTCATTGTACGACAATAAAGCCAAGGAACTATAAATCTTACTGGTCTTGTTTAATGCGTGTCCTAAAAGGAAAGCTAGCATTATTTCCATGAACGGGAGTGCAGAATTATAAGTTTGCATTCTCGAACAGCGCTAAGCCTGCCTAAGCAGGCACACGGCAGTATAAATTCACAGTGAGAATCAAAGAATTACGTTGAAGGAATTGCTTCACAGCAGTTTTTTTTGTTTTTGTTTTGCCGACAACCCTGGCAGACTACACAGAGGCAACATGGTTTCACGATTTTTGCTTGTTTAAATGGAATACATTTTTTCGAATGATTGTCACAAGAGAGAGTAAGCTCGAAGGAAAGGTAGGAGAAAAACTGTTTCCATGACTGATTCAAGCTAACTATGAAAATGCACCTGCATTGCACTTTTTGATATTTTTTCTTAAATTTATCTCCAGATATATTGAGGTGCTTCAGCATATGAGCATATACTTAATTTTGGTGGTATAATGCTGTTTGTAGTTCTAATTTTTATTGATTGCTCCGTTCGTTCTGAAAAGAAGGCGAACATTAATATACTTACAACACGTGACCTTCCTGCAGGAAAGGCTTTTGCGATAAAGGGGGGGGGGGGGGGGGGCAGTGCTGCCCGTTTGGCGACGTAACCTAGAACCCAGTCCGCGATTCCCAGTGGGATCCTTCCGTGCGGCTGTAGACATTGGTTCCGTGACCGGGCGCTCGTTAGTCGGTGATCGATTAGGCTAGGAACCGTGGCACTGACCAACGAATGGAAATCGCACGTCAGCCGCATTAGGCGGAACACGCCCGTTTCCGCAAGGCCGCCCCTCACTAAACGGCCCGTCTTTCCGGCACGGAAGTGTTGAGGTCAGCCTCACCCGGGGGATCAATTTAGACGGACGAGGCTCACCTGTGCAAACGGCTATTGGCAATGGACAGGGCGCAGGGCGGCCGTCTCGGAGCCGCGCTCGCGGCCAAGCGTGGCTATAGCTGTGACCGGGTGGGAAACTAGAATCAGTGGCGTAAAAATACATTCGGCGCAAGCATTCTTTTCCTGAATCTTGTTTGAAGAACGAAGGGAAAGAGCTTAGCTCAAAGAAAGCGTCGAAATGAACAGGATTTTGTCAATGACGCAGAAATTAGCATTTGAAGTCGACGCTTTGAATTGTCACTGTTTTGACCTTTGCATATTTTAAATCTTGTTTTGTGTTTATAACTTCTTGGTGTGCGCAGTAGGTTGCTCACTTTGAAACATTAAGAGGCGCAGAGGAACGAGGACTACGCCTAAACAGGATTTTGAAACACGCTTTAAACGCATACTAATATGAGTCGCACAGCGATTTAACATAAGCTTTGAGTTCTTGTGTGTACATTTACCGGAATATGATGACTGTCGTTATTTTCGCCCACAAAGCTGTGAAATAGAACTTCTAACGTTTTCGAGTTTTGAGATATTGGCACTCCTTCAATGAGAAACACCTAACCATGGCTTAGAAACGTTACACGTTCCCATGCTTAGCTATAGTCTTGGCTCGCACCGCAGTACTTATTGCACCTGCGGCGTTGCAGCTATCTCTTCACAGTTCCTTCTTGAGGAGACACCAAAGGGTGGATTACTAACGGGGTCGGGTGTGACGTGCAAGCAAAGATAGATAGAAAGGCTTCAACGCAATCACCAGTGCTTTGCGCCTAGGTCGTGTCGGGATGGAGAGTAGCAAAGGGCCGGCGCGAAAGGACGAACACATGTAGCCAGTGATACCCCTGCTTCACACCGGAGTTGCTGTGGGAGACAAAGTGCATGAAAGGCTGCTGTAATAAAGAAAGAAGATGTACTACTCAAGGGTGTGTGCGCAAAAGAACAAAGTGCTAAAAGCGGTGAAGGATTTCTCTGAGAAAGTGCGCCTACGACCTTTCGGTCTCCTTTCTGCCTGCTGTGACGCTGGTACACATAGCGAAGCTTTTGCTTTCCTCAGCCATGACCTACGATGCGTGTGACAAGGATTTACTGGCCTTAGCTTCGTCGGCGCCCAGAAGACAAAAATGGTTCTTGCTTGGCAGGCTGCCTTTCGTCAGATTGCGGACGGCACCGGTGCTCTTGCTTCGTTTTGTTGTTTCTTTTGTATATGGTTTCATTTCGCAAGCTGCCTTCCGCGAGCCCGTAATGGATGAAAGCAGTTTTCTTTCTTGTTGTAACAGCGTCGAAGGGCGTAGGATAAAGACTGCCTTGCCACTACTTTCACCCTTCTTCTGACAATCCTCTCCGTCTTCTGAACACCTTCTCCTGGAGATCTTGTGCCTTAGAACTCTAGCACCGCAGCTTGCTTTTCTGTTGGCTGTATTTTTTTTTACTCACAATTTATAGATTTTTTTTATTGTTAATACCGAGTTTGCTGCCTGAAAATGTGCAAGTCTATCCAAAAGTGTACCGTCATCGATACATACTGCTGTTTAAAACGTCGTTCGGTACTTCGGTAGTGCAGTAGTGTAAGGCAGACAGTTAGGGTTTCATGCCCCAGCGGCCAGCGCCGACGAAGGAGAGAAAGAAGGAAGACGAAGCTGACCAAGCTCAGTTTTGCGTTCACGAACGCTGGACTACTGAGCTGCACCGTGCTAACAAAGATTGTGGCTGTCCACATTGTAAAGAGGAGAATCAAACAATAAATGTGGACGGCCACGATCTTTGTTAGCACGGTGCAGCTCAGTAGTCCAGCGGTCGTGAACGCAAAACTGAGCTTGGTCAGCTTCATCCTCCTTCTTCTTTCTCTCCTTCGTTGGCGCTGGCCGCTAAGGCATCAAACCTAAACTGTCCGTCTTACAAGACTAATAGCATCTATAAAATCATTCACTTGTGCTCTCCCTACAGTAAATACGCATTTGTGGGAATATTACTAGGAATATCCTGATTGTTTCGTAGGAATGTCACTTTGAAAGTTGTCTTGGTGCTCACCGGCACATTGTGGTAGCAGAGCCCATCGCTAAAATGGTGCTAATTGTACATTAAGTGAGCTGTCGAACACGGGGCGAAATTTTTTTCCATCTCTGCTTGTTATACTATGTTGCACATCATGCGCCTTTCGACTCTAGTGGTGGACGTATAAGTATCCATTTTCTTAAAATATCGCTTCTTCTCCGGTACATCGCTACGTCACCTTGAAAGTCAAGAAATATTTGAAAGAAGAACGTAGCGTTAAGACTGCACACATAAAAGGTGAGGAGAGGATGGGCTTTTTTTTGTGTGGTGTCTTGAGGAGATATTTTTCGTTCGAACGTTAGGAGTGACCAACTGGCCCCTCAGTATATTTTTTGAACGAGCAATCTTTGCCTGTCGTATCCCTTTCAGGCTACCATAAGTAGACGATGTGAGCCTGTTCAATACAACTGGATTCAGCATTACATTACGTTTTTCAGTCCGCTAGGACAAAGCTGCACCATACAGTTGAATAGCTAGCTGACTGCAAAAGTAGAGCTTCTTAAGCACGACGGCACTTCGTTGCTGTCGTCAGGGAGCTGCAAAGGAGCTCTGTTTATTAAATCTATAACCACGCATGTCTGCCATTGTTAACTGTCACGTGCGCGTGGAGTGTAGAATGTGGAACGCCTGCATGCGTATGCCATGCTTGTAATCCTAACGGATTATAGAAGCTTCGTCCTGCCCTGTTGCAGTTTACCCAAACTGACGGGGCATCAAAATAAACTCGCCGTGGTTCATGAGTCTTGTATGGAGCCTAAGTACCAGAGCTGCATTTGTTTTACTGGGATATTTCTCAAGCTACAGACACAAAACGCCCAATCGGTGTGCTTCTCTTCAGATCCCTTCAGGGTGTTTCCCTTCAGCAGATCAAGAACGTTTGCTATGAATGAAAGAAAATGACCAACTCGTCCAGATTGGGCAAATAGGTGGAGACTAAGGTTTCAAACCCCTGGAAAACGAATCATTAAGAGTATCATCTTCACGTGTCTGCAGTTATGACGTCATACTTATGTCCGTATGTATTTGCTTACTGTAACATTTTTATGTCCCCCACTTATTGCAACGCTCTTGTTTGCTTGCTTATTGCTACGTTATTAAGCCCCAGTCTATTCTGCGTTGTTTCTTTCACATGTTTTTTGATTACTAGCATTTAAGTGTGATTATGCTGGCTCATCGCTTCGTGTTGATTTGGCACTTTCAGTAATGTTAACAATTCTGATGTCTCCACTGTATCCTTTTTGTTGTGTATTGCGTTTTGGTGCGCTTTAAGTCATCAATGCTAATGAGCTCTTCCCATAGGTAGAATGGAGTAGCAGCCGCAGCCAACCTTTCAATATCCATGAGTGTAAAAAAAATAGTTTCAACAATTTGTGAGTTCAATATCTTCAAGTAGAGGAAGTTTTACATTGACCCGAAGAATGTCGTGAGCATATAGTAGAGGCGCTGGTTTTACAGAAGGCGTTGCACGAGCTATGGTATATTAATCTTTTTGCTTTTACATCTGGAATCTGGCGCGCTGTTGTTACAGGCAATGATGACAAGTTTCGCGTTAATAACAGGTCTGTCCAATAATCCATCTTCATGGGGTATGTACACACGTGCCACTGTTTGTGAAAGCTGGTCGACCGTAACTTGGTGTCGACGAGCAAACCTGTGAAGATGCGCTAATTAAACAGTGTTCGCAGCGCCAACTGCGGCTCCCGCCATATGGTGCATCAAAAATGCAGTGTGCTATGGTTATTATGACAACGTGGGCTTCTGGAAACGGGAATAAATTAGGAAACTATGCCGAACATAGCTGTCTATGGCGAGAAATAGCTGTTGCCTCGAGGTGAGACAGTGCAATATTTCTGCCGAGAAAATGCGGCTAACTCGTTGTTGTTGTTGAAGCTGAAACTTTCTCACAAAGCATTGCCGCTCTCAGACACTAGGAAAACAAAAATAACTGCTCATAACAGCACGCCCGTTTGCTAGTAGCTTTAACCGCTGCATTACAGCTACCGAAGGTTAAGAAAGTAATATAACTAACGTAACTTTACTTTGGCATGCGATATTGCCAGCCGAGAATTTAGCACAAAAGCTGCGTCAGTACGTGTCCTTTCTGAGCGTGTTACTATGCGAGCGTTGTTACATGGCAGGTCTGCTTGTCATGTAGCCGTCGAAGAACTATCCAAAGGCACCTAAGAGTATTTTGTTAGCAGTTGTGGAGCTTCTCTGCTGCAGGTTAGGCTGCAAGATCTGGAGGTTGTTTTTTAACTGTCTAGGGCAAATCTGAATGGCATAATACTAAGAAGCCTGAAACGCTATGGCTTCGTGTCATCACATGCTGTAGACAGAACATTAGAGGACACAAGACAATAACACCTACTGTGATGTATTCTGCTAAGCACAAAGCAGGCTGAGGCGGCCGCATCTGAATGGGGACAATACGAAGAAGACACGTGTTCTGTTCGTTGTGAAAGAGTGGTAGAGAATCCTGAATAGTCTAATTTAGTTGGGAGGAACCGGTTGGGAGAAATCTCAATATTGTGCCACGCGTAGCCCAGCGGCGTTTCTTCGATGTTAAATCCTATATACAATAAGACAATGGCAACTCACTTGCATATCCGTGACGAACAAAAGCGGGTAACCCAATATCACAGGGAAGTGAGGTTCCGTATTTGCTTCAGGTAAATATTCGAATGCATACCAGGGAAGGTAGATGTATAGTCATGTGTAGAGTGGTAGCGCTGCTTGCATAGAAGCCAGCACGTTCAAAACATGGCAGCTCGTGGTGCGGACCCAGCGCCATCTTCGAATGAAGCTTACCAGTAAACAATAATGTCGTAATTAAACAAAAATACAAAATGACGTCATAGCCACGTGATTTTTGAAGGGAGAAATGAAGAAATAAATCCTGGAATTTCTATAGGTTCAGCGCAACACACGAGGCAAAGCGGAACACAGAACACAAGACAAGCGCAGACTGCCGACGCTATAATCAGTAGTCCATGCCCTGTCTACTTCCATCGTCTTCGCCTATTGTGTCGCACTGATATTAAAAGCGTAACGAATATCGTGTAGACAATATGCGTTATTGACCCTTCCGAAATTCAAAGCAGTGTTGACACAGGCAAATTGGCTAGCGAAAGAGCTTAAGATCCGCGTTTATTCTCAAGAAGACGAGTGCATATGTGTTTATCTATATACTTAGAAGATTTTCATTTAAGCGATGTTTATTCTCTTGAAATGGATGTACGCTGCCGTCCTTCACACGCCGTGTGCTGAAATACAAGACGCACGCGTAACCCACATGCCGTTCATAATTCAGCGATGTTTGTTTTCGGGCAGTTTTCGGCGGAGAAAAGTTAGGCTGTAGTTGTTACACTTCACGGACCCCTCTCTGATGAAAGCATTGAACTGCTCACTTTGTCGGAAAAATGGAGCATGGAATAAGAGCCCGGTACAGCCCTGCCTGAAGCGATGTGTTGACAGCTGCCTCTGCTTGGGCATGGAGTTCGGGACAAATCCAAGGGACGCAAAGAATGAAACAATAAACGAAGGGTGTTTTGCTTAGCCGTAACGAAAAGTGCACTCTTTGTCAAAAATGTACAGCCCAAAGGGCTTGCTTCCAAGCCGTGTAGCGGGGCTCTTTAGCCCATTTGAAAGTCCTAAGCTTGGGAGGGTTGAGGACTTAAGTTCCTACTGAGATTAGGCTCCCTGAGTATGCAAGAGGAACCGCACCTCAGAGATCAGAAGCAAACCCCTTGGGCTGTATACTTTTGACAAAGACTGTAGCTATCGGCCGTGGCAATCAAGAAAGGTTCACATTTCCTGGACGTACTATGATTTCTCCGAGATGATTTGTCACTTTGACGGTAAACTTTATTTCTAACGAAGCTGCGTTGCACAACAAAATGAGTACATATGTATGACTAATATGTGTTCGGTTCATTTGTCTATCATGTGCGCTTTTTTTGTTCAGCTTGCATTCAGAAGATGTGATATTGGTATGCAGCCGTCGTGGATGGTCCACGTGGGAGTCATACTCTCGCAGAACCTTAGCTTGTTACAAGACTAGGAATGATAAAGAGCGGAGTATAGGGCAGAACCGAACTAGCACGCAAAGTGCTCTGCTTCTTTCCTTTTGGTTTTCTCAACCTTTTTGCGGTGTCTTATTCTGAAGGATGATGTCGCACTGCGGATGTTCAGGAAAGGGTAGAAGAAAATGAAAGCCTTGCGACTGCGATGAATGTGGTGATGAGACGAATTCTTGGCCCTGAAGTCAGCGGTCGCCAAGATTCTGAAGCCCGCGGCTTATGAATTCGACGGATGGTTTGGTTGGGGGCGCCGTCTTTGTTCGTGTGGTTGTCTGCACAGTACTTCATCATCAGGTTGAGTCATACCGCGTAATCTCCAGGTCGTCCAGTCTGGTGGTCGGGGTAGCGGAAGGGGCTGGGGTGGGCGGCAGGTCGTGTCGGGTCGTGTCGGGTCTAGTCGAGCTAGGGCTGAGACGGGCGGCGGAGTCCGGGTGCTCTTTGCCTATGATAAATGCGAGCGGAAGGCGTCGACACTCCAGGGAAAGAATGATATGGCTGCCAGCACCTCCACACAGGTGTTATGCGGTGGCCAGCGAAAGGCCAGGCCGACATGAGGACAGAATGAGATGGATTTTCTTAACCAGCGGGCTTAGCGAAAGTGTTCTGGCCCGCGTCACTGCCCCCTTCCTTGATATCGTCTTTGCAGTGATATTTTCACAGCAAAAAATGTTGCAAAGACACCTTTTTTCTTGCTATTGCGGCTTTGATCAAGCTTGTCTTAATTCAATAAAAGATTTTGTTCTTAGACCCAATACACTAGAGTGCTGTAGTGAAAACTTCCTCCATACCGCTTTTTGTAGCCCGTTTCTTTGTTTTTTCTTTTTTCCTGTTCTTCTTTTTTATCTAAATTGCCCGTAGGTTGACATATTTGCAATGTGCAATTATTGACTGAATACAAAACATATAGGTGTCATGTTTTGTGCACCTCTCTATGCTCCATTCATCTAAGAATATATTCTCTACAATACGTAAGGTTCATCACACCATCATTTTCAATCTTCACTCTCCTACAGTAAACGAAAACAACCAGGTGACGAGGCAAATAAATTAATAAGTTCCACGTTCTTGTTTCCTTAACCAGTATTTTTTAAATGTCTTACTAACCGTAGCAAGGCGTGAATTTTGGGGATAATTACCCATTAGGACCGGAATTGATTGCTTTTGTGGTACCACTTAAGGTATGCAGCGTCCCTTATTGCCCTTCACCATTGAAGAGGACGAAAAGAATGGTAAAAAAAAAACGCGCACATTTTCCCGTCTACTATGGCAACTGCGCTTTTAGAAAACACCACGGAAGGGAAGGCAGCCTGGGAGCAGAAAGCGAAAGACAGCTCTCGCAAGCCAGACTGTGGAGGATAGAGTGTCAAGTTTCAACGTGTCGCCGCACTCCACCCCGTGGGCTTGGAAAAGTGTTCCTACCTAGGCTAAAGCCACTTTACGCGTCCCCTGAAACGGCTTTCTGCAGCACATTGTGAAAATAGATTGCGCTAGCGATGCCACCCATAACCTCTCTTGCCGGGCGACGGGAGTAAGCTTTGAGAAAGTGTAATGGAGCGAGTTAACAGCGGGGTTAGTGGGGCAACTCAACGCGTCACCGCGGTTACGCTGTGCTTTAACTGCCCAACTCTGGGTCGGTGTTTTCCGAGCTATGAGTGTAGCTTAGAAAACACAGTAGTGGAATTCAACAGTTGAGAGCTTGAAGGACGTTAACATGGCGTGGGCAGTATACGCGAGGCTACAAATGCGAGATTTCACACAGCTCAGTGTTCAAACCTTCTGTGGTGCTTTAAATTTCAAAAAGTAAAGGAATTGACATTTCCGTACATCGAAACGAAAATAGATAGCAATATATTAAAAATGAAGTAACATAACATTTAGAACGTAAACGTCACTTCGCCCATCCCGCACTGAAAAAGTAAGCTGTTTTTGATTTTAGAGTGCAATGTCATGGCCTTCCTATAATTATGTATGGTCTGCAGACAGGCAGTTTTCTTTGAGCGATTTTCAACTGGTACCAAACTAACCCAAATACTTCTGCCGTCGCGGTGGCTCAGGGGTTATGGCGCTTGGCTGCTGACCTGAAAGACGCGGGTTCGATCCCGGTCGCGGCGGTTGAATTTCGATGGAGGAAAAATTCTAGAGGCCCGTGTACTGTGCGATGTCAGTGAACGTAAAAGAACCGCAGGTGGTCGAAATTTCCGGAGCCCTTCACTACAGCGTCCCTCATAACCTGAGTCGCTTTGGGACGTTAACCCAATGAACCAAACTAAACCAAACCAAATACTTCTGCGTTACATAACCTTGGAACCTGCTTCTACATTTTACTGAATTTCACCACGGCGTAAAAAAAACGAGATAAGTTCGATTTCTATATATCTGACCATAATGGCACTGGCATTTAAAAGCACTGCTTTTATATGTTTGCTTCTGATTCAAGCAAAGGATAAAAAAGTCTGCGCATTTTCTAAATGCACGTTACCTAGGGAACATTTACCACAACAATGTCGCTTTTTCGCCCTAACTACGCGCAGGTGGCTTATGCAGGGCACTTGCACAGCTATGTACAGCCGGCCAAATATTTAGCTGGCGTGCGCGACGGCCGATTTTTCTGTGCTCCTGCGCTTTGGGATGAAGCAACCTTGCGGAAAGCTCAGTATTAAGAACGGGCTTAGTGAGCCTGTGCTTAAATTTTATATTTTCGGAATTGCTTCGTCATAAGCAGCAGGAGCACAGAAAATGCGGCCGTCACGCACGCCAGCCAAAGATTTGGCAGGCTGTACGTTCTTTATAGCTTAGGAGCGTTTGCATGTCATGTTCCAACGCATGCCCTGCCCGCAGCCGATACGCTGCTATTAACTCTTCGTGTATCGATTGACAGTTGAGTCAGTACTGTATAAGTCTCCTTGGGGTGTAAACACAGAAAACCACTTTGCATGTATTACAGATAGCAGCATGCAGTGATGATCAGGTAATTAGAGGTCACTGATATTTAAGTGGTTTGTTCTTGCAACCTTTTTTTAATGTGTTTGTCGTGCTTTACTCTTATTCTGATAACAATCGATGCATGCTCCACAAGAGATTGGTTAAGCGCTGCTCTTTGATATTTAGCAGCAGTTTAGAAAGATGTGATTTCCCCCTCACTTTGAAAAGGAAAAATGATGGCTAAAATTTCATTTTTTCTTCATGCCTCTTAGTTTTTTTGGGCCCCCAAAAAAACTTGCACATTATACATGTACTCTTCTAAAGTGCATAGCCGAATAAGCCAATCTATAGACGCAGCTTTTGTTTGATTTGTTCATGGCACTGCTCTCCTATATTACAACAAAATGCTTTAGAAGGTGTCAACTGCGGGCGACAGAGCGCGTGTGGTGCTTCTGCGATCTGGGCACTCATATATAGGTAGACTTAAGCTGTACCATTGAACATTGGAAACCTCTGTGATAAAAAAAAAACAGCACACTATTGAAAGAAAGGCTCTTCTTTAGAAGCAACCAAACACAAACTTGAACAAGTGGCTTTTTTTGCAATTTTAAATTGCTAAAAACTTGTACGGGTTCATTTTTTTATTCCACGAATCTGCCACAACTGATAGGTTTCGAAATAGGCACGGGGAATAGAGGTGAATTTTAGGAGTACATGCCAATTTTGCTAAGAATGCCTCAATATTTGACAAAGTGCCAATTTTCCGCAGTCCACTTTTGATATTCACCTTTGCGGTTCTGCCGCAAGCCCGCCTTGCTGAGGAAATGTGTGCTAACAGGCACGAGCAAAAATTTCTGTACTACTAGGCACCTTGTAGCGATAGTTAGAAAGCTAGCTAACAGAATATAACCTGCTTCTTAAAACTATTCAAATGGTTTTCGATATCCGTCATCTTTAGTATTGGTCAAATGCTTAGGGGAATCCCCCAAGGTGGAGTAAATTTGTAATAAGGGAGTAATTACTCATTGGCATCCACCCAAGCGCAGCCATACGGCTACAAAGGAAAGCTATACAGCTTTCTCAGAAACTTCGTAGTTAAAGAAAATTCGTCCTGGTCCGGGGTTCGAACCCGGGACCACCGTTTCACCGGAGCAGTCACTCTACAAATTGAGCTAACCGGGACGGCAAGCTTTTGGTAGGGCGAGTATTGGTAAGCCGCTAAAGACGTCGTTATACAAAAAAAGCACTAGTTTTAAATGTTACTGAAAGTTCTCGCTGGTAGATTACGGTTCAGATGTCATAATTTCTAGCGAATCATGCGGTAGGCGAACAAATAAATTATGAAACAAATAATTGCTGTACGCGGCCTTCATTGGTTTTTGTCATTCTTATTTGCCATTAGACACTGTCCAGTGTCTCAGGGGCTGCGTCATTCTCTGTCTTATCGTTGTAGCAAAAAAAGGTAATGGACAACGCCAGTTCATCACCGGTTATGCGGTCAGGCAAAAGAACTGCGCAATCATCAGAGCTTCCCAGAAGAGCAGGCTTAATGTGCGGCAGTCATTAAGACTCTCGTCTAGTTCGTGTCTCAGAAGAGTCGCTTGGAACTTTCGCAAAAGAAATGCCAAACACTCCGAGTGAAACGCACTGTGGCAATGGAAGCAGCACTGCTACGACGGCCAGCCATGAGTCCTAATTACCCCGTCCCGTAGCTCGTCACTTTAGGGAATGCCGTCGCTTTCTTCCGAGGTCCTTGAGAGAAGCGCAGTTTCAACGACGTCGTTACCGCGGTAGCTTGGGACACTTTTACAGCGTCGTTCTGGAACGTCGTTCAGCCCGCTCTTCCTCTTTGGCGTTTGCGCAAGGCTCGCTATCGTCTCTTGCTATTCCAACCACCCATTGTTGACTTTGTAGTCGGTATTCCTTAAGCGGAATAAAGACCTTAAAGCATAATGGGCGTGGACGCCGTTATGCCTGTTGCCTGCTTTCTTGTAGGCAGTTCAACTTTGAATGGAGCACTTGTGCAGGTTTTGAGAGAACGAGTAATGCGATGGTGAATAATGGGGAAATCTAACTTCGCAAAGCATTTCCTTGAACCGCATGATGAGATAACGCAGTTTTCTCACGCTAAGCGGCATTGACGCCTCCTATTTTTCTTGGGTCATAAACTAAAGTGGCATTAATTGCAATAAGAAAAATGCTCTACAAGAGCGCATTGACACATAGTGGAGAAAATTTATATAAACCAGTCGTTTTTGTGCGCAAAAAGAAAGTAAAAAAATAAACTGGAGTTTTTATGCCATTTGTAAGATTGAGTGCTAAAAGCGGGGAAATTGACAGGGGATCAGAATATAAGTTAAAAAGTTCTGTTGGCTGGTGTGAATAAGTGTTTGTGCAATCGCACACGCGATGTTAAGGTCAGGTCAGAAAATATAGTAAGTACGCCGCTTCCATACGAACAAGAATGTTTGAAATGAATCTCAACATAACAATTATACTAATATCTTCAAACATGCCGCAGAGAAGGCTGAAACCAGAAGTGAATTTTGATTGCGTTCTAACCCTTTTCGCAAAGCATACCACATATGCGATTTAATTTACAAGATCATATTTAGGAATGATATGCACTTTTACTATTTGCAAAAACAAACAGAAGAGCCTGAAATATAAAGAGCCAAGTATTAAATAACAGTTTTCCGCAATTAAACGATTCTTTCAAATCCAAGGAAATAGACAAGAACTAAAACAAAAATGTATTAAAAATAGAATTGTAAGGAACGGGTATTACATCCAAGGGTAGCATGGGAAACGCGGGATAAAAACCTACACATGATTATTTAGGCATTCGGTCTAACCGAGAAACAGCAAAATAATTTCGAGTGAAGATAGGTTCAGCTCGCTTTCGCTTATTGAAGTAAATGTTTTAAGATCGGAGATCCCGGTGTGAGCATCTTCATTTTGGCTGTGTTGAAGTTAATTCAATAATTTTCGCTGAGTGGGACGCAATGCTTCTTTTCCTAAGTTTATTCGGGAATACAGTACTTTCGAATGAGCTTAAAACAGCTGGGAGCAAAATGGATACTAACCTAGTTACTTGGGCTGTGCATTAAAAGTCTATCTGAATGTTGCTAACTTCCTGCTGGTATATATTTGCCAAAGTGTATAAATGTGTATTCTGTTCATTTGGTAATTCAAACAGAGCAAACCACGGAGGCCCCTTCAGACTACTTATGTACTGCGAATGCGAAGGCACGCATGTTGGGAGTTCGGCTGGGGCGATGGCGTACTACGCTAACACAATGGCAGCTAAGTTGATCTGTTCACGCCGGCCGAATGGAAGGTGATGAAGACAAGGAGGCCCAACCCAACTCGAGAGACTGGCAGTTACTTTTCAAAGGCTAACAACAACAAGGACTGGCAGTTAAACGTGTGGAATAATGTGATGTGGTATTGGTGGGGGTGAAAACATTTATTACGAAGGGACAGGAGGTATGTTTGGATCAGCCCGTTAGAGACCGATCCTTATAAGCAGTAGGTGTAGGTCCCTAGTTTGGGACCCCAGTGGCGGTGGCCGCCGCCCAGGCGCGCCCGACCGTGCTACTCCAGAAGCTGATCTTTTCGCGCCGCTGGAATGGAAGTTGATGAAGACGACGGTCCCCCGTACTAAGCGCAAGAGGCTGTTGCTGTTAGCCTTTCAAAAGATGAAAGGCTAACAAATGGTTATGGCCCTGTAGGCCAAAATTTGGCCCACCCTCGAATTTGACCCTCTCAGATTTGGACCAAAATTTATACCCAGGCTAACTTTAACATGCTTAATACAACAATGACCTCCAAATTTCGCCTCTGCCACTCAGAAAACAGCAAACATATAGTAGTAGCAAGAATAACCAAGGATCGACCATTTGGTCTAACAGAGTTAAACCACTCTCATTTTTTAAATGTTAATCTCCAGTGAGGTCACTGCACTCTATTGGTATGTGTCTTGCAGGACTTTAATAATGTCAGCGTCTTCCACAGCGCAGTGCAAGTTGTACGCAAAAAGCTACGATTTTTGCAGCCGAAGCGAAGCCTTGTCGCAATGCTCGCAGAGCATGCGGGAAAGTTCTTGCACAGCTGCAGCTTGTGACCTTTCTTGTTGGAGTAGGGTGCCGAACGCACAACAGTGCGTTTTGCTGCATTTCTGAGATTTAAAATGTGTTCCAGCCCAAATATAATCCTATCGTTCACATCCACATGAGAATTCATAAGGATGTGAATGGGAATTAGTTGGGACGACCTAGTAGCTTTTTTTTTCTAGTCTTGTTCAAAATATACTCCAGCTTGTCAGACTTATCTCATGTCAGTGTTTTCATAGGTACTATTCAAGTGCTTTCAGCTAACAACATGTCCGCATCATAGGACTGAAGTAGTTTCTGGGCCGCTGCATGCATGACTAAAAAAAAACAACCTAAAGTGAAACTTACTGTTGTACGAGTTAGTTTGTTTCCATGTTTCAGCGCTCAGTTCTGTCCTCCTAGTTCTTGTTGTGTTCCAAGCCTTAAACGGCCTTAACAACCTGAAAACAGGTTCCTATATCCCAATAACGACGTGGACGGTGATGCTCAAAGGAAGAAATAATGCTCAACAAAATAGGTGTCTGTGATTTTATCCAGTGCACGATGCGGAAATACGAAGCGTAAAGGATCAGTTCACGCCTAGAGAAAGGATTAGTCCTTGCCGACAGAGTCTTTCATTGTTGAGACCAACTTCATGCTTATTACTTGTATACCCATACCATAACTACAGTGCACCCAGCGGCACGGTTCCACATGTGGCGGTGGTGGAGCATGAACAGTAGTCCTTTTGTGTACACTGGCCGTAATTATGGCGGGAGTCACGCGTGACGGAGTCACACAGCCCTGCGAGCTGGGCAGCGTCCCCAGATAGAGAAAAAAACTGCTAAATATTGGCATAAAAAAAAACGTGCTGCCGCACTAGCACCCATGTCCCGGCTAATTAGCTTTAATGGGTCGACGAAAGAAAGAGCGCTGCCACCTTCATCGGCTTACGCAGATGGTCAGCATAGGCGGGAGATATGGGCTAACTCGGGCGCGCAGGGAGTGAAAAGAAAACACAGAAATCAATGTGGCACGATCGGGCTTTTTTTAGGCCCGCCACGTTTTTTCCACTACCCCCAAAACGAATTGATACGGTCGAATGAGACTCCGTCTGGAATGACTGAGCGACAAATCAAAGGAATGCTTTTGATTTGCACACTTCATTTAAAAACCGCAATGCCGATCACTGGTTGAAATGTGTCTTCCGTTGTTCTTTGTATTTAGTTTCGTGGCCAAGATATATGAGTTTATGAAGCTATAAAGGTTCTGACAGCCGGGAATTGCCGGTCGAGCTTTTGTTTGGCTTTTACTTACCCGCAAAGACTAACGAAGCAGCTCCCTATCCTCCGTGAAGTGGTTCTCACAATTTCTTGTCAGCTGGCCAGCATCGTCGTATGAGATGCCTAAAAGGAAGCGTTCATTTACGAATTGAAGCGGTGATTTGCTTTCCGGCCACAGAACAAAGACTAAAGCACACAAAAAATAATGGGAGTGGGCTCACTCCAACTTGCTATGTTTGAAACATAAAAGGCGCGAATGGAATGAGGGCAAGAAGGAACGTAAAGCAACAGGACAGACGTTTCTTTTTCTGTTTCGAACATGGCTATGAACCAAATAGCCCAAAGTACTTCTAGCCCAACTTGCTAAGCTATGTTGTTTTGGCCCTCTTTGGTCAATTCGCGCGCCATCGAATCAGGTTGCACCACTTTGGTTCATTTACACTTTTTATTTCATTTTTTATAAGTTGGCGAACCTTCCCAGCGCACACCAGCAGTGTCTACTTTAACACTAGGTTTTCAATTCGCTTGCAAGCTGCTCTCGTAACCATGAAAACTGTCATCATTTTCTTTTTGCACCTCCTGTGCGCTCTGCGGTGCAGTCTGTACTGAAGCAGTGACATGCCACAATGGACCAGTGTTGCATTTTGTTCCTGTCATTGACGGTGGAGAGTCCCTGCGAATCAGTGAAAACAGGCACGATTGGTCCGAACACTAACCATCCAGTGCCAAGGAATTTAAAATGTTCCTGAATTGTAAGTGTTTGTAACTATGGTGTTGTGCCTATTGTAATTATGTTAAACGTTTTGGGCGCTTGGATTACACAAGCGGCATATGAAACTAAATGTTAATTTCGAGGATTGTACTTGAGTTCCATTTTTTCTTCGCAGATTCTCGTTGACCAGGTTTTAGTAAACTGTAATTGAAGCGTAGAGGTTACAAGCACTTCAAATTTACTGCAGAAGTATACGGACTCCAGCTAATTAAATGCGGCAAATAAAGTTTCAGCTCTTTGCTATTCGAGCTCTTAAACGGTCTTTTTCTAACGTTATAATTCGCACCATTTTGATGACCTGTATTTAATGCCCTTACGAAGAATTCTTTTCGCGCATTATAACACTGCTAGAGTGGAAAATAATCATCTTCATCTATTAGGAAAAAGAGGTATTGGCTTCCTGTAGCTTTTCTGCGATAACACACATAAAACGTGCATGGTCTGAGTGAAACTAGCTGCGAAGCGAGGTTTGTTTACTCACAGTGAATTTTCGTTCACAGGTGCTAAAAGATTGACTCAACTTGGCTATGGTTTCTCTTCTGACTGGAAACTTAACACCGTAATTGAAAACAAAAACGTGAGTGCCACAGAATGTTGTTGCTAGTGGTGCTGCCGTAATGCATTAAAAAAAAATTAGCTCTCCGGATATTTATTCCCGGATGATACGAGAGTACAGCTCATACGTATGAGATGAGGTGCCTATTTTGGGGAAGAAGCTGCGGTGATGTCAGCCATCTCCTAAAGAGCGCACACTTTCCTGAGTGAAAACGCTGCAGACACACTCTAGCAAATTGGGTGCTCTGCAGCATACGCTTGTTATCTTGCAGAACATCGCTACTCATGCATATAAAAGGTGGCGGTGAAGCCAGTGGCGGTGCCTCGGCTGCGGCACTTCATGTGGCATGCGACTACGGGATGTACAGTCTATGTCAAAAGTAACCAGGCTGCACGTTTTTCTTCTCAGTCGTATATTAAAGACATTATGCCAGCCCTCAAGCTCTAAATCTCTGTATGGTAAAAAGAACCCCTGTTCTCACATTCAAAGAGCTTTTTGATCTTTAGGGAAGCCGTGAAGGCTCTATAATACGAATGAGAAACAAACCATGGAGTCTGGTTACTTTTGACAAAGACTACTGTTCGAGTGCCTCGGCGCAGTCAGTCCAGTGCGAAACACTATTCAAGCGAAAAAGGTGTAAATTAAAAAAATTAAATGGCTTTAGAGTGTATGTATCCCCCCCTATCAGATGAGCGTGGGAGTTGTAGCTGGAGTAGCCCGCGCCGACGAAGAAATATTGACAATACCAGGAACATAAAAGAACAGATCGAATGCTTTGAAAAACGCGGCCTCGCTTCAGATAGCCTATCTTTTCTTTCTACGAAACGTCCTAAATGATAAGCTTCTGTGTCTCACTTGATTAAAATGATCGGCAGGGCGCAATTTTCTGCATTCTTCTTTTTAGCGCACTTCTTACTTAGAGCCAAACACAAAGGGATTGCGAGAAGGTAGTCAGTGTGATAGAGCTCAGACGAAAATATGTTTTGTCCGAAAGTCGAGAAAAATTTCCTGCTAAATTCAGAAAAATACTCTACAAAACCTAAATGCCAATTTCACTAAAATATCCAAGTAGCAGTGTCATATGCAGGTGTTCAAGTTTCATTAAAAGGCAGACTGTAAGCTCAGGCTCTAGTTTCTACCGAGGGCGTTCTCTTTTACAAAACAAAGTAGTGTCATCGTTTTGTTCTCTCGGCATAAGGGTTGGTGCTCCTTAATGTAACAGCTGGCCGAAGGGGGCTGTCATAGATAAGCACTGTAAAAAAAGAAAAAAACCATTACAGCAGGAGACAACTGACTTAAATAAGTTACCTTATCAACTGGCCATAACGTGCTAAATAAGGCGTGCAGGGATTTGAAATCTTCGGAGTATTTGTTTTTTTTTTACTTTTCATTCTTCCCCGGCGACAGTTTAACAGATCTTGCTGAGGCGAATAATGCTTAAACATTTCAATGGCTGTACGCTTTAAGGTATTAAGGCATACAGTTTTTTTTTTATGCATGAAAAACCAGCGGCACAATCTGGTGTGCTTCGTAGGCATAACCTTGACTGTAAAGGCCGGCAACGCAACAAAGCTTGGCAATGTCGACCGGATGATCAGATTCGGCCCGACTTCTGCGGGTACCCACTCTCGAGAGGAAGTCGGCTCCGGCTGTCTTTCTTCGTTCATAGCGTGCAGGCGCTGCGAAATCGGCGCTAGAAAAGCATTCTCTTTAAAAACGCAGCAGAAAGGTGGAAAATTACATAGTGCTATAATATACCAGTAGCTGAGGCGGCTAGAATATTTGAACACAACTGTTTTCGCTTCGTCTCTTTTTTTAAAGGAAATAAACAGGAGCTACATGAGAAAGAACACATATTCAGAGACGGTAAACGCATGAGATTTTCAATGAAAACATGAGCGTGACATGAAGACATGAAGTGTTGTGGATGACTGAACCCGAAAAAAACAATTCGCGTGCGCATTGTTCAAAAAACATGCACAAGTGATAGCCGACAATAAACACGGCCACACGAACAAAACAGAATGATGAAAAGAAGGTGACATTGAATGAGAAGTCTACAAGAGGCAAAAAACGAAAAGTAGAAAACGCATGTAAAATATGTGAATAAGCTGTCGTGTTGGCTCAGTGGTTATGACTCCCGGCTTCTGACCCGAAAGACGGGGGTTTGATCCCGGACGCGGCACTCGAATTTCGATGGACGCGAAATTTTAGAGGCCCGTGTACTGTGCGATGTCAGTGCACGCTAAAGAACCCCTAGGGTCGAAATCTCCTATGTCGTCTTATGGCGTCATGGGGGATTTTAACCCCTATGAACCCATAAACCTAAAACGCGTCAATAACAACAATGTTGAAACAACAAAAAACTAGAGCGGAAAGCAATATCTTTGTCCGACAGAGAAACAGAAGCCGTGTGACGCACTGGTCTTTAAGCTTTGCAATTTTGGCAGCTTCCACTATTTCGCGTGTCAGCTTATTGTAGAATTTCGTCAAAACTGATGTTTCTTCGAATAGAGGACAGCATTGTTGTTTACTGTCACATTTTCGACAATGAAAAGACAATGAGCTAGCAAGTTTCTCAAATATAAACATATCTAATTGCGATGCTCCATTACCTTTTCATTGATATGCATCGTCCTGTGAGATAGTGTAATAAAGCAGAATACATGTTTTGCGCATGCGAATAAGGGGTTTCTATTCCGAATGATACAACCAGTGTTTCTTTTCGTCTTGTCATTTACTTTACGACAAAGTCAAGATAGGCACTGAAGGGTCGAAAAGACCACGTCAGCATCCCCTTTCTTTCTACTTTTTCTGCTTATGAAAACCCTGGTGCAGGTAAAAAACAATGGCTATCCTTTTGTTTTGCTGGCGCATTTCAACTTGGGGGGGCGGCTCCGGTCTGCTTGGCATTTAACATTTTTTCTCCTACGAGAGAAAAGAAGGCCTTGCAGGTATCCAGACTGTGTAAACCTGCACACTTGGGCTGAAAAGTTTTGCGGCAGTTTGTGCTCACATGGCTTTGTCAAGGCGTTGTTGAAAGTTGGCTGTGCAATATTTGTTTTCAGTAGTTGTGATTGTGCGGAGTCATATGCCAAAATGGGTTTTTTGCTCTTGGCTCGAATGCCCAGCACACGCGGTTTGGGGTGAAACAATCTCAGCTCGATAAAGCTCATGGAATTATTGTCTGGCATTTCGTGGGTTGACTCGATCGGTGCAACTGTCGCCGTAAAGACTCAGAAAACTTGAAGTGCTTTTAGTAAAAATACTTCGTTATTACTCTCTATGAGAATTAGAAAATCATGCACGCATCGGAAATTATTTAAAACACGTGAATGTTAAAGGTGGTCAATCAGAGTTTCCTCATGCATGGAAACTAAATGTCGCTGGGCACAGGATCATACATGACCCTATATAGTTGCCCGATATTCTTCCGGTTAACTTCCCTGCCTTTCCTCTTATCCTAATTTCGAGCGTCGCAATGGTATATCAGGTTCCTCTTTGAAAGATTTGCCAGATCACTGTCTAGAATGTGAGAGTAAAGAGCAATGCTCCCATGTATTCGAAGAAACAACAGTTTTCGAACAATGACACAATACGCTGACGCACAAAATACTAGAAGCCGCCAAGATTGCAAAGCTCAAAGTCGAATGCGTCAGCACGCCCTCTGCTTCCCTCTCGGCCGAAGAGATTGCATTGCTGTCTGGCTTTCTCTTGGTTTAACATTTATTCTATTGGCATGTTCTACATGCCCCTATTTTCTTTTCACAGCTGTCTTTCATTATTCTGTTTCTAGTCGTGCTGCCGTGGTAATTGTTGGCTGTCACTTTTGCATGTTTCTGGAGGTAGGCTCACGCACATCGTTTTTTTTTTTGGATTCAATCGTTCTTCATGCCCCGCTCGCTTTTTTTTCATTAAGTATTCCATATCTTCATGTCATACCTTTGAATTTTTTTTCTCATGTTGCTCCTCGTGATTCTATTTAGAAAGAAAAAAAGAGAAAGTGCAAAAAGTTTCTTTAAGTACGCTCGCAGTCTCAGCTCGTTAAAGATAGTGGCTTGGCTGCTCACCTTAACGGTACAGAATCTTGACAAAATCATTCATACCATTTCTCGATGTTTCTATTTTGCTTGTGACACCTCTATTTTAAACCTGTTTATGTTTTTGCAACGTTAGTGGGGGTCTTGTTTCTGCGGTGGCATACGCGATGCTTTGACGATTCTCCTACTAAAATTCGAATTTCAGCTTCTTGTTTTTATTCGCGTCTTGGTGCACTGTCTTCGTCGTGCTACACGCTGCTGAAATACAATGCGACCCCAATCAGGACGACAGCTTGTCCAATTAAACGCAATATACTTTCACTTTCTTGGTTCCTGCAGAGTAGCACGTGTTAGTGTGGGCTGTTGCACAATAAAAAGAAAATGCCTGATTGATTGCTAGTTTTGTAACTGCCGGAGGAGGCAGTTTGCTTTGTACTTTTTTCCAAGCAAGATGGTTTGCTAGCGAAGGTGTCGTGGCGTCTTACGGTCAGTTATAATGCACAACTCTGCACAAGCATGCACAGTTCTACTTAATCATTTCAACATGAAAGTCACCTTAATTATCTGCCCTACAGCGCAAGCAGCTTCCTGCGTGCCCTCCGAACGTTCTGGGTTCATGAAGCGCAAATTGCTTGAGCTGGAAGCCGGAGCCAGAGAAGCGTGCATAGCCCTTAAGTGAGACAATTTAAAGTAATTGCACTCCTCGGTCGCTGTTGAGTTGTACGTGGTTGTATGCTATTATGCAATGCTATGCAAATGAACTAAAATGTATGGTTCGACTGCCAGTTTTCCAACTGTTGCTGGCTGAATTACTATTTTTAACTTGCCCCTTCAAGCAAAACGATTCGCGGGAGAGGGAGTCGGGGCTTTTTTTCGGCCACTAAAAAGCCACAGCCATGCACACGAATCCCGGCCTCTATTTAACCATTAGCAAACGAAACTCAGCCTCGTTATTTGCCCCACACCACAAGTAGTTTCCAGCGTGCATTTATAACTCCCTTGGTTCACGAAGCGCAAATTGCCTGCGCTGAAGGCCAGAACCAGAAGAGCTTGAGAACTGTGCTATTGCGGCAGTGGAGGGCTTCCGTGTGCGGCCCATTTACCCTGTCAACACTTCCTGCCTTGCAGGGGGCGATGGGGGAGGTGAACAAGTGAGTATTTTTCACCGTTACTTGTGGCGGCAGAGGACAGAGGACAGCGGTGCGCTGATCCGATTAGGCCTTCTCCCAGAGCCGCGAAGCACGGTTTGCTCTAGCGCGCCCCGAAACAGCTCTCTGTCTTCCCTAATGCACGCAAGGAATGCCATGAACTGCAGAAAACGAAACATGGGGACGGGAATGTTAGTAGGCGCTCATAATGGTGGCATCGTCAACTCTGTAGCTAGGCAACACGTCCACAGGCGAACAGCACTGCACTGCGCGTCAAAGAAAGCGACGACGTTATTCATGTTGCTGACAGGGAGGTCAGAGGGACAGAAGGGCTATTAAATAGGACTGGCAGTCGCAGAGTCATCAGTTTTCGGTGAAAAAAAAAAGCAGGTGAAAGCGCTGGCCTAAGCGCCTTCTGGTATCTGTAACGAAAGCCGTGTCTACGGACGCGCTAGGGTTATGTACAGTGCTCATGAGTAATGGACCCAATCCTATACGTTATACTCCCGTATAGTCGCTTGGTGGCAACGGATCGGGAACGCAGAGGGCACGAAGATCCATAAATAAGAACAAACGTTCATTGCAGGATAGTGTGGCGATGAAAATAACGTGCTCTATGTGGTGTAGCCGACTGGTGCAATGATCGGCCATCGATCAGTCGCCTGTCTGGCTCACTGCTTGTATTTTTGTGACTGAGTCTTTGGTTCTAGTTCATAGGATGCCCTTTGTCTCACTCCTGGAAAATGTTACAACTAACACAAAAGAACAAACAAAATTTTGATGTACCCGGCCTGACGGATAAAAGGAAGGAAAAAAATGTCTAATATTTGTCGCACTATTCTACGGAAATAATAAACGAGGGTAGTTGATGCGGCAGTGGCTGATGCGGCTTAATTGCTTGCATTTCGGGTGCCAACTACACTTAGGCAGTTCACATGGTGCTTCCTGTTAAAATCGCCTTTGGGCTGTGGCAAACTTAACATCGTGACTATGAGAGGTAACAAACACATATCTATTGGCGGAAATTCTTACGGAAATAAATAACAAATTTAACTGCGAAGATGCATTCTGAAATGTACAGGCGTCGTCTGCCCAAATAAATTTAGCCTCATTGACAAGATGCATTGATACGATGTTGTTTCAACGACCGTTTACAAATAGCGACATCATTTGTTCAGATGACTGAGTTCAGTGCTGACACCGAAACATTACAATTACTGTGGATATGCGCTTTATTCAGAAAGCTGAAAACATTAGTAGTTTTTGTGCGGGCTAAAGTGAGATAGCTGTACGAACTTTATTGCTTCAATCTAAATTCAAAATCTTGTATCTGAGATGAATTCAGCCGCTCAGATTTCACGTGACCACGAATAATCACTATGGAAATAAGGTTCAACCAAATGGCCTTTATTATATAGCCTCTGAAATGCTCGCAGTTGCCTAAAACGTCGTCAAGCATTCTCGCGTAAATGGCACCTTCGTGCGCTCTTTACGAAACGACACCTCGCCGTACAATGGGCCTCGGAGTTCCCAAATTTTACGAGCGCTCATTTCTGCAACGAAACGATGTGGCTTCACAATCATTGGCGTGCTGTGCGGTGCGCTTCTCCGCATCGTTCCTGTTTATAAAAATCAGAACGTGCTAGAAGTCGTCGGAAGCCATCGACGCAAAGGAACGCATACAGTCGCTCCACGAAGGCACCGAGAGTTCGTACATCGGCCCGCTCGCATCTCGGCCAGGGTAATGAACCTTGCCGCAATCCGGGCCGTGCCCTGAGGCGGGGGTGCCGGGGCGCTGGAGCGCCTAAATAGCCTCGTATAACGTTGCAACCTTCAGGAGGCAGCCAGAGCCTGCAGGCCTACGATTCCGCCCTTCACTTTGTAGCTGCTTTTGCCAAGCTACGCAGCTCCGTGCACGCGTACCTAAGGATCTTTCTTGCAGCAACATCAACGCGTTGCCCAAACACCAACGCAATTTTCCTTGCAGCTCGCCTAACCCGCGGCTCACGGGAACACTGTAACTACTGTAAACGGCCGTGTTGTTTATCACCGTTGCTTGGCTTTCGCCGAGAAGACATTTCAGCAATGCGATTCGGTCGCGGCACAGCTGTCCCGTAATGCAGCGCTGTTTAGCGTGCGACATGTCAGTGTTATATATGTGAAACAGGCTCCCATACGAGGTGAAATGTTGTGGCAACATGTACACGTTGCCCAAGGAAGTATCTAATCGCCCGTCGCACGCAACCATGAGGTGCTATTTTGTCCTTTTCTCAACAGATTCAGGGCGAACAGTATGCGCAGGCAAGCGTTAAGTACTGTTTTTTTTCCCTGGTGACAATATGGCGAAGATCACGAATGATTAACAAAAGTAATTTAGAATTGGCATCCGGAACTAAGACACCTGATATGAGCGTATTCAAATAAGTTTTGCCGCGGCTTCGAAAAAAAGGCCATTTAAAAACAGTTCCAAAGTTCTTGCAATTATGTTCTGATCGCAACAGAGGAACTTCGTTCTGTGAAATGTATTTCGCTTTTTTATTATTATACAAATATAAACTTTAAAATCCCTTGAATTACAGGGTCCAAAAATGTTTCCTTCCCGAATGGTGCGCTCACTACACTATCGCATGTTTATCTGATTTGGTACATTCAAAGCTGTTCGCAGCGCGGAATGAGAACACTCAGACTGGAGAGGAGAAGCTCTTGTTTGGGTGTTCCCATTTCTGTAGAACAGTTTAATGTGTTTCGCTGCTTCGAATACCAGAAATGGCCAAAAATTCGATTTCTTTGAAAATTGTTGTATCCGCTTGTATGCCTCGATTTTTATATTGTCCCCAAGTTGCATTACTGAATTCTAAACGAAAGTAGTGTAAAAAAAAAAATTAGGCACCGCGCCGGCTGTGCGTCGCGGAACAATGTTCCATCAGTGAAGCTTTTCAGCGTTATGGTTTTCTGCTTAAGTACTGGCCTTGCGGAACAAAATTAATGCTCGCAGTCGCTCCATCTATTTTGAGCCCATTTCTTTTGTTGCTCAGCGAGGACCATGCTGCAGGTTAAGATATCTTCGTTTTTCAAATTTATGAATTTTCGTCTAATTTTTGATATGTTATCAGGCATATATTGAAAAATTCAAGTCCAAAATTTGAGCTTTGCGAAGAAAGATCTTAACTCTTAGTATTTCTTGACCTTCAGCAGCCCAGTAGGAACGCAGCGAATCTTGAACAAGCATTGTACCACATTTTCTTAAGGGCAACCTTTCACAAAATTATGAAAGAAAAATACATTATAAAATAATTTTATAAAGAAACAACACTAAATATTCGTAAGAGTAGTAAAAATATGTTTTTAATATCGATCAATAATTTCTATGGAAGTGCACGAAGAAACAAATAAATTTGCGGTAAAGACAAATCACGTTTAACGGGTATGCGCTATCTGGAACAGCAACGCGCCCTTCGTGTCGTGTCTTCACAGCCTTCATTTTCCATATTTTATTTCCACTTGTTTTCACTGGCCCCATCCCGTAATTTAGCACTATTGCTATAGAGCACAAATGCATTTCCGGTCGATTGTAATGACTCAAAAAGTAACGCCGCAGCCAGATGTTTAGACATGATCACATTGTTTAAAGGCTTTTCTCCGCGAAGTGTGAGATTCAAAACGAAGTTACCACTGCTACAGCAGCACTTTACAGAAGGGTAGTATAAACTACCATGTGCTCCTTTCTCTGGATATCAGAAATGTTGAAGCTCCAAACTTTCGCGCATTAAAAGAAAGTATTCACTTCGGTCAGGGGCTGACTTCTGTTTATTTAATATTTATTTGTCGCAGATCGGGCCGCAATGTTAGAAATTTCTCTACTCTTAAATCATAGCACCCACAAGCCCTTGGCGCAGTTTTGGTTGCCCTCATCTGCGCCCAATCTTAAATGTAGGAATAAAAAAATGCCCAGGCTTAGCTTGGTTAAGCCAAGAATGCGTTGCATATTGCGCAGTCTTTTTGCGCGAGGTATTGCTTGGAGGCACTCGATTTTCTCAGCAGCTTTTCCTCCGTGACGTATGGATGGATGGATGGATGGATGGATAGGAGCGCCCCCTTTGAAACGGGGCGGTGGCAAGCGCCACCATGCTCAGCCGTCCTTCCTTTTTCTTTCTTTTTTTGATTTTTTTTATTTTTTTTTCTTTTTACGTGGTTTGGTGACGTCACGTCAAGTGGTTTGGTGGCTGCCCGGCCGCGCCCAAGGGCTGAACTGAGTGATTGCAATATGCTACGCATAAAATATTTCATGACGTCATGTCTTGCCTGTGCCGACGAGGACGTGGCGAACTGAAAGGCAAGTCAAGCATCAAAGCCAGCCCAAGGCTACTGTATACTAAAAGCTTATTGCGAAACAGAGAATCCTGTTTTCACATTTTTAAAGCGGCTTAGCAAGACAGATGAGCAGCTACAAAGCAGGCACGACAAAGGGAGATCCCAGGCGTGAACTCCAGAATAAACGCTTAACAATGGCTCACCCTTTTTTTTTGTCAGTGGTTGGGTGACGTGCAAAGCATTCTTGCCTCCCCTTCCGTCTCCAAAAGAATGAGGAGAAACTAGGAAGAAATTTAAGGAGCGCTTTCGCTACGTTGTCCCAGCTGCTTCTGCTTAGCGCCTTCGTGATGCTGTCGGCGCAGGAGCTGTCACCAACTGCCAAAAGTGGCTGCGGGGGCTGCTAGAGTTAAACACTGCTCTTTTTTGTTTTGTCTGAAGTCATTAGAATGGATCTTCAACACTCCACGAAACGATAGAGAACAAGCGCCGGGCAGTAACAAAACAATATTCCTCTCCAAAACGCTGTACGAGATTATGTGGCAGCTGCGTTCATAGATCAAAAAGAAAGCACTCCAGCATGAATATGGAAAATCATATCCGCAAGGATGGTGGGCTCAGTCGGCGTCATGCCAAGAAAAGTGAGGGGTATGGGATGCCATGGTAAAGAATCCTCATGCCTGAATGCGCTCACGAAGCGGCGAACAACCAACGAGAGCGGAAACGACATCAGTTCGAATGAGTGCGTGGACGATGGTAGAGACAGGCAGTTGCTGGTGACGAAGTTTCCCCTGATGTAACTCGCACTGCTGCCTTTTCCTTTCTTTTTCACAGCTTCATCAGGCGCTTCGAACTTCATGATTTTCCACTTCATGTATACGCAGCGCCCTTCGATTTCGGGTTTTGGTTTTTCTGAAATTCGGGGGATAAAAATCGGGTCTATACTTCATGTTAAAATTTGCGGACAAATCCGGTTATTCGACAGAGCTTCATTACAAGGATTGTTTGCGGATATTATTTCCAGGAAATAAAATTCACTATTAGCCCTCGTTTTTACGCGTTGCGTGACAATGTGTTGCTGCTAATTTGCTCAGCAAATAAAGGAATAAAGGGCTCGAGCAAGAATGTGTTTGCCAATAAGATGTGGTTTGGTGGTTTGGTTTATGGGGTTTAACGTACCAGAGCAACTAAGGCTATTAGAGAAGCCGTAGTGGAGGGCTCAAGAAATTTCGACCACCTGGGGTTCTTTAAAGTGCGCTGACATCGCGCAGTACATGGGCCTCTAGAATTTCGGTGCCATCGGAATTCGACCGCCGCGGCCGGGACCGAAACCGCCTATTTTGGCCTCTTGCCTCTTAAAGGTACTTTTTGAACTTGTCGTCAGATTAAGGCAACTCATGAATAAGAGTTTCAGCGTTACAATGATTACAGTAACGATTAACTGAGAATACCGCTCTATTAGAAGTACAAGACATCCGCTAGTTGCCGTGTGGTACCATATACTTCGCGCTCTGGCGAATCGAATTTTACTAAAAGGGCATTTTTCGGGCGGCTAGAAGTTGCATTTATGCCAATTTTTCAGAAACCCTCGGGGGTGTAAGTGTCGGGATAATCTTTTTCAAGTGAAAAAGATTAGCCTAAGCGCACTGTTTAGTTGTACGCTTCCATTTGGATGAAATGAACATTCACCTTGATCATACATCTGCCGAATGGAAATGTAAGAATATAGGCTGTTGTACAATCGTATTCATGAAAACATTAGCTCTAGAAACTAAACTTTCAGGCCACAGACTGAACTTGCAAAGAGTGAAACAAAAATTAGGCAAACTTTGCAATTCAACAAACACGCTTTTCTCCACTCCCTGAATAGCTTCGTCAATACTAAAACGCAAACCTGATAAAATTCGCAAGTGCGGTTCTGCTCAAGAGCACCTGCCACGTAGAGTGCAATGACAGTAAGAAGGACCTACAAGTAGCAGAGCTCCCGGATCGAACGGACAGAGACGAGCAGCCATCGCACGGAGGACCGAGGGAGCGCGAACGGGAAGGGCGTGTGTTGAGCGACAGGAAATCAATGCGGACGGGGCCCCGACCGCGCCTGCCTGCTGCGGGTCCGCTCAGCGCGCGGTGTCGATCGTTTCTGACCTCAGACGCCGCATAGACGGGCAGCCAGGTGCTTGGCTGTGGATAGCATAACCGAGGAGTTGTATTTCCCTGGTCTTGCTTGGTCGGCACTGATTGGTATGCTACCGTTATCTGTCAGAGCAGAGTGAGCGTATCTTGGATGACATGTTTTTTACTGAACATGTTTGGCAAAAGACTTCACACCTGTACCTTGGTCAGCAGGAAACGAGGTCAATGTTTCTAGTGACCTGAAATAAAGTAAACCAATTAAGATCGACAGCGCTTCCATAGGTGGACAAATGGTTGCGATTGTGGTTGTTAGTGACAGAACATTCTGGTTTGGTTTGGTTTGGTTTATGGGGTTTAGCGTCCCAAAGCGACTAAGGCTATGGGAGACGCCGTAGTGGAGGGCTCCGGAAATTTCGACCACCTGGGATTCTTTGACGTGCACTGAAATCGCAGAGCACACGGACCTCTAGAATTTCTCCTCCAAAGAAATTCAACCTCCGCGGCCGGGATCGAACCCGCGTCTTTCGGGTCAACAGCCGAGCACCATAACCACTGAGCCACCGCGGCGGCAGAAGAACATTCTGGGTTTTTGTACGTAGTACAAACACCGAAGGAAACTCAACGGCTAAGTTTTTCAGCAAGAAATTCCTATTTCAAGCCGGCCACAGTGCAAGGCTAGTAATAATGTCTCTGCAATGTTCCGCTTATTTTCTGAAATGAATAAGAATACAAAGCAATGAGCAAACTGTCTGAAAAATGAGCTGAATTTTCGGCAGGGAAAGACTGCAAACAGGAAACGGTTGAAAGCTTGCGAGCGCTTTACGGGGATTTTCGAGCAACAAAACTGCAAATTAAATATATCTCACGCTCTGGACGGGGCAGAACGAAAGAAAGAAAACAAAAGAAAATTTTTTGCAACAACAAAAAAAGCATATTGATGAATGCCTGCCACGGTTTCATTATCTTGTCAGCCATCGAGTTCCTTGCGCGGCTGCCCGAGTGAGTTTACTGCCAGCTACAGCGATTCGGGAACAAAGTGTGATTATACAGGGCCATTTAGAAGTACTGCCAGTGGTCAACAGAAAACGGTTCCGTGATCATTAGTGTGCGGTCTTCAATACAACATCGGCCCTTGGATTCGCCACTGAGGCGCTCGCACAACAAAGGTAAGCCTGCTCAATTCCTTGTCTACGTCAATGCTTATTTCAGTTTGGTCTTAGAACCGTGTACCATTTGCTTACGAGGCGACATGCGCATTTCGTTATCGACAAGGGGTGCTTTGAGCGAGAGGGGCATGGCTATTTTCGAACGCATGGTGCTAAAGTGTGCACACGCATAAAAAAAAAGGGAAGCCTCCTATGCCTGGTGCCGAGCGGCTGCTCATGATTAATGGCACCGCGTTGCACATGTAGAGTGGCCGTATAAACGCCGCCAGGGCTTGGCCTCGGCAGGCGGTCGGCCGGTACAGCACAAGTGAGATAGCACAAACGTCCCCGTCCCGTCGCTGCGGAGAACACCTGAGGGAGCCGGGAAATGCAGACTTTTTGGAACGGTCGGAGCTCCACACTCAATTCCCCGAGGCCCAGGGTCGAGACGAGATAGCCACGTGACAAACGATGTGCCGGCTAGGCGGTTGTCAACACCTGCCCCGCAGAGTATTTGCATTTCGCCTCGCTCTGTCGTTTGCTGCGGAGGTGCGCATCCTGATACATTTATCATTCGCACTCGAAACATGCGGTAATAATGTTTCCGTATGAGGTGTAATGCACAAAGGAATATTTTGTGCCTAAAAGCCGGGAAGGATGTTCCTGGTGTGAGATGCAATGTGCGCAGCCACATTTTATGCTTTCCTTAAAGATGTTATGCGATATCACCGTTGCCATAACAACGATACAATGCTACAGTTGGCTATCCTCCGGCCGCTATGGGAGGAAATGACGCTGATATCAGGATTCACTGGACATTGGTATACGTAGGAAATTTACTATCCCACGCTTAGGCACTACCTTTGGGGCTGCTTTCCTGGACTGCAAAACTCCCAAAAGAAATGATATAACACATTCTCTCATTCCCTATCAATCTCTCATTCCCTATCATTCTCTCGTTCCCTATCATTCCCTACCAACGAAGAACCCGTTCAGGCAATGAGGCTAAGCCATAGCTAATCTGGGGCATGACATAATTCAACTAACGTTTTATTGGGTTCATGGTGGCGCAGACCACCATGTGCCTGCAGACATTAATAACTCGTCTAAAAATGTTTTAAACGTGTCTTTTAGTGCTCTCAGTAGCGTAAAAGTGGCAATGTAGAAGTCAAGTTCATTTTACTTCATGTAATACATTTCTTTCTGCTCATGTGAAGCTGTCAAATGTATTCTTCTTTTGACAGCTTCATTTACTTTTATTTCCTATTTTATGAATGACACTTTTGACGTTTTGCCTCTGCTGTTGTCATGAGTTTGGGAAGTTGCTTGATTAAGCTGTGGGTAGCAGCAGCTTTTTGCAGCTGCGCTATGCGTGCCCCTTCTGTAAAAGAAAAACTGAAATTTGTGTTTGTTTAATCTGAAACTAGAGATGCCTCTCGGGTGACAAAAGTCTTAAGTGGAGTTTCGGCGAAATTCGCCAGATGTGGCATGTGTAACTCAACAAATCACTGGATATTCACTCTTTCAATCAAAACCGACCCTAGCTTATCCTCGAACACTTAGATCAACCCGTGATTGTGCTGGCACCTAAGCGCCATGCACGAGTAAGCGTGATCACTTTGAGTGAGGCCTTTAATAAGTGCCCTTGCTTGTCGCTGTGGCTAATTTCAGGAGAGGTGTTGAGTGATGAAGACGGAGTTCTCGAGGTACGACGACTGATTTTTATTAAGTTTTAATAGTTTAATTACCACAGCATGGAGAATCGACCACTAACACCCTGACAACAGAATGCCTGAGAAGATAGATCAATTTAGGCATCAACTACTGATTACGGTGCACGGGTGCGCTACCATCCATGGAGGTGCAAAATATAACCACACAGCTTTGTCAAAACTCCCGCAGTTGAAGCCCTCTTCTTCTTGTTTCAGAACTTGAGTGCAGGACCACTTCCGGTCTAGGGCAGTCGCTTTACTTGGTCAGCTATCCAGTACAAATAGCAGATGGCAGGTTGTGTTGAATCAGTGAACTCGAATCGGGAATGGGGTTATTGCATTGTATTTAGGTGAATTGGGCGATGTGAGGTCGGCTTCATTTACCGGAATGACTACTACTTTGGACAAAGAGGAATAGAGTCCATAAGTTTCCATTTGTAGATTCTTTTTCCGGCCAGTAAACCTGAGATTGCCACTTGTAGAAAAGCACTATTTATTTCATTTTGTTTACTCAATTATCCATCGGAGCTAAAACAGAATCCGAAGGCTTCAAAACTCTGTTCCCTAAGTGAAGCTGTGTTCTCTGAATGCTTGAATAAAAACAAGTTTTAGAAAACAACCTTTGCTAGAATAAAAACAACTTTTCTCTTGTTATGAAGGGGATATAGAGGTAATGTTTGCAGAAAGTAAGGGAAACGACGACGCCAAGCTGAAACATAATCGAGGAAAGAAGATAACAGTACAAGAGCCTTGTCTTCTTCCGAGGCATCATTAAGAGCTTGAATATGACATTTATTTTCTCTAACGCCGTTTCAAGAACTGACATGCTGTACGTCTCATAAAGCCGGCAAACAACTGATTTAAGAACAGATTACTAAAGATTAGCAGCATCTAAGACGGGACACAGAGCAGACTGCCACGTTGTTGCCCTTTCTCTTTGAAGCCAATCAGGCCTGCCTTCTTTTTTAAGATCGTTCTTTCATTTTCCACGTGATCTTAATCCTTTCCTTTTATCCCTTGAATATTTTGTTGGGGGTGGTCGTCTTTTCTAAGACACCGATGGGTAAACATTCTGTAGGATTTTACCTTTTCCTCAACAATTGCCTTCCGTTCGTTGCTCGTATGGAACCTTCAGATTTTCAGAGCGTTGTCCTGCTTGTGCACATCTTGGCTTTCCTGTTCTGTGATCTTTCTTACGTGCGCTGAGAAAACTGAAGTACTTAAATTCGAGGTTGCAGGTCGCATTGAGTGGGAGGAATACAAATACTAATACAGTCTCAAATACCTCTCGGCTGAACGGTTGTTATCTATAAAAGAAACACTGTTCTCCATTAAATTTGACAACCACCTCGTTGAGGAAAGTGCACAACAATACTCGGCTTAAGAACTCTCGTGCCCAGTTTTGGTATATGGACACGTTTCCAAAATGTCAAAATATGACATGGTTTTTGCATAAATCAAGTTTCGAATAACTTTTTTATGTTCTGTTTCATTTCCAATCAAAACATTGGCACAAGAAAAAATCATTCTTGTCACGTTATTAAAATAACGCGTCAAGAATAAAACAAACATCTCAAATTTTACTTAAGGAATATCGGATTATGAAGTCGTAAGGTTTCTTTAATTGGCTAAAACACTTCAGCCACGCTAACATCAGAGCCTTTCAAACACATTTTAAAAATCTATTAAGAAATGGCTGGTACACATAAGGAAGCCAGGCTGCATAAATAAGTCTAGGCTTTATCATGGAAGATAGTTTTGCCACGCTAAGAATTGCGTAATGTCCGTTCAGAATGCGTAACTTCGAGGCCTTCGGAATTCGTTTCGGTGCAGCGCGTGGCCCTAATGACACCATGTGCTCTCAAGGCAGTGCACTGGACAAGCGCGGCGGGTGCAAAATCCGAGCCCCCGGTCTAAGCACCCCGGGTCCGGAACCGGCCGGCTGGAGATTGCGTGCCGAGCCGTGGAGAATCTATATCGCTTCGGCAAACAGCTAACGCTAGGCCTGGGCGGCCGTGTAATTACGACGGCCGGGCGAGCTGCGATCCGGGTTCGCACAGGGAGGTACGAGGCATAGGCATCGCTCTTCCAATCTAGCCGCTCTGATCATTACAGATTAGCCAATCTCCTTTATAACCTGCCGCAAGATCACGTCGGCGGCGGAGACCAGACCGGACTAGCAACCCGTGGTGTTGGTGATGAAACCTGTAGGCACTCCGAATCGTTGCCACTCTTTGCATTAAAACTTACAAAGGCCATTGAAGGCATGCTCTCGAGAGATTGCTCTCCTCTTTCGCAACGAATATGTTGTGAAATGTTTTGTACTGGCTTAGACGTTGAAGGGTAGACATTGCACTTTGCTTGAAGTGAGTAGCGTAGTTTACCTTATCCGGGAATTCATCATACTAGCGACGCCTGAAAAGTAAAAATTATCTGCGAGCCGGCTGTTGCTAGCCGATGGGGTTGCAAAATTTAAAAGCACATTGAGCCTAAGATCCCTTAGTAACAGGTCCGCACCCGTGATTTTGGCAGCGTGACATATGAATCCTAGGCTGTTTTAACGTTTCAAGTTTTTTCTAGCACTCGGCCTGGATTTCTGGGGTAATCTGTACCTTTCACTGTAGTTCAGCAATTCGTCAGGCAAACGGTTATCTCTAGCTTTGTTATCGACCCAACGACTCGGAAAAATCCTAGCTGTGTCGAGACCTCTTCTTTTTTTTTTGCTTTAATGCCACAATTGTCTATAGTTTAATAAGAAAAAAAACGCATTCTCTTACTAATAACAGTGACTGTCCATTCGCATTCCCACGCTGTTAGGTTATCGCGCGAAAAATATTAAGAAAAACTAGGGTTAGAATTCTGTTAGAATTCCTGCGGCTACTCTCACTCGGTGGTCTGCTCTTAAAATAATAAAAAAGGCAGTATATCTTCTGAAAGAATAAATCAGTGTCACGAAAACGGTCTTCCTTCAAGAATTGCGAACAAGATCTCCGTCTGGTGGGCGTGTCTATTGTCCTGCTTTCTGTTCGAGAAGAACCAAAAGGAAATGATTTGATTTCGTTCATACGCAGCTGACGTTTCTGTCATAAAGGCTTGCGAAATTCTTGAATTTAAGTTACTGACTTTGACGGCGATGGTATCGTGAGCTGTGGGCTGCACTGCCAGAGAAAGGGAATATTTTCTCTTAACTGTGGAGAGCGTTCGGTATAAGGAGTAATAGTTCCCTTTACTATAGGCCATATGTTTTTCGCGAAATATTTTCGTCTATGTTAGTCAGAAAAAGACAAAGTCAATTCTCCAAGTTGTTCAATTTCGTATGTCGCTGAATCCATTGTTCTCTGTGTCATAGCTGACGCCATTTTTGACCAGCCACTAAGTTTTCTACCTAAACGCAGTCGGAAGTCCTGAAAAATTTGTCAAGTACAACTCCTTCAAACAGTAAGTGGATAACTGTACAAACTAGAAGAAAGTAAATGGCATTCGCCTGCGGCTACTCTCATCAAGTTTGTGGCAATCCTTCCTGCATAATCGAGTAGCAAGGAATGAAAATTTTAAAATGTACCTCAATTCAGATAACGGTTATGAAACAGCAAGACATTGCTGCGTCAACGGCATATACCTCATGAAGATAGATGCATGTATTGATAATAAATCTATTCATGAGTTCCGTCTTCTCCCTCATTGAGC
Source organism: Amblyomma mixtum (assembly GCF_055824585.1). Taxonomy (NCBI): domain Eukaryota; kingdom Metazoa; phylum Arthropoda; class Arachnida; order Ixodida; family Ixodidae; genus Amblyomma; species Amblyomma mixtum. Next base: position 119,426,510 of record NC_143017.1, read on the forward strand.
GAAACATCACTTTCAAATGCGTAAGAGAAGGCACACGGTTCAGCTCTGTGCTTTTAACACGCGTAGTTCAGCCTAATGCATTCAAGGTTTGTTTTCTATGAGCTAAAGAGGTACGACGGGACCACAGCGAGTGGTATGAGCATGCGCCAAGTGCAGGGTTCGATCCGTAGTGTCACCCGGATACCCACCGGTGATACAATGGGTACAGGCTTTCTCTTGTTTCAGTTGCTTGGGGTAAAACGATCGCGCAATGGGTGTTTTACCCCTACTTGCGTAGACGTAAATTCGTCGTGCAATGACGATCTTTGGCCGTGGCTAACCTTGCGCCATAATAATTCGTCATCATGGGGAAGCATTAGAGGGAAATCTTTTACAGCCCATTGAAGCAATATCGACGCTGCTTTCTTCTTCAAAAAGGAAGGAAAGCCGTTTTCGCTAAACTCAGATTACATAAGCTATTTAAAGTAAGCAAAAATTATGCGGTGGCAAATAACCTACAACTAAGACTCTTCTTTTATGATGCATCCGTGAAAAATGATCCCGTTTGCACGTAGGACCGAAACAGTTTAAATGTTGCTGACCGGAGCTCAGCGCTGCTGGAATACGAAGGTTTTCAAGAATTTCCGTACCCACTTCAATTATCAAACAGAGCATAACAATATATTTTTTGCGAAAAGTTCTTGAACGCCCGAGTAGCCATCCCCTTTACCTTTTTGCTCACTGAATTTACCTTACCTGAGACATTTTTCACAGTTCAATTTTGGAGCAGGCGAGAGTAATTATAGACACAAACATCTAAACGGGGTGATCTCTCATCAAAGGGATTCTACATACATTTAGCTAATAGGCGTCAGTATGTCACTTTGGTTTTGAGCACAATTTTATCGTGTAGTTTTACTTACATCATCTCAGCATTCTTTTTACTGATTATAAGTCTTTGTTGCAATTATTTTCTTGAGCTTTAAAATAAGGTACGGGAGAACGATGCAGGCAGGTGACAGCAAGACATGTGTCCTCTGCAGACATGAAGAGAGAAACTTGTTCCTAAGAAGGTTTTTACAAATGGAGTAAAAAAAAAACGCTTTTAAAAGGATGAAGCAATTGCCGGCTTCCGAGGGAAGTCCAGTAAAACACCTGCGGGCATTTCCTTGGTTGTCTGGTTGTGCGGGGATTGCAACCGACAGCAGAGAACATTTTTCGAAAAGCGTTGGTTTTGACACCCTCGGCGGTACGTTTTCTTTGCGCGGACAAATCGGATTTGCGGTGTTTGAAAAAATAATTTCGAGGCGTAATTGAAATACGCGCGCAGCCGGTGGTCGCGCCACAAAAGTGAGAACTTTGAGTGAGAAAGTGAGAAAGCACGGGACGACGGCGAGACTGTGCTTTGTTCGTGTATTCCTTTGAGAAAGGCAGATAAAGTGAAACTGCATCGGTGCTGAACGTGTTGAAGGATGAAGGGGGCGACATAAATTCATTGGTGAGGGTGTATTAGGGACAGTCGGTTCAATATTTTTCACCGGTTTGACTGAACGGCATTTTTTTTTGCACACCGACCTGGTTTTTGCACCGGGCAACACCAAATTTTCGCCTTCTGATGGTTTAAGTTACCATAGTGATTAAGGTCTTGTTCCTTATCACAGCAAGTACATGTTGAAATTGTAATCTGTTCTGAAAATAACCAAAACTCCTTGATATAGGAGAACCGTTGTTCGCAGTTATTCCGGTCCTTTCGGCTGTCGTAAAGCTGCGATGAGCTGTCCTTGGCAGCTTTTTCTTGAAAAAACAAACAGAATGATAACTAACGACGTCATAGTTGGGACCGTGGCTCGGGAAGTTTAGTACATCTTTACAGATTTGAAAGCACAGGACTAAAAAGACGTGGGCGACAGACCACATTCAGTGTTAACTGCTTCGTTTGTTCAGCCATCCAAGAATAAATGTATAAGAAGGAGAGGAACAAAGGAAGAAAAATATAACCCATGATAACGCAATATTACAAGCGTTGCTGGGAGCATCGTGAAGTAAGCAATGCGGTCCAAGAAGCCATTGCTTTTTCAAGAAGGCTGCTAGACGGCAAGCTTACGCTCTGTGGTCCTCGCTGATGAAAAAACAGCGTTTCAAAGATTCCCCCTCTCTTGGAAGCGCTTTGTAAAAATATCTTTGGAGCGCTTATTCTTCATCAGAGACGACCATAGAGTGTCTGTCAGCTTTTTCGAAAAAGAAATAGCTTCTTTGACTGCACTACTTGATCCACGATACGCTTAGGAATGGCTGCAATGTTGCGTCATTCGGGTTACTTTATTCTAGCTTTATTTGTCTTCCTTTTTTGTGCATATATTCGCAGCCGGAGACATAAGAGAACAAGTTGATAGCGCGGTGTGTCGTCCACTTTTTCTTGTCTAGCGTGTTTCTGGGTGTTTCGTAACAGCGACAACTTGATACGGGCTATGTACCATCTGCTACAAAAGTTTACTGTCCACTGCACAGTTGGGATGAATGGCGCAAGGGACTGTAAAGTTATGCAACAGGCGGTACGTCGGCTTCTCCTCTGGCAGCGCGCATGGCGTGAGCTATCTGTAGGCGTTATGTTTCCAAAGTTGATCGTCATTTACAACATTGACGTCACAAGGCTTCAGGCGAGGGAGTTCTATAGTTACGAAGCGCTTTAAGCGCGGTGCATATGTACATTTATGGAGAAGAGTTTGCGGAAGGCGGTTTGGAGAAAAAAAAATTGGAGGCGTCATACCCTTAAGCTTCGCTTTAAGGGTATGACGCGATATTGTAATTAGTTAATTCTTATATATGCAGAAGTCCATTCTCTACATTAGTAGATCCCTGGGAGTTCTTATACCGGTCTTGCGTAGTGCCGCCCCCCTGGGGACACCGGACATCGCACGGTAGTTACGTGATGGCCGGTATTCCCAGCGGTGGGAATTGTGCGACCAAGGTTGCTCTTCCCGAGTGAGCGATCGTAAATATAACTGCCCCCTGCTACGGTAGGCAGTTTGCTTACTATCTGGTCGGCAGTTTTTGATGACGGTACAAGGTAACGTCACCTTGAATGGTACGACAAAACAGCGCTGACGGACGGGACGGAAGAAGAAGAGACAAACACATGCGCCAGACACAACGTCACCGAGGTGACACATCTGCGTTCTAGGTTGCTCTCTGGGGACCACCTGCCAGAGCCATGCCGGTGATTTATCATTCTCAACTCTCACAACGCTGACGCTGACAACGCCAACACCGGATATGGGACTTTAATATTATCGCGTTAAAAATTGAGCGTGGTTAGGCAAGACAAGTAAAAATGAAAGGCACGGAGAGATGAGGAGACTTGTGCGCTCTATCTTCTGGAACAATAACCTGGTGACTGGTTAGCGAGGAAACACGGAAATCAATTTTTTTTTTCTTAACTTCATGTCCTGTAATGTTGTGTCCGGGACTGTACAGGCCGACATCATTTTTTGCTGAAGGCAATAATAGAAAAATGCGATGCCTCTGCAAGAAAAAAAAACCTTGAAAATTATTTTTTGTTCTGGCGCAGGGTACGCTTCTATTCCTGTAACGGCAGCAGTCTTGGCGTAACCAAATTAGGTCTCAAAAAACATCGCCTGAACAGACTTTCCAATTCAGCTCCGGTAAGTATACTGTGCAGAGAATGAAGTTAACTTGAAAATATATACAGCGTTCTAATTTGATCTAGTCGTTGCTCTTTGAAAGCGCCGAAAAAAAAAAACCTTTTGTTAGCCACAGTTACTGGGGTAACGGGAAGCCAGTCCGAACAGTTCTAAGATTTTCTCGAAACAGCATCATGCACTGCCAAAAGCAATGAAGTCTCATTGACCGAATAAACCCCAGAACTCTTTTACTACCAGCTTTGCATAAGAGCTTTCCATCCTTCTGCGTAGTTGTAGTGATTGCGCCTGGGAAGTTTCTTAACCTGAGCTAAGGGGTTAATTAGATCAACATCTGAGCGTGCATTCTCGACTATTAGTTTATCCTGGATAGCGTACAATTTTATCCGTCTTGATGGGAGCCTTCACACCGAATCGCTTGATCTGGTTTCTTGAATTAGCGCCGATACGCTTGCGTGCAGGTGCCACAAAGGCAATGTCGAAACTTACTGCTGCACAGCATTTTACTGAAAAATAAAGCGCAGTAGAAGTGTACGCCAAGCTTGAATTCTTTTTTTAACCTGTCTTTGTGCGATTGGGCCTACCAAGACAGCAACATACTGGTCAGCTATTGCACCACGTTATAGCTTTAATGAAACTCTTCTTAACCATCCGTCATCAACTCCGCTTAAGCATTGTTCACTGAAAAAAAAAATCTGAAGCCTTTGCATAAAGCGCTGCTGACCCACATATAAAGAGTACAACAATTTCACCTCGGATATCTTAGCTCGCTCTTTTAAGAAAACCTTGAAGAACAAAAACACGTCTGCCCCTAGCCCTATGTACAAAGGAAATTTCGTTTTTGGATTTTATGGTTAAAGGCCTATTTTAGATGTGTTTTATTTCGCTCCATATTTTTGTAGACACTTAGGAGAGCAGAAAGTTGGGCAAGTTGGTTGATATGCATACTTAAAAAATTGCGCAGAAAAAACGAGGACGAAGACACACAGACGTCGTGTGTGTTTTATAGACACACATGACGTCTGTAGCCCCGACTTCACCAATCTTCCTTCCTGCCACTGAAACGCACAGCAGCGCAGTGCATCTGCCGGTTTTGATAAGAGCCAGGCTAAGCGCATGCCATATGAACTCAGCGACGACGCTCAGGAGTGCGCTTTGTTTTTAAATTATGTTCTCTTTAGAACACGAAGACTGTGTCTGATTGGAGATAGCTTCTAGTGCCGGTAATCAGCACAGAACCAGTAATCAGTGCCATGACAGGGAATCTAATCATTGCTCTAGTACGACGGCAAATAAGGTGGTGAAATCTGCAATGGACGTGGCACGTTATAATAGGTGACAAGCCAGTCTATATGAACAAGCGTTTCTAGTTTTTGCGCGTGCCACAACGTTCTGCAGAGTGCTGGGCATAAAAAATTTCTGCGAAAATTTACAGTATTTGGTACTTTGCATTGATATCTTAAAGCCGTGAGAACTCTTGGGTTAGCCAGCGCAGGAAAAATTTCATAAGTCAGATTCTGCTGCGCGTAAGAATCGTAAGCCGTCAGTATCAATTTGTTCGCTCACCGTTTCGCCGGAGGCATTAGTTTTCTCTGAATTACAAATAAAAATATTGAAATTCAGTTTCGCACTGTTGCCTCTTGGCGACCGACAAACCACACCGGTTGTTGATTTCCAGGAAAGCTGAGGTTTCATTGGAAACAAAACTACTGCATAGTACTGCATTTGTAGATATTGTGCACAGCGCGAAATTTTAACATTTAAGCATGTACATTCCTCAGACTGCGTACCAAGAATTAGTGTTTGCTCCAGTTCATTGAACGGGATTGTTCAGCTTTCGCTTTGGTTTCGAGCATTGCATTAGATAACGTTGGTGCGACCTCTTTATAGCTGTGCATCTGTTACAAGCCGTCATTCAACGTGACTGTAATGATTTCTGAGTGGCTCTGGTTCATTTCTTGACAGCAAAATGCATCTTATCATTTTTTTTCTGCGCGATTTAGCCGTGTTAGTAACGAAGTAGAACAGCGGCTGCGCCACGCATCAATGAAATAAATATTAGTAAAAAGTTTCAAGACAGGTTTAATGGCACTAATGGCGGTTTAGTTCGGAAGGATCACATAAGAGACATGATGGCAAGCCTGGAAGCGACGCTGAAGGAGTCTAGGCTCCATTGGTTTAGTAATTTGATCAGAAGGGATGAACAGTATGCTGGAAGTAGGGATTTAGGTACTGTCATCGAAGGGAAGACGACACTAGATCATAGAGGAAGTGGCGAGAATAGGTGGAGATATATCTTTGGGAGAAGAAGATGTCACTCTTTAGAGCCGAAGACAGGAAGAGAACTCATCGGAAACAGTGACCCCACATAAACAAGTGAGATAGGCTGAAGTAAGAAGGAAGAGAATTATAGTGACCGATATCTCAACCGTTGTTATTTTTCTGCGCTCTGACAGCAAAGGCTTTCTAAACTGCAAATTAGAAACGTTGTTGCCTATTGGTCCAGTGAAAAGAACGCCCTAAGCTTTCCCGACCTTTCGGCGCGATTTTTCACGAACCCCTCCCTGAACCGCGCATGGCTGGCCAAGAACGTGGTCACGCCGTAGGAGCTCGCTTCCTTTTCCGCCCTCTTTCGCCAGCTTCCCTTTTACATATATACTTCCCTTTCGATTCGCGTTCCCCTTTCCCCAGGTTGTTCCTCTCTCGTAGGGGAGAATAAGGGCGGCTTCGGTGGGCGCCGCCACCTCTCGCAAGGGTCGCCAGATGGGGCTGGTATCATCGATTCGGCAAGCGCCAGTCATTTCGGCCTCTCCTCCTCCTCCCCAGAACCTGTCCCTCGCTTCCTCCCTCCTTTCCTCCGTGACCGCTCAGCGAGATCTCCCAGTCGCTTGCCGCATTCGCGTCGGTCCCGGCCTTGCAACGCGACGGCCGCCGACTCCGAAGCTGCGACGCTGGGCTGCAACCGCTGTGGCATCATTAGAACTGATTCGACCTGCCGTCGCTCGACTCACCGTATCGCTTGTTTTAACCTTTGCCAACTAAATTTGGCAGTACAGTTACGATTCCGTACTTTCGCTAAAGTTTTTTCTGTGGCAAAACACTTTGCAAAAGTTTTCATTTTTACATTCGGATGCTCCTAAAATTCTCAGTTGCAAGATCCTTCGCTCTAAAAGTTCAGAGCTTATTTTTTCCCTTTCTCAGATAAGACGCTAACAGAGTAACACCCGCTGGTATAGGTACCGGAAGTGGTTCCATCTAGGACGTCGTCAGCCTTCGCTCTTCGTCGTCCGAGTCCTTCTACAAGCGGCAAGTTTCAGCCCTCGCATCGATGGTTATGTGCTGTGCGAAGCAGTGTGATTTCCGGGGAGACGCAAAATTGAAAGTATTCAGAACGCTGCTGCCTCCTTCGAACGAAATTAGGAAGAAAAGACTTCACTGGATTAAGCCCGCACGAGATTCACTTGCCTGCATAGCGCTGATTTGGACTTTTTTCCTGGTAACACTTCCAGAGATTGTAGCAGGTAAGGTTTGTTCCACCCCACTTTTTTTTTTCATACGTTCATTTTGATTGTTTCCACCTGCATGTCTTAAAAAACAGTTATTTGCTTACTTCAGTGTTCATGTGCTACCGTAGGAGCTCAAAAGTGCACATTTACAGATTTTCACAGTTTTTTTTATGTGTAGAACAGCGGGTCAGTTCATGCATTGCTACCTGCACTGCCTTCTGGCGTTCACGTAAAAAAAACCTTCAAAATGAACGTTCGGTGTTCCGTGACCGAGTTGTACAAGGAAGGAGAGTAGGTAGAACTGAGTATCTGAGTGCATTGCATCTTTCTTAAAGTAATGTATTGCAATGATTTTAATATTCTATGACTGAAGGAAAAGTTTGATGGAAGCGCAAGTCCTCAAATGTGAAGCAGTCATGCTGTAATTGCGCTTGGTTTTGATTTAGAATTTTTTTCCAGAAGTATAGCATTTTGCTACGATGTGTCAAGTTTCTTTGTACAAGGTGGTTCATTTACTATATGTGAAAATTCCAGATACTAGCGTTTAACTTAAACTTTGCGATGGTACACGCATAGCTTTTCGCTACCTATGTAGTTGACCTTAAGAATCACATAAAAATGCTGACCTCTCCTTACGGCACAAGCATTAAAATTGGAGTGAGCATTTTTACTAAAGCATAAAATTCAATTAACAAAACCTTCAAATCATTCAATAGAATTCCCAGCCATGCGATCCGCATCGAGATTTGTTTCAGGGCGGTTTTTGGGAGTTGGCTTAAATATCAAAAATTATAAAAGCAAAAATGTATTCGTATTTAATCTGTAATTACTCCATACCTGTCACCAAAATGTACACTTTTTTTTCTCAATAATTCTCCTTGGAGCGGATAATGCCGTTGAGATATTTTGAACTTCGCAGTTTAAATAAACAGAATTCGTTCTTTTGGGCAAAAACTATTCCCTTTCATAAAGAGCTACCTGTGCCTGCAAATCTTTAAAACTTGGGCTTTACAGCTTATTTTTGTTTGAAGGATAAAGTGCACCCACGTTCTAAATTAAATATACTCTGTGTTTCACCTAAAAAAATATATAGTTTAGTTTTCCAGATGTTTTGCCGTATTCGCCCTAAAGAGATTCATCGTATCTCCGTTATCTCCAAATTCACAATCTTCTTACAGCATTTATTTGCATATCCCAGGTTCAACGAACGGTTGCTGTGGCTTCATGAATTACTAATGCGCAGAAAATGTAGGCACAAAGGAGCCAGCCACATTGCGAACCATTGAAACAGGGACAGAGCCTTTGATTTCATTCCCGAAAAGCGGGAACTACCCCGCCGACCAGCAAGGAATAGCAAATTGAGGACATGCTACTCCATTCGGCGATCTCCCGATGGAGGCGAGGCCAACGCGCAGAGATTAAGCTGCTGTTTCCGCATATTCCAATCTTATTATACTGCTCGTTTATTCCGTCTTCGAAATGTATTTCTTTTTATTTCGCGAAGAACGGGAACACTTTCAACACGTGCCAGCTGGAGCGAAATCTCTGCTTGCTAAAACCGTCGTCTCATTGGGCTCTGCTCGGGGAAGGTGAACTTACGGATGGCGCGAAAAGTGCATTACCCGGCCTGAGGCTGAGCTGGAGCTAACTTTTATAGTTGATAGAGCGAGGCACCGGATGGATGCTATAAAAAGTCGAATAAAGTGTCGGATTTAGTTCTCGCAGCCTGATTCCGTTTAGGTGCACTCTTAATAATTTGCTTCATAACGCAACTCATAGATGTTAAAATAATCTGGCTGAAATAATTGTTGCGTTAAAGTAACTAAAAAAATAGCGGTTCACGAGCGGTTTGGAAATCTATATTGTTGTATATTTATTTTCTTTCAGTATATATAAAAAATGCCGAATCATGAAATTTCTCAATTGCTAAATAGGCAGACTGCGATGTTTGCAGTCTGAGATGAGAAGTTAAATAGTAGCTTGTTTTAACACTGCAGCATAGCCTTTATGTTCGCTTACTGATGATCTAACGAGGCATGCAGGTGTAGAGATAGCTGTTAAAATTGACACTTGGAAGTGCAAGAAAATTGGCGACAAGGAAGGTACTCTGCCACATGCTCGCAGACTCTGACCTTCAACTTATTTTGATGAAAAAAAAGACGCAGTTAATTCGACATCAAAAAATAAGACAAGCCCCAAAAAGGGAAACTTAATTTATTTCAAACAGTACAGTGAGAAATTCTCAGTACAGAAAAGTTCGTTCACCAACTTTCGGGAAATTATGGCATTGGTGACAGTAGCGATGCAAGAAAGGAGGGGTTACAGTAACTATTTCGAGCGTGAAGTAAGAGAATGAAAGTTGAGATTTCTGCTGCATGTAGCGACTCCCTGCTGTAAATGGCGATCTTTTCTGTGGGATGTAATGGTAGCGGAAGCAATGTGATTAATGGAGCAAATATTCTGAAAAGCACAGAAGGGAAAGTACTTGCTATGTAAAGTTGTATTTAGGCAAGCCAAGTGCTAGGTGAGTGGGTGGAGTACTAACGTTGCGGAAACATTCTCAGCGGATAGAAAAAAATGCGGCACCAGCTCTGAATCTCTCTCGATGATGTTGATGAGTAACGCAGGAACTGGCTCCTGAATAAAACTTGCATAATAAGGTCTAGATATCGTGAAGTTTTTGGCCAGAACACATTCATTTGCGCATATTTGCGAACCTTTTATTTTTCCGTACCAGATTTAGGTTTAGTGAGTAAAAAAAAACGCGTATAAGTAGGACTGCGGCGCTAAAGTTTTGCACTGCAAAAAATTAGGGTGCGCTTTCTGGGTTGCACAGTACGCTAGAACTGTGATGCTTCGTGATGCTTCTCACAGAATGTAGGAAGAAGGCTGCGAGTAGTGCTCGCATGCGGCTTTATCATGCGGCTTTATCATCTTAAGCTATAATACGTAAAGCCGCACAACAGAGTTCCAGAAAAATGAAGCTAAAGACGAGGCATTTTTCTTTTTCTGAACAATCATTTCAAAAAATTTTTCCTTAAGATTGAGAAGCTTTGGTTTTGCCTAATGTTTTGCTAATTTTTCTACGGTCGTTATCTTGCTGGTATTGTTGCGAAAAGCATCCTGAGCGCTCGATATCCTTTGGACATGTCATGAAACAAACTTACTTATATTGATCAGCATCAATTGATAGATTGTTTAGAGAACTTTAGAAACCATAGGGGAGTAGGCTCAAAATTGTCCCACATTGTCTTACCTGTGTACGTCTAGGTTGCGCGAACAGTCTTGCTCTTTTCTATTGAATGTACGCTGGCACTAACACAAGACACGTATGTTTTTGGATAATTGCTACTTTCAGTTCGACAAAACAGCCTAAAACGTAAAACATTTCTACCACAAGAGACAAATCGTACATCGCATATGCTTTTAATTTCATTTTCTTTTAAATATGCCTATAAACCTACGGAAGTTTAGTAAAAGTAGTCAGTGGTGTTGAGCTTCTTTTTTTTTCCAGGAACTAAAAAGTTGGCCCTGCAAATTTGATTTCCCCCTCTAATGACTTAAGCGCATTTTGAGCACGAACACTTTTTATACTGCACATTCAACAGGATCTCCTATAACGGGCTCGGCTTACAGATGTTTTAACGCGATATTTTACTCTTTTCTCATTTGAGCTGTTTGGTGCAGAACGCCAAGATTTGTAAATGCTGTTTTTTGCAAATTTTATCAACTCAGCGCATGCTGAGGAAGTATTCTTAGATTTATTACTTTATATGAGTCTGTAATATCAAAATATCAAAGAACATAAAATTCGGTGACACTGCGAATACAGCACCCCTAGTCGAAAATTGTGCAGGCTAAAAGCTTTCATTCACCGCTTGTGCATTATCTTGTATTTTCTGTGTTTCGTAAATAAATATTCCGAAGGCAGCATTTGCGTTATTGATAACAAGGACTTAAATAAGATTGTAATATTTTAATAATGAGTCTAATAAAGATGCCTGGTAGTAAAAAAAGAAAGCGACACGCAAGCTGCATGCTTTGTGATTTTCCGTTCGAAGTAATGCCCCCTCCGCCGGCTTCAAACCCGTGTCTTCTTGCGCAGTATGTGAACGGCGAAGCCACGAAGATACCGTGACTGCTGAAACTACATTTTATATCCTCACGTATTTCTGCGCTTCACTCCATGGCCCGAAGCAACCCTTTTTTATTATTATTACAAGCTCCTACACACTTCCGGAGACAAAAACACTATTTACTACTTGCACGAGAATATTATCTCTTTGCGGCACGGCGTCTACGATTCTGCGCGCAACTTTTCAAATTACTTTTCAATTTTCGAAGCACCCAGAGTTGTTTTCGCGAAATCATTGAAGCCGGCTGCATGTGAAATCTCTGCTGGACGTACTTAAAGAGGTAAGATTGAACGTCGTTGAAATAAAGATGAGCGTCGTGAAGTTCTATGGTGCGCCCAGGAAGCCTTGCCCAGTGCTGTAACTTTTTTTTCTGTAAGGCTTTGGAACGTTGTACTAAAAGCCGCTATAAATATTTTTTCACGCGCAAACAACTTCCCACGGCATAAAAAATAGGTAATTGGTCATAAATGTGTGTTTGTTTGAAGAATAAGGCTGCCAATTGTGTGGATGTAGGAGTGGGCCCCATGCGTCAATTGCTAACATTTCTGAGCCATTCATTTTTTTTTGCGAGGTAGAGGGTTCGAAATATACGCACACAAAATTTTTAATTGTTCTCCATAGCACCGCATAATGTTTTTCGGAGAGAATTATAGTTTTTATCCTACGGCCTAGACGCAATCCTAACTTTAAATAAACACTATAATGTGCACTCTTGACTACGGGAATGCGGCGCAAAATTCAACACCTGGTGCATAGCTAGAGTGAGCACCTTTGCGCGTAAGAGCCCGCGCTGGAGATAGGAAAGTTGAGAACACCGGGCACTACGTTGCTTGTACGTGTGGTGTGTGCTTAAAGTTTTAACTAACCAGCAGTTTTGGTCAGGTAAAATTTAAACAGAGCAAATTTTTGCTTGCCCTGATGGCGCTGCATATTGTTTCTCCCCTTCCGCTACTTAAACTGCCACAACAATGGGTGAAGTGAGTAAATTTAATAAACACTGGTTGAGAGGAGGATAAAGTAATGACATCTTTCCAGGGCAATGTTCTGACGAAAAGGTTTGTGAGGGAAGAGAAAATCAGAACTAAATCAGGCTGTTTCAGAAAAGTGGTTACCTTTACGCTAGGTGGTGCATTTGCGTCGTCTCTATTTTGTTGTCAATAAACAGTAGTGCCTGTTAACAAGGGGCTAATGTTCATTTTTCATTTTCTGTTACCGTTAGAGTATAGGACGTCAGTCGTTTTCTTTTTTTGTCTTGCGTAATTGAACGCATATTTTATTTGACAAAGCATGAAGCGCTCTTTTTTGTTTTCGCTTTTGGTTCATCTTCACCTAGTTCGCTATAAAAGACCCCCATTCCATTTTGATCGCTGTTTGCTAAGCAAAAGACGACGTTAGCCACGACCGGAATGTTTTCTCACACAACCAAAGCTCTGTGCGATAACCAAAGTGACTCAGGCTATGCGGTACACGGTAGTGGTGGCCTCCGGATAATTTAGATTATGTCGGGTTCTTTAACGTGCACTGACACTGCACAGTGTGCGGGCATGTATTATTTCGCCTTCATCCACATGCGACCGCCGCGGCCGGGATCGAACCCGCGTTTTTCAGGTCAGCAGCCGAGAATCATAACCACTGAGCCAACGCTGCGGCTGCGTCATAAAAAGAAATTCGTTTATCACCAAAACAGGGGGTACACTGGGGTCTGCCCATTATAGGAAAAAAGTTTTAGACAGCCTATAGAGTGTCTATAGATTCTGTCTGCGAAGTCTATAGACTCTCTATAGACAAAAGTCTATAGGCAATACAAATGCCATAGACAGTCTATAGACAATCTATAGATTTATGGCCATACACTTTCAGTAGACTTTTCTCTATAGACATTTTATATACTATGAATAGACAAAAAGCAATATCTATAGGAAGTGAATAGAGTCAATAATAAGTCTATAGACTGTCTATAGACCATTTTTATAAGAGTATGAAGGATCAGATAGGCAAATGAGGCTAAGACCTAATTTGGAGCACGATGAAAATACAGCCACATGAGCCTAGACACTGTGCGAATAAAACAGCAGAAATAAAGGAAAAGCCAGCCAGTTATATTGCGACGTAATTAAATATCCACTCCTTGCATTTTACATCACTGAAATTTAGATAAATGCCTAGTAGATAGATAAATATAAAGTATCAGATAGTAGGTAGATAAATGCGTGTTTAGGTGTTAATGCCTGTTGCAGTGTAAGCTTTCCTGCCCCGGAGACTTGGTAGCTGCAACACCCTGCGTTTCTTCCACCGGTTCTGCAGTAGATACAAGCTTTCCCCTGGCTCTGCGCTCGGTTTCTTCCCGGTGAAATACTTGAAAAATAGATCTTCGACACTACCTTGGCTCGCGTGCTTGGTGAGCCTAGGTTTTGAAAAGCTGGCCTTGAGCTATAAAAATTCACCATCATCATCAATTCATCCGGGCCCGTAAGAGTTAACGGCTACTGGAGACTTTCCCCTTCTGGTGCTGTTAATCGTTGCTCATCAGATAGGTGGCGCACTGCTAAGTGCGAGCACATGCGACAGAAAAACCTGAGAGCTCTGTAGTGTATGACATTCTCGACTGTACCGCCGCGGTGGCTCAGTGGTTATGGCACTCGGCTGCTAACCTAAAAGATGCGGGTTCGATCACGGCCGCGGCGGTCGAATTTCGATGGAAGCGAAATTCTAGAGGCCCGTGTACTGTGCGATATCTGTGCACGTTAATCAAGCCTCGGTGGTCGAAATTTCCGCAGCCCTTCACTACGGCGTCCCTCATAGGCTGTGTCACTTTGGAATGTTAAATCCCATAAAAATAACATTCTCAACTGTAAGGAAGTAAAAAGGTGGGAATTATTTTTTATTAAGTCTATCAGCTTCAGTGGAAGCGCAGAGTTTCTTAAGTTTGTTATTTTTTGTGTGTGAGAAGAATTTATGCACCCGCCGCTAGATTGAATCTGTGTTGCTGCGGCTACAGCAATAACGACGTTCTTAAGTCGGCTTCATCAAAGCGAATGGGAACAGTCACCGTTAGATCGTGAATCGGTTTAAGGCGTTAAGTGCGGCGCTTACCACGCCACTGAGCAGTGGTCGCGTGGGTTCTGCAGTGGACACGGAAACGGAGTAAAACTACAAATACAAGCTACATCTCTAAACACGCCATGGTTGCCTCGTTACAGATTCCGCACTGCACAGAAAACAGGAGCGCCGTACGGACGGAACCATTCGCTGGCAAAAGTAGGGCCATTTATGAGAGCCAGGAAGAACAGAACAAGGAAAGAAGGAAGGCAGGCTGCCACGCTTTGAGATAATGGCGCGCGCGTCCATTGGCGGGGAGCGCAGTCGGAATCTGCTTAGTGGTTGCGTTGATGGGCGTCACGTCGGCTTCCGGCAGGAACGCGCGTGGGAGAGAAGCTGTTGGACGTTTTCTTTTTTCTTTGTCTTTGAGTGCTTCTTTGGCACTGCGGTTCTTCTGCGCTTTTCTCTTAGAATCTTGATATCCTCTCCTTTGCTGGTCACACAGTTCAATGATGGCGTTTTTCTTTTGTTCTGCTCTTGAAGGAACAAAAGTATACCCAGCTAGAGGTTAGCGAAGACTAAGGTAGGACCGTTGGTACTGCAGCTGATGTGGAAATCAGGTACACAACAGCACCTCGCAAAACGAAAGATATCAATGAGTGAACGAAATGCAGGTTATCTCCGGAGCGAAGTGAGGTCGGCAGCGCCTCATTTGTAGGGAGCGTGTACTGGGACCAAACGATCTCAAGGAAGTAGAAAAATGGTTAATAAAGCGCGTGACGGGTGGACTGTGCATGAAAAATTACGGGACGATCAGACGTCTTATGCGACAGTTCTGCGAAAACATTTAGAATTTTTTTCGTAGGATTGCTTCGATGGTTTTACTGTAATGAATACTTTTACTCGAAGCTGCACACACGCGACAAAATTTTCCTGGGAGGCGAACGTGAGCGAAGATGGCTGAGTGCGTGGTGGGCGATGTTTCTGTGGGGTGAAAGTGGGTTGAAGGTGGTGTTGGGTGGATGTGCATCTCCCAGTGTACAATCTAAACAGGAACTCTCTTTTTGCTCACGTAGAGGCGTATTCGTGTTTAAAGTATAGAGGATTCGGGTGGGAAAGTGGCTGGCGGGTGATGCTTGTAGGTGGCAGCTGGCTTCAATGCTGCGTCTTTCAATTCGGTTCCGCCGCCGCCTTTTCCTTCTGCTGTTGGGTGAGATCGTAGTGAGCGGCGGCATTGTGAATGGTGGAGATAGGTGACTTGAGGGTGGATAGCGTTTCTGGAGGGTAGGGTTGGGTAAGTGCGATATAGAAGGCGCATTTAGAAGATGAAGGCGTGCAGGGGCTGCGTTGGGTGTTGAATCGACGTTGGTGGTGGGTAAGCATGTAGGCCCCTACTTAGTGGATGTGCAGTGGGGAGGTGGCAGGTGAGTGGTGCTTTTATGGAACGATGGCTTAAGTCTCCCAGGCTAGAGATAGACGCTGCCATTTTAGCTTTGTTACGCTAGCACCGCTTGCACCTTAAAAGCAAAAAAAAAACCACTTTGTGGCCCTTCGATATCAAATTTTCCAGCACCAGTTCACTGGCTTCTTGGAATAACGGAGTGGCTACCGCAAACAGTAGTGAGAAAACTGCAGCAGGTGAACTAAATCCGCGCCATGCTTCGTCAACGAGAAAAGATTTGCGCCTGTTCTAATCGCCTGGAAACCCTATTGTTTCAATCGCTGCTTTGTTCGCACCGCATTCAAGGGCCGGCACATATACGCTGAGCGGGTCACCTGTTTCACGCAAGCGGCGGTCGTATCAAGTGCGACGAGCCGTACAAAGACCAATCCGTTGGAATCCCGTTAACTCTGGGCTCCTAATTTGGAGTCGTGTCACAACGGGTTTGTGTTTCGATCGCCCTCGAAAAAATACCACTTGCGCAGCCGACGATCCTGGGACGGTGTAATTAAATGAACACCGCTTCTAGGGTTTCTTTTCTAAATCATTGGATCTTACTGCGCCGGAGCTAGCATGCTGTCAAAGTATTGCCGCCGATTGATTCTTAGAACAGCCACTGGCGGCAGCGCTGACGCGTTTCGCCTGGGAGCGGAATAAAACGACCGTAATTTAAAGAGAGAGCAGCTGCCTGGAATAGAAGGTGGTGCTCACTGGATCACTCTTCAGTCCTTCCAATCTGCATTGATTACCGTTCTTATTGAGTATTCACTTATTCTGATTGCCATTGAGTAACCCGCTCGTATTTGTTTCGAAACAACCGCAATCGTTGTCTAATGGCAGAGAACGCTTTCGGCACAAACGACAGTCGCAGTATTGCACACGCATTGCTCTTCAAGTAAGCGCCTGTCTTGTGCTTCTTCCACTGGAGATAAAGCAAGCATTTCCCTGTCGCCACAAGGAAAATGTTTTTGTCGGTTTGTGGCCCTTGCAAACCATTACACCCCCTCCTCCCCCGCCCCCCGCTTACACGCACACGCCCACACGCTGGACTGTACTCACGCTGCAATGAGAGTTCCTTATCATTGATATATACAGCGCGTCTGACAGTAGCTGCTCTTGTGATTCCAAGGATTGTCGATTGTCAAGTGTGCATGTTGATACAAGATTCACCCAGGTGCTTTCTTTGTTTCTTGTTGGTAGGAGCAGTTTGCTAAGATAGACTGTCTACTTACGAAGCCATTACCCCCAGCGGTTTCCGTATTGCGTAGCTCTCATATGTGGCAGTGTTGCACTCATATCATCTTAGCCCTTCATCTTTGAACAAAAAAAAATGGCTGTGGTTTAGCTCTGGTTAAACCTGGAGGATTGCGAAAGCAAACCGGCGCGTAGCCATATATTGTTGCGTGAGCTACATTATCCACAGTCTCGCCGTTTCCCGTGCTCTTGCACGACCATACTGCGCATGCGCGAGGAGCAATTGACGTCACTACGCACAGCTGGCATGCCGGCAGCCCCGGCACGCTAGCTGTGCGCCCCTACTGCGCATCGAAGTGGAGAGCGAGAGAGGCGATGGAGAGCGCGCGGCAGCGGCCATGGCCCCGGCACGCTAGCTATGCGGCGCTACTGCGCATGCGCAACTGGCGAGCGCGGCGGCGGCACCTCTGAGTCATCCACGCATCGTCGGCGGCGGCGCGCCAGCTGTGCGCCGTGTGACGTCACTGCTCCTCGCGCATGCGCAGTATGACCTTTCCTCGGCTCCGCAAAATGGCTCGGCGACTAGCGTAGTGTTGCAACAAAATTCTGAATGGAGTTTCCGGTGTAGACGAAAAATGTATCACATGGCTCGTTATTATCTACGGTTCATGGCGTTACGATACTCCTAGAAGAGGATATTACCTAGGTATAGAGTTAATACTAGACTACTGTACTAGACCGTTGCTTTCTTGCTTTGTCTTGACTATTTGGAGTATAAAAGCGAAGAACGGATTGGCCGCAACGTGCTCTCCCAGATCATGTACCACAGATGTAGCTTCTTACAGCCTGCCTGGTGGATTTAGGGCCCGGTTGTCGAAGGAATAGTATAGCTGTAATAATAGCATGATGCCATCAGTTACATATAGCTTCAACGAAATGTTTACAGTTCAACACTGTAGGCAAATTCAACTTGCATCCGAAGCAAGTGTCCTCATCAGCTAGCGCTAAGGTTATCGGACATTCAGCAGGATGAAACCGGTTTCGCTTTGTGAACACTTTCTTCTACTCGGTTATTTTTCCTTCGCTGAATTCTAGAGCGTTCCCTGTTCTCCGGAGCGATCTTTACGACAGCGGTACGCTGCCTAAGTGTGACGCCGGCGTCTCTATACGTGTGTCGTAACTATTCCATTGCACGAAAGTTTCGCAAACTTATGCCAGCCCCCCTGTGCCCGTTGGGAAACAAGTGAGGGAGAGCGCCTTGCTCTGAGAATTACAACTGTAACAGCCTTAACATGAGCCTGGCTTAAGCATTCCGTCAAAGCGGGCCGCCAAACGGAGCGCCCGTGCCTTTGTTCTTAATGGCTGGTCTGCTGGAACAATAGCTAGAGTCGAAAACCTATTACCCCTATTGCTCCGCCGTTTCATTATATCTCTCGGCGACAACATGAAGGCGCCTTTGAACTTCCTGTTAGCATTATCAAGGTGAGCTTAATGCACGGGTGCAATTTCCTGCTGACGGTTCCGCGCTGCGAGCTGCTGAACGTTAACGGGTACGTACTGATTGCGTGTAAACCTATTCCAGCTTCTAGGCCGGTGAGCTTTCGTTAGTGATTCACTGTAAAATTGGCTGTGAGCTCTGCCAGATTACAATAAATATTAGGGGATGAAATCTACGGCTTGAACACGTGGAACCTTATGATTAAATTTGTTTTCCTGTGGTGATTCGCAGTTTCTTCGTAAATGCAAGCTGCCGGCATAAACTACCCGTATATTATTCTGTTCTGTGCACGAGAAGCTGTTTTATATCCACGCCTGGAGCGCCGTGCTCGATGATAAAATACATTTAAAAAACATTATCTGTTCTTCATTTCCACAGAACGCAGAGTGCTGTATCTGCACACTGCTGTATCTTCGAGGCAGTAATTTATAAAGCAGGCTGATTAATCTCGGCATCCCACTTGTTTACTCCGCATTCTTTTCTCTACCTCTCAAGAGGTTGCTTAGAAACTACCTCCAGCTAAAGAGATCAGGCGAAATCGAATCACCACACGCTCGGTACTGATGAAACCCTGGTGCACAAATATATCAGAACACTATTCCTCCCTTGTACAAAAGGGAGTGCACTATAGATGGCAGCTTACTCCATTTATAATCCCATATAGGCGTATTCGTGTTTAAAGTGTAAACCCCAGTGTGGACCAGGAACTTGGATCTACTCACCGCGCCGTAATATATGCAGCGGGAATGTTCATGTTTCGCGCAGATCCATTGAATGTCCCGAAAGACGTGTTTGGGTGTTACATGAAAAATCTTGGCACATACGGCTCACTGTAAGTCTAAATGAGTTGCAATGAAAGTACCAGTACTTTCACTCTACTCCTGGATGAAAAACTAAAGTGAAAGCTGCACAGCACATTTTGCTCTCGGGTCAAATAGTTTTACAGAAATCATTCTTGAAAGTGCTCGCTTCCAGGCTGACCTGTATAATATTCTCATACGTCAGCAGATGGTCACGTGAACATTTTTTTCACAACATACTTGAGCGGGAGACGGAAACGATGAGGCCGCTCGCGCACTAGAGATCCCATAACATATGACGCTGGTAGAGCCTTAGAAACATTAGCTAGTCCATTCGCTGAAATACGTTTACGCCTCTTGTATTTCCGTACTTCCTTCAGAGTGGTTAACATTTCAGATAAAGCTCGCGAAAAAATGCCTACAAATAGTTGAAAGGTGAAGAAGATGAAGAGATTGGTCACGTGTTGTGCTAAGTTTTGTAATAGAGAGCCGGTTATAGTAGCTAATCAGTACCGACTGTACAAAAGTGCGACACACCTCAAGAATGTTTTTGCCTGAATACG
The DNA here is from genome assembly GCF_055824585.1 of Amblyomma mixtum. Taxonomy (NCBI): domain Eukaryota; kingdom Metazoa; phylum Arthropoda; class Arachnida; order Ixodida; family Ixodidae; genus Amblyomma; species Amblyomma mixtum. Next base: position 119,446,325 of record NC_143017.1, read on the forward strand.
CTCATAAAGCGGATCTCAATGAGAACCCTGTAAAAGCTGACCAGGCAGCATCTTCCTTCTCTCAGGCACCAAAAATACGAAGAAGAGATGTAAATCGTCCGAAATCAGGCGATGGCTCCGAAAAGGGACGGACGTCTTCGCAACGAGGCTAAGATTATTTTTCTGTTTTCTGTTTCATCGGGGATTAGTTATTTTTCTCTTGTTTCTTCATTTTTTTATTGCTTTCGATTTCGCTGACTATCGCCGGATTTCGTTGTGTTCGCTGTGCCTGTACATTGCGTTGCCCGGGAGAAAGAAGTGCGTAACCAAAGGAAAATATTTTAATATAAGTGCATAACATGGTTATCTTAATATGACTGGGCGTATGTCTGTTGTCCCGTCCTGGATAATTTTTCAATAGATTTAGTAATTTGTTTCGGAGCGAATGAAAAAGGAAAACTTTGTGGACGAGCGAGAAATAATTAATATGCTTCACGACAGCTCCGGAAGCGAAGATAGTGTTTTGTTGAAAAGAAACTGAATTTGTTTTAGTGCGCTGCTAACTACCGATCGCAACGGAGAAAAAAGAGATCACAAGAATATATTATCTTGCAATCGAAGACCTCAGAATTTTTGTTCTCATTGCTCCTGATAACATAATAAATCTCACAGTTTAGCGCTTTTATGTAGTTTAATTTTGTTGAGCACAAAGCATTTGTTTTCTTAGTCTGATTCTCTGCTCATGCGTCACTCATATTTAATAAGGTGGCTCACGCTCGGGTGGGCACTCAGAAGAAAGCCCATCGTGGAGAGAAGTGCATCATTTGTCGGTCGCCTTTGGGAAGATCACAAGATTTCCCAGTATTCCATCCGCTGCCCGAATGAGTTAGTACGCTTTTAATGGTTGGTGATGGCTAGACGTCTAGACGGCTGGCAGTAGAACGGGCGCTCTAGTTTAAGCGTCTCAAAGAGCATTCTTTCATCGCCGGTAGTAAATTACATTTAAGACGAGGAGTATTCTTGCCATTTACTTGCGCTTGCATGAAACAACGCAAACGGCAGCTTTGAATAAAGTAAGAGAGTATGAAGAGCAAATATATGTACTGCTTTTTTTCAATGAAAAATATTGAGCAGGTAAGCTAGAAACTTAGAGGCAGTCTTTGCATTTACTGACTGTTTAATCGAAGACTATTTGATGAGTGTTCATGAAGCGCTATGCGGGAAAAAAGGGCAGCTGATGACAGCGTATCAAGGAAAAAAGTTGTTTATATTGTCCTTTTCTTTATCTGCAAACATATATTTTATCCAAGAAATCTATCCGCAAAGATATATTCTATGCAAGAAACACTACAAATGTTTATTCCCTTCATACGCTTGACGCGTTCAGTGATGCAATTCCTTTCTGATGCGTTTTTTTCGGCTCGTAAGTATTCGCAAACAGCATTGTCAGTTTTGCACTGTGACGGTGGTTCAAAAAGATTTTTGTCGGTTTATCAGGTCCCTCTCATTCTTGCGACAGAATATACACAGCTCTTGTGGATTCTCCAGCTGTTATGGACAGTCCATTCTTCGCCAGACCTACTCTTTCGCCGCCCATTTCTATTCTTGCCGCATAAAAAAAAATAATGAAGCTTAGACATGAAATTTTGAATGGTTCCAAGAAGCCGAAGCGCCTTTGCATGATTAATGGCTGTGCGCAGCATCACATTTATAATGCTGATTTTGGAGTTGTGAGGACAGCCTTTTTTCGGAACTGCGCGGTTCCAGCCCGGAGCAGTGTATACTGCGCTCGCCAAACTGTAGAACAACGCGAGGAAAAAACGCCCCCTTCACAGTTTATATCTGCTGTTTTTTTCTGGCGTGCTTTATGAGATGCAATTATTCTTGAATACATGGTGCTTTATTTTGATGTTTTCATTTTTTCTGCATCCATTCGTCAATTGACCACGGAAATGAAAGCTCGGTCTTTCTGCCTCAGCATAAAATGAGGGATAGGAATGTTTGATAATGCATTCACTTCGGCGCGAAGCACATATGCAACCCCGTTTTACTGACTCTATTTGTCTTCTCCCATGACTGTTTTTTCGTGACTGCACGTTTCGATAATACGCCCATTAAGCCTTGCTGTGTTCACTTCGCTTGCAGACTTATTTCTAGAGTCGCATCGTTATGGCGGTGTGCGTTTTGATGGACTGATTTATTTGATACAGGCAGTGCCTAGAGGTGGCAGCGTCATTTAGACGCCTAGCCGACATCTGTTCTGCACGTAAGATATCTGCCGGTTCTTTGTGTTTGACAAATTTGATTTCTTCTCTTGTCTCTCATTTTTGAAAGAGCCGTTTAGTTGTGTACGATGTCCCAAGGGGGATTAGCCAAATGAATTTGTTGTCTTGCCTTTTTGCTTATAGCCTGTGCTTTTGTGAGCGAGATTTTTTGAAATGCGTGAACCAGTAAACCTGCCCGTTTAGGCCAATTATGCTTAGTTACGATCGTTTGTGTCTTTTCTTGGTTCTCTCTGAGTCGTTGTTGAAGTCATCGGCTTGATGAGACTGGCTGAAAGGAAGCTCTCGAAATAAAGGCTGTTTCTGCTTCCAAGCCAGTTCTTGCTGGTTAATGCTTCTCCCTCAGAAGAGCTGCTATCTGCGGGAGCAGCGCGTTGAAATTTTCTCGGGATAGTGAAAGTGTACTTCACCTAGCATAACGGCGGGTGTTTAAGAAACATTGAATGGCCGCTCGCACTTTCAAATTAGCATAAAGCTTCAGAGAACGCGGCCTGACTCGGTAAGTCTGCTCTGCTTTTGCGGTTACTCGGTTCTCTCCAGTCTTTGTACATGCAGATGAATTTTAACTGCTAAAGAAACTCTGAATGTTCGGAAAAGAACTTGCAATTTAATGTAAAAAGCAGCAGTCAACAACCGGTAAAAAGAAGGGTCATTTAAACGCTGAGTGTTTTCCTGCGTGGTGCCCTTTATAGATGCTGCCGATTAATGAACAGTATGTTAATGTTTGCTCAGCATACGATTCCTATCTTGAAAAGGTCCGGCAAGGTTTATCACCTTGGAGAGCAATTCGTTTCTGTTATTTTTCTGCTCGTTGTTGCTTGTTAGCAGTTTGTTAGTCTTTATGCCAGACGGGGCATTGTGAGTATTATTCTACAGTTCTGCACTCTACGAGAAATGTTACAAGAAGAAAGAATAGTTGAAAAAAAAAAAAGACCTAGTTACTGGGGGCTCGACCACGGCGATGCAGGTGCCGAATTATCGCGTCTGGGCAGAGTCTTATGCCGAAGCACGGAGTTTAAATTCATCTGAACGCGCATTTGCAGTGTCTAACTTTAATTTTATTCTAGAAAAATATTCGAATTCCTGCCGTTGAATAATTAAGATTCTTCAGAACAAGCAGCTAGCGCGCCCAACATTCCCCGTAAAATAAGGCCTCCTTGGGTAACTTCGAGAACCACGAGGACCTCTGCACTCAGAGTGTGAGGTTCAAATGGCGGTGCTTTGAAAGGAGTAAGCAGCCATGGCCCGTAGACGACAACTTTAAAAAGAAAAAAAAAAACAGTAGTTGTGGGCGTTTCGTGTAGTGATCGCATGCAGCTGGCGGTAAAGTCGTTAGTGTTAATCTTTTTTTTTTTGTTCTTCAGAGGCCAGTTAAACTAAAAATCTTGCTTTTGTCTAAAGTGTTCGCGTGATTCAAGCAAAGACTGGTGAATACGCGCTCCCCTGAGCCAGAAGAATACATCTCCTCTGCTCTGCACGTGACCCATTATGGTACGCCGCTCCTCTGGGAGTTCAGCAGCACATTGCATTCTGTACACACTAAAGAGTCAGCTCTACATGCCTTCTAAGGAGGCTGTTATGGTCGCTCGCAGTTCCTGAAGTTTAGGAATCGCATCGCATTATAGAGAACATGAAGTGTCCGCACGGCTAGTCAGAAGCGTAGGCGTTGGCATTGCAAATGCTGATCGCTGTCTAAGGTGTGGCCTCCTTTCAAGTTTAGCCGCTGTGCACATCTAGATTGATTTAATCTCTGTTTTAGAGGCCAGCGCTTATCTAACTTGAGACTAAAATATCACCCTTTCTCTCGCTCGCTCATTCCATGCTACCGGAACGTCTACAGAGCTTTCTCAGTGATAACTATGCATTTTACTACTGGAAATGGGACATAGATTCCAGAAGTGGATTAAATTAAAACGTAAAACTTACAACGAAAAGCTCGGAACAATGAAACATAATTAAGACGGAAATTGTTTGCATCGGCATAGGCTACAGGCACATTCCTTGCACATGAAGTATAATTTTTCAGAAAAAAAAAACAATAGAAAAAAGGGCACCACTGCTTTTTCTTTCAAGAAAACATGAAACAAGCGTAAAAAGGTTTTGCTTTTTTTATAAGAATTCCTGGTCGTTTATCTGTATAAGCAGAAGATATCTGTGTGGCATGTAAACTGAATGTAACTCTATGACCTAGTCGCAGCACTGAATTTTTCATGCGAGCATCAGATATCTGAGTACTTTACTGAAAGTTTTGTTACAACACATTTTCTCACTCGGTGCTAGAGCTTTTTCGAACATCGTCGTGTCTTTTCTTTTTTTTTTTACTGGGAGTTTTTCTATCCTTGTTTTTAATGTCAATAAGAGCGAAAGTTTAGAACTTTTGGAGGGCCGTATAAAGGGATAAAAACCAACCATCTGAGCTCGTACTCGCAGTTAATCGATCAAGAAAAAAAAAACATCCAGCTCGCACAAATTGTACGACCTGCTGAACGTGACAATAGCTACCATGTGAACAACGAAGTCCTAAAAAAGAAAGACGAGTTAGAAACACCTCGCTGTGGTCTCCTGAAATGTGTTCAGAGGCTTCCATTTTTTAGCTCAGCTTACTTCAGCCTAAGTGCGTGATTTAAATCTCAGCTTATATTATGTATTATTGCCCCAGAATCGGTAAGTATTGACAGCGCATGTACGCTGAAGAAAAGTGCACAAAACCTCTTGTTTCGATCGGGTGTATAGTGGTCACAGGCACATGCACTGAACGATGCTAGTGTTCTAGCCACTGCCAGCACGAAACCGTGTTCAATAAACCTCAGTTGTGACCTCAGTTGTGACCTCAATAGACCTCAGTTGTGAATGTGCGCTCGCTGACAAGTGCATTAATACCTTCTGAACCCAGCAATTTTGAATGAGGTGTACCATGTGCAGGATTCCTAGACATCAATTTTCATTGTGTGGCAAGTGCACAATATTGTAAGATACGGTTATGGAAATATCGAACGTAATTGCGCAATCGGCCAAGAGGTGAAAAATCTTTCTCTTTTTTAAGTTTGTCCTTCGCTCGGATCGAATAGTGCAGTAGACTGCAGTAGAAAACCAAAGTGGAATGTTTTTGACAATAGTGAAAACGTTAACAGCAAAAAAACTACAAGCATGCCGAGGGGAGATCAGCGGACATATTGCTTGTTAAAATCTAATATTGGGGTATTTGAAAAATGGCGTTCATAGACATTGTCCGTTGAAAAATGAGGTTGTCCAGAATTTTGGGGCATGAGTGGAAAAAGTGCAAGTAGGAACATTGCGTACTAAAAATGAGCAGCACCTGAATAGCTGGCGCGAAAAGTGCATTAATTTTTTTTCTTAGTAATTTTTTCTAGAGCATAAGCTTTGATACTGCTTCAATAGTACCGAAAAAACTAAATCAATTTCAAGTTTGGTTGAAGTGATTGTTTTCTTTAGTAGTTCTTGTACTCACCCGCGGAACTCCGAACACGCGAATATATGAGGCTGTGCTGTGACGAGCATTGCTGAAATGATGCCCTTAGAGCTTTTCATATTACTACGCAGTGCGAGTCTTCTTTCTTTATAACATGTGCTAACAGAACAGAACGTCATTTAACTTTAATTAAGACGGCGAGTACAAGTGCCTCTAAACTGGAGTTCTAAATTTGCAACCGTGGAGCCTTTATTGTGTACGGGATTAATTTCTTGTTTCGAAATCGTAAAAGTAATTGAACAATGGCGCGATGAGGTGCCCATTAGATTGAACCTGTGGAAGCAATGGTGTCTTTGCACTTTAAACACTTGTTCCTATAGCACGACAGCGGTGCTTCCCTGTGGGTTGAAATGGACTATAGTGTAAAAAGCACTCGGTTGAAAAATCGGTACTCCAAACGGCATTGTGAATTTCACTGACGACACCAGATTTTCTACCCTGCACGAGAATACGACCTCTTTCTATAGTGAAGGCACGAAAGCCTAGCACACTTGGTCTAACTTTTGCTTGACTCTATATGATTCTTCTTGCGTGCTTCAAATGCGCCTGGCATCAAATGTAGTTTTCTTCATGGGTAGCTCTAATAAGCGGGCTTTTACGGCTGCCAGTGCTCATTTCAGCCTGCAGCGGTCAACCTCCTTTTTTAAGACTTGCAGCGCATTGCTTGCAGATATATTAATAGTTAGGGCGTGTAATGATCTGCACACAAAGGGTTGTTAGGTTTTGTATTTCTCCGGGCACGTCTGAGTTACACGTGCATGACCTCTATTGCTCTGCTGCTACAGTTATGGTTTAGTGCAATGTGTCACCACTTCCGCATCCCTCTCCACCTTTTCCCCTCGTCGTTCTTTGCTTCCTGTGGCGACGCGTATTCATTATACACCTCGTCCGCGCTGCGCGGCTGTGTGTCGCCTGATAACAGCCAGGTGCGGTCCAGACCACACGACACTGTGGCTCTGAAAAGCACTTTTCATGTACCTCTGCTTGGATGCGCCGCATTGCTTTCACCGCCAGACGAGTAAACAACCGGAAGTTCAGAAAACTAATTACCTGCTTCCGCATGATTAGAATGCGAGTTGCCAGCGCAGTCTAGCATGTTGTTGTTTCATTAGCGTCGGTAACCACCAATTGCAGCATTGAAGAAAACACGGCATAAAAACTGGAAAGGCTTCCACTGACCATACCGACAATTAGGCATGATCACAAGATGAACATTCCTGATATATCCTTGTGCACCCTCATATTTTATGCCTTAAAGGCAAGATTGACCTGGGTAGCTTATGTCAATACTCTAGACTACGAAGCGTAATTATAACGCCACTATTTACTATTTTTATAGCGCTAATCGGGCATTTGATTGCACAAGCAATAAGCAATCGCTTTAATGTTAAGTGATGGTTATGAACATCATGTGCATTGTTTAACAATATATTTTTAGTTCTTTTTGTTCTTAATGGTCGATGCATGTTCGAATGCAGAACCTGCGAGTAGTAATGGCTGAAATTTTTTCTGCATTTGCCTCAGTATCATTCACAATAATGTAAATTGACATGGAAAATAAAATGTGCTCAGGCTCTGCTTAGTTCAAAGTTTCCCTAGTTTTCACGAGAACCTAACTTGTGTGCTTCATGGTTATATCTAAGCTAGAGCAGAAATGTCGGGCTCAGATGTGAAAAGAAACAGTGAACACATACGGTTACCTTAGCTCCGGGGAGGTATCAGCAGCTAATGAAATACCTATTCCCTCTAATTGTGGGAATGAGCATGATACCGCGAGGTCTTCTCTAGGCTTCTTTGGCTTAAAGATGAAGATAAAATGTTGTTTCTGGTTGGGCCATCGCGATAGGAAAAAATATGTACTTCGACGTGATCTGTCTACATATTGTTTTCCACACTATTCTCAATTCTTCTTGTCGTAAGTAATTAATGAATAAACACTCTTCCGACACATATCCTGCGCTATACAGCACAGTACGCCATGCTCTTTCTACATGGATGGTTCAGAGCATCTATGAAATGCCCTTTTTAATCTCCTTTTGTTCGTTGCTTTCAGTTTTATTCAACTTTTTCTGCAGTGGTATGTTTTTGAGGCATGTTTAATTTACTTATGATGCAAGTTTTATTAAGGCAATTCTACTGCTTATATAAGACGATAGTACTGCGTTGGGAAAAAAATGGACACGTAGGATTTGCAAACAGTGGAAAGTATTGCTACCTGAAGAAAAATGCATACATTGTATCTATGTTGCCGGAAAAACCGCGAATATAATATTTTATTTTTAGCAATTAATGGACCATTCTAAAATAACAATTTTCATAGCTTCTGCGTTTGGTAATGCAATGCCTGCAGAAAGAAAAACTAGCGCAATAAAAGCCACTTAAGTACACTTTATTGAGAAGCTTTAAAAAAAGTTAAGTAGTGCGCTACGATGTCGACATTACACACAGCTAGTAGCACTTCAGGCTACATACCACATAACCAGGAGCAAAAATTTCGTTTTTCGTACCAGACGCGCATAGGCTGAAGTAAGCTGCAGAGGTTTTCTATAGCGAAATGCGTCAGACCGGCCATAATTCTCTTAGAACTTCCTAGATTGGCCAGAATATGTCTCAGAGAAGGGATCCCTGCACTGTGTTCAGCCATTCTAGTGAAAGAAAAATGAAGTTGAGATATCAATTTTGAAAATTGTTTACTCTCTGGCAGAGTACAAAGTGGATAGAGATTAATGATTTTAGGAGCGCATAATACCCTTTTGGCACTAAGAAACCAACCGCATATCGCTTCCGCGCTTTCTTTACGTTACGTTACTCCTAATGTAGAGCTGCTTAGGGGAAAAATTTTAAACACGTCAAACGAAAACCATCTAAGTGCTAAAATACGGTATATTTTAGTTGTGCTTCACATCTTAAAGGTTGCCGTAAATATGTTTCATCCCTCTAAAGAGAACTTCAGCTTAGCTATATATTTAAAGAGCTACATTGGGGTATCTGAAGAGACATAAGTTCTCCTTTATTTGTTTGGTGACCATGAACGGACACAACTTCATGCGGCTGAAAATGTCCTCGCTATGAATACTCGCAAAAGACTATATGGCAAAGCAGAAAAGAAATTTGGCTTTGTGGCTCTGTGACAGCGAGAAAAGAAACAGGAATACTTTAAATGATATGACAACCCAACTGACAGCTCGTTGTAGGGCCGGTGCCTCGGCGACAGTTTTATGATTCAGTCGCCCACTTTAGTGTCACCAAGTCTATATTTGTGCGCAACAGACTATATGAGCCGTGCATGTTTCCGTGTGAAAGAATGACAATCCGTGAATTCTTAACAAAAAAATTCTTTCCCCTGATACAAATAAGCAGCTTATCTTAGCCCGAAGATCTTTGGATGAAATCAGCAAACGCTTTGTATTTGCGGCTTAATAATCACGCGCTAATATTTGTTTTACTTCTGCCTGTAGGATTTAGATGTGTTCTGATTTTGGGGCTGGGTTCATAGAAAGTTCAGAATGGTACATAGAAGTCGAATAGGTTTCCGTAGTGGACCAATTGTTTGATCGTAGTATTGGTAATGAATAAGCCAGGAAATAGATAGTATATTTTTTTCAGAACATAAAATGTCTTCCAAAAGAACTACTGCCAACAAATGCACTAAACATAGGGAAGAGCACGTGTGCCCGAGGCTGACTAACAACTGAATTTAATTCAAGCAAACAAGCGCACACACAAAAAGAAACACAAGGAGGGGAGCGTAACAGAGATGGAGGTATGTGCGTATGGTTGGCGATCAGAATTGGTCATGGCAGAGGGTAAATTTACAAAATGATAAAAAGGATAGATAAAACCGCCGGATCACAATTCTCAGCAGTAATAAGGTAAAAAATGTTGATTAGCATATTACTGCTCTGTATTACCACAAACACTGCATTTTACACTGCCGAGTTATAGTATTTTTATCTTTGCAATTTCACCCCGTGATGTGATTACTCCTGACTGCCCGCCTTTTCACTGCATACCTCCCCCCTGTTACCCTCCTATCTCTCATCAGCGCTATGTATGTACTTGGTTGCTTGAGAAAAACTGCGCGGTTGCGTGGCGTTGATTTGCTGGCCGTAGTTCTTTTGCATCATGCACCAACAAGCTCAGAAACAAATTCTTCTCTAAAATGTGTGTTCCACAATACCTATTTATGTAAGCGGAACAGGAGGAGCATTGCGTTATGAAACTCAAGATGGAGGAAACAATAAAAGATATAGAGTCTACTTATTAGGCATATGTGCCTGATATGAAGGCTTTAGTCGTGGTTCACCACAAGAGAAGGAGATTGTTCCTTCAAGCTGTATGTCCTGTCTATATTAGCTAAGCCTATAGCTGCGAGATATTCTATGAATAAAAATATCGTGTTAGCTAGGGTCCGAGATGTATTGAATAAAATCATTGATAAATTTCTTTGTCTAAGACAGCTGCCGCATTTTCAATAATGAGTGCTTGAGCCAACTCTCGGTACGGTCCGTATATGTGGTAGGCCGTGGCGCCTAGAAATATCTTTAGTAAGCAGAGACTGCTCATTAAAGCTCATTTTTATGTATATTTATGTATCGACATCTCCCGCGTAGTTATATGTATATATCAGTGGTGCTTGCTCGGCGGCTGGTCATTAGTTAAGACAGGCACCGGCATAAATTTTAACAAGGCTTAATAGAATGCTTCAATAAGAGAAACGTTTCAAGAAGCAGAAGAACTTCAACAAGGCCTGTCCATCGGACGGATCGTTGCGCGATACCTTTGTGTTTCTTGTGATGCTCATTGTCTTAATGATCGACAAACTTCATGTGGAGACAGTTAAAAACTTTTTCATTTCCAGTGCAAGAACTACAGTTTCATGGCATCTTTTTTTTTTCTAGAAAACATGAACAAAACGAAATGTCTGGAGTGGCTTTAAAAATAGAGTTGTGGGAAGCCCTAAGTGTGACAGAATTGAGAGAGTGTGCACCGTCAAGCATAGCTTACAGGGCAGGGCAAAATAATCTTTTTTGATTCCGCAGGGAGCAACGTCTCCTTAGAAGTCACCGCTGTTGTCGGAGGCGACGCCTGGTTGCCATGCAACGTGGCTGCTGACAGCGACGAAGAGCGAACTGTGGGCCTCGTACTGTGGTATAAGGACAACTCTTCCACTCCTGTGTACACTGTGGACGCGCGTTGGGGCAGCCTCCTCAAGGGGGCGCGACACTTCCCTGGAGAGGAGGAAGTAGAGCTGGCGGCAAGACTTAGCTTCGACGCCAGGCGCCAGCCGGCGCTGCTTCGAGTGGCACGTGTGGAAGCAGAGGACGCAGGTGTGTACCGCTGCCGTGTGGACTACCGCCAGGCCCGCACCGAAGTCACGCTGTCTGCACTGCGCGTTATAGGTGAGTGATGTGCGATAAGTGAACAGAAGTGCCTAATGCACGTAGCTTCTAAAACTTGCGCAAGTTAGAAAGCACTTGACACACACCCCAAATGTTCAAACGAAATGCACTAAACTACTTACGGGTGCAAAGACTGGCTAGAGGTTTAGTATTATACGCCAGAAAACCTGGAGCAATAACATCTCGAAGTACGGATTTCTCTTTCGACGAACACACGGTCTTTCTTTGATAGCTTAAAGACATGGGCTTTGCGGTTGTGTCAGCATTTGGATTGGAAAGGGCCAACTTGAGAGCTCCCGTTTTTTTTTTTTTTGAAATATTGCCCTATTGCAGAGCCATTTTCACCCTTTCTTGATTGACGACTTGGGAAGCGGAAGGCATTACGAAGGTTTAAGAAAGTTCGTTGCGAATATTAAGGACGTCGAAAGCATCAGAAAGAAATGTGGAACGGCTGGCGAAGGCACAAAATACGGGTTCTAGTCTATGCCCTTACGCCCAGTAATGTTATATGAAGAAGCTTTTCGTCATCTGCAGCTGTAAGAAAGTGCGAATTGCAACCGATTGTTTCAGCTGCCTCTTCCACTTCCCTGTAACAAGTTTCTCATCTGCGGCGCATATTGCATGCCTTGCTATCCTAGGCATCAGAATCTAGCGCCATCTTTTGGGTGCCTGTAGCGACCACTGTGTAACTAAATCGGGACATTTTAAGTTGGTAGCTTTTAGCAAATCTTAGTACCGAAAAATTCTGCGTTAACATGGTGATTTTAACGACCAATTCTTAATCTTCACCGCAAAATCTCACCTATCAAATACTTTCTACTTTCACACCGGATATTTACCACGGCCATGAAGTATCATTGGTATGAACCGAAGACTCGAAATCCCGATAGTGATTCTGAATCTACAGTGCCACTCGGTACATGGTGGCAGCCGGGCAAACTCGAAGCATTTGTCCGGATTTCTGCGCTTCATAATGGCCAGGCTTTTGTAAGCACTGTATAAAAAGGAAAAGTTATATGCCCAGTAGCTGCTCTGTCTTTGCACGTCGCAGTACCTCCACGGGAGCTCATCGTTCTGGACGAGTACGGCCAGCGGCAAGTGGACGTCCTGGGGCCTTACAATGAAGGCGCCACAGTGCTTCTCGTGTGCGAAGTGGAAGGAGGTGAGCATTGTCATTTCGAGATGGCCGAGTAGATAAGTTTGTATTGATGAGATTCACTGGTCACTGACCATGGTCAAACAAAAACAAAAATGACGTTTCCGGAGCGCTACGGCTCCCTTGTTCACAAGGGAGCCGTAGCGCTCCCTTAGCGCTCCCTTAGCGCTCCCTTAGCGCTCCCTTAGCTCCCGTAGCGCTCCCGTAGCCATAGGGAGCCAGTGAATCTCATCAAGCCATGATTCCTGACCAGACGGTATGCCGTCGAACCCTTGACTAGATAAGTTTGTAGTTTTAATGCACTGACAGTGCTAGCATCTCTAAGCACTCTAGACAAGAAGTGCTGGCAATTGCACTCTTCGCACTAATGACGAAGATACAGTGTAGGGGTGTCGAAACCTGGATGAATTTTTTTCTATTCAGTTGGAATAGCTGGCAACGATTGCCGTAGGGTTCTGCACGCACTGAATATTTTCATGAATAATTAAATAAGGAGGTGGTGGGAAAGTAGAATTCCTTGGCAGTCATATATAAACCGGGAAAGTGAGCAAATGGCCCGGAGACAGCTGTGATGCAAAGACTTAGCTGAGATGTGACCACTACACATATGCAACCATACAAATACGATATCCATCCTCAGAACTTACCCTTCTCAACAAGTGCGCAAAAGAACAAAACGCTGAGTTTCTCTTTATGCCTTGTGTTCTGGTGTTGGAAATTAAGTGACAAATACAGAGAATTCCTTCTGTCTAAAATCTCAAAGTGCCAGAAGAACAGCAGTCGTGCAGCGAATAGAACAACCTACTGCAAACATGTGAACGCGAAATCTGGATAGCTTTCATCATCTAAGCTCAGTGCACTGAAAAAGCAAAGGGCTCTTTTATTGATCTTCCATCGACCCTACCCTGTACCAGCTGCGCCCAGCCTATCTACGCAAATTTGTTAACTTCATCTGCACAGAGGACTCTGCCGCCCGCTGCTGCGCTAACCTTCACTTTGAATCAATTTCGTTAACCTAAGGCATCTGCTTTTCAAAGAAAATAAATTTTCACATTTCATGGGCAAGCCACTTTAAAAATATCTACTTTAAAATACCCACTTTAAAACATAGGAAACCACCTCTATGTCTTAAATATGATGCCGCCTCTCCGCCTTGTGCCATCGCTCAAATTATGAGCTGATTACAGCCCATTGCAGCGTTTATTGATTGAGCGCACTACTTTGTACTTCGCAGTAGTATGCTATTATGGTAAACGAAGAGACTGAACAAACAGTGAAAGAGATAAATGAAAAACGGCAAGTAACTCAACACACTGCGGTGCCGCGTGCTGTTTTCTACTCTCCTTGTCTCTTTGGCACTGTCTTTGTTTTTGTTCGTCATGAGCCACCAACTAGCCCAAACCTTAACTCTATCACGATGTAGGCATATAAATTCTTGCTCGCGGGCTTCTGGTCAAAATGCCTCTTTTTATTCAGCATTATGAAAAAATCCTTCTTAATCAGGAGACCACAGTAACGAAACTGTTGTGCATAGTTTGAAAATGCAGCAACCAAATATGCTCGCTTTCCCAGTTTCTCTTTTGCACTTTCTTCGTGCTTTTAAAGATGGTGCTGAAACAGCGCTTTTCAAAGCGAAGCGTAATACGTTTCGGCTAGCAGCACCACAAGGAACGGCTGGATAAGCAGAAAGGAAAATAAGAATCATGACAAGAACAGAAAAAAACAACAACTTTTCTTTGCCACGATTGAAAGTTCAGAATGGAACCTTTTTCTTTCGGTTTTGTAGGAATCGTGCAATAACTTTGCATGATGGCGAAAACGTTTTATGCTCTCTAAGCGCTTAGGAGCGTGGCCGCAATGTCTAGAGGAAAAAACAAAGGCTGAAGGCGTTTGCAGCGTTCTGGCGTCTGGATTCCTCCGAAGTGGGTTGTGTTTCTTCCGGGAAGCGAATTAGTGTGTCCCGCACTGCGGTCGATCGAACGCGGCAAAAGCGTACAGGCAGTCGCTGAAGGCCCGTCCTGCTAGCCATTGTGAAATAACTGGCCGTTTCTTCTTTTCTCTCGTACCGACAGCTATTCTTAAAGTGCTGACGGTAGTGTTGGCTCTCGCTTTTTTTTCATGGCGGAGCGTCTGGTATTGTCTTTATCTTTTGTATCCGCACTCATTTCCTTTTCCTCAGCTCATTTTCTGTAACCATATACCTCATAAGGATAGCGCTTTGACGAGTCCTGCGGGGCATAGTGGACAAATGCTGTAGGCTTGTGAGAGTGTGCAAGGAGATACGTAGTGGCCTCTGGCGGTTGAGTGTCTTATGTTAGCGTCTTACTTGCAGCAGTTCCTTTATCCCCTTGCCCCTTATTACTTATTATTTACTGCAAGTCATGCTTTCTTTCAATAAAAGAAAACTGAACGGGAAGCAATCATAAGGGTCTGAGCAGTGCCAAGGAACATGGGGACGAAGACGAGGACGGCACAAGAACCGAACGAAGACGTCGTTGTTGTGGTGCTTGGCGCTGCTCAAAATCGTTACCAAACCAACTTCATTCCGCGCACTTGCATAATAGGACTGAATTTCCTATCTCTTCTCAAACGCGGCCATGCTGTTTGTAATCTTGTGCTATCTTGCTCTTGAGTATCGCCACCTTGAAGTTGGGGGCACTGCCTCACGAACGAGTGCGCTGGTCTGCTTCCACCAGAAAGACAAGATGCCTTTTATGTTTGGAAATCCTGCAGCAGTGATTGCATTAGCACTGTGGCGAAAAATAACAATGGTTTAACTATGTTAAACCAATGTTCGAGCGGCAGCTCTTTCTTGCTCCGCTATGATTTTGCTTGGTTTATTTACTATGATTTGCTGGTTCCTACATCTTGCTCCATATTGGATTAAGCACTCGGTTGGAAGGTTTTTAACCATTTATTCAGTCATGCATTGTTCTTCTCTATTTAGGCCTATTCTAGCAAACACTATTTCATGGTCTGTGAAGCAGTTGGCTATGGTTTGCAGTTCTACTGTGGTCATCTTTGCAGAGCGCACTCGTTCGAAGGCGAGATCTATTGCGATTCCCCATTGCATGGTGGAAACGTCCGGATCCGAAATGAGCGGCACACTAAGTTCTCTGATCCGTTTGTGAAATTGGTGACACACTTGGCATTCTAGTTGAAGTCCCCGACCAGGATGAGCGATGACTTAATGTAATCGATCCTCGGTTGACTGTGCTTCACCACCTTCAAAGCATTGTCGTCCGACGTGTTGGGCGCTGTGTAGACTACCATGATTACGAGGTCGCTGGGTAGCAGCACCAAGCGAGACTCTCCGTCGCTGTGCCGCAGGGTTGCCGTTGGGAATTTTTCAAAAAGAGCCAGAACTGAAGCTAAAAGTAGCCAAAAGTAGCCACGCCACCTGATCTTGGCGCCAAATTTGTAGCCAAGTAGAAAAGAACCATCATTATAAGCCACTTTTATTAATGAACAATAAATAATACCATTTTGAATCAATACAAAAACACGGAGTAAATAAAGAACACAGAATTTGGGGCCTCTTGCTCGGCCTTTTTCCATTGTTCTCGAAACGTGCGCTTTGCTCTTGCGTCTTATCCCATGGTAGACGCCGGTGTCGGCAAGCCGAAGGCACGAAAACAGGAGATTTGTCGCCTTGCGGTACACAAGTGCTATTTCACTGGTACCGTGCTGCTCGTTCCTCTCAAGGTGTCATGCCGTTCACACGGCTGCACCTAAACGCATGGTTTCGGATGCATGATCCTAACGGAGAAAGTACTCTAGATGAGCGTTATTTTCTCCAGATGCCGCGCAACGTCCTTGGAAATAATTGTTCTTCTTTGTTCTTGCTTACTATTGTATATGCAATTGCAAAAAAAAAAATGACTAGTAAATGCGCCAAAATAGAAGTTCAAAGTAGCCAGAAAGTAGCCAAGGAGCCAACGTGAAATTTTCACCGCCAGACGGGGTCGAAAAGTAGCCAATTTGGCGCAAAGTAGCCACCAACGGCAACCCTGCTATGCCGTACGGGAGACAACACTTATACGGTTTTAGCTGGCAAGCCTTCTTTTACGTAAACGGCTGCGCCCACATTGCGTTCCACCACCCGTGCTTCTCCAACGAGCTGTCTGCCGGATGATCTGATTCTGCAGCACGTTTACGGCGCATTCCGCAACCTCAACCGCATTCCGAACCTCAGGAGACGACGTGCTCGCCTCCTAGCGTTTTGCTGACGAGCGTCGATGCTCGGCAGTGTTTTTTATACACGATAGCACGTGACCACCCCGCGGTATATCATACGATCGCTGACGTCTGCACAAGATTGATAGCCATCCTTTTTTCTCATATTCCCACATACGGAAACACATGATGCGGTTATCTTATGAGTGCGTATGAGTACGTCATAGGAGATTGATAACCGCCCATTGTTTTCCATCTTCCATGCCACTAAGGTCTAATCAAGGTCACGTACAAGTGGAAATTGAAGGCCAGCGTTGTGCTGGCCATGGTCGAATCAGCCTTGACAGCAATTTTTGTCCTAATCGTTGAAGATCAAAATTTTGAGGGTGGGCCAGATTTTGGGAGTGGCCAAGGTCAAATTTGAAGGCCATCTTTGTGTTGACCACGGCAAACTAGTCTGGACATCGATTGTGGTCCAAAATGATGAAGGAAAAGTTTCGGATGTAGGATTCGACCAAATTTGGTGGTCACCGTTGTGTTGCGTGCGGTAAAGTTAGCCTGGGCATTGATTTTGGTTCAAATAAATAAAGGTCAAATGTCGGGGGTGGGGTGAGCCAATGTGGGCCAATTTGGGGCCAATTTGGGGCACCATCTCATCGGCTATAGTGAAAGCATGCGTCTGCATCTGACTTAAGGTCCTAAGTGCGAAGGTCATCGCAGTGTCTTATCCAGACTATAACTGCAATTAGTTTTACATAGTGTAGAGCTACCGCTCTAAATATAATCGCATATTCGATTACAGGAAAAACTGCGCGTGTTGCAAACAGGTGAAAACTGGTCCTATGTTTACTCGACCTCCCTCAGCGTATTTCTCAGATTTCCCCAGCTCGCAACAGCTTTTCTACATAGCCCTGAACCTAGGACCTCCCTTGTGGCAAACTGTTAATCTTAGTTTTCTTGTTCTTTATTCATTAACGAATGTTTTCACTGCACGTGAAGAAATGAACGTAAAAATTAAAGAACCGCGTTGGTTCTTCTATAATTGAGAAGTCTCTGTGTAGGTTTGTTAATTTTAAGCAGGGCCCACTCATAATATTTTGTAACTTGAGCTTCGAGATATTCAGTGTGACATATTTTCACCTGCGCATGTTCACTTCAGCTAAGTTCGAATCGATTAATGAGATGTATATACCCTAAAGTTTCACCTGACTACCGCTGACAGAAGGCGAGTCAGGAATACTGGGAAGAAGGAAACTTGTTATACTGGATATGCTTCAGTTACGTACCAATGAAAAATATTTTGTAACGCACCATATGAAACTACACTGGGAGAGCGAAGACAATGTTTACAAGGATTATAACGATTACGTAGTTTTATAACATTCTGCTAAGAACGTTTGCTGTTACCATAAAAATAGACAAAGAAAACAAGAACTGTTGGTAAACTTCTCTGGGTTGACTAGCAGCAGTTGTGCACTTAACGGTCGGTTCCGTCCAATTATTTTCATATATTTTTTCTCTACTTACGATGTTACTGATCGTTACGATTACTTCGAAGGTGGAGTTGAGGGCATATTTTGATACCCGGAAGTAAATGTTATTGATCGACTTGTCATTTGGAGCCTTCTAATGGTGAAATTCTATGTGTGTGTCTCACGCAGTGCGTTCAGAGCATTCTCCACCAAAGTTATACTAGACGATTGGCCTATTTGGTTGAACATGTCGACATGAAACACCGCAGCATACGAGAACGGAGCTGTAGACGAGGCGCACATTCTCGTCGACTTCGATAGGTGTTGAATGAAAGAATGCGTGCGAGATACACGCAGACCACAAAATGAATTAGCAAAATGAATTAGCGAACCAGGACGAATTTTTCTTTAATTGCGAAGTTTCTGAGAAAGCTGTATAGCTTTCCTTTGTAGCCGCATGGCTGCGCTTGGGTGGGTGTCAATGAGTAATTACTCCCTTATTACGAATTAGCAAAAAGTAAGAACCGATATCGACGCCCAATAGCCGCGCCTTAACCATTACGCCTACAGGCGCACATTCAAGAAAACCACTTACTTTTCAGCTTTGGGAAACTTATGAACCTGACTGATGACTGTTTGAGCAGCCCCTGGGTGGAACTAAAACAAAAAGAAGTTAATTTCTTGATTGTATGCAATTGAATGTGTAGGTGAATGTCTGGTTATTGTGCGATGGTATCACCGTTGATTTTTTTTTCTGCATTCATATTGTGTTCCGTATATATTCGCAAGCACTCTTTTGTCAACCTCAAGTTGAAAGTCAGCGCCTACAAGAACCTCGGCTTCGTCTCAGTTCCCTTGTACAACGCGGTTTCAGTCGGCGGCATAGTTGGCATTACTTTTCGAATACACGATGTCACGCTGTATGTAACGTAATTCTTTCTAACTCCCAAAAATAATGACCGTCGTGTGTGTAGAGTTTTTATGTAGTACTTAAGGCGTTTGTTTTCCACTCCTACTATAGGGGATCCTCCTCCTGAGGTGCTCTGGTTCAAGGATGGCGAGTTGTTGGACTCCACCTTCTCGGTGCTGTGGCCTCAAGGCGTCGTGCGCAACGAAGTGCAGCTAGGGCCACTGCGGCGAAGAGACCTTCTCGTGGCACTCCAGTGCCGGGCTTCAAACAACAATGTAACAGAAGCACTTGCGGCCCACTTCACACTGGATCTCACACGTGAGTGGTCGCGAAGACGCGCGAGTAGAATTGTTGCCTCTGCGCCTCTTGAGAAACTTACCATTCATCTAGGATGACATAAGAGACAAGTGGACGCAGCGCGAATAGAACTACGAGGGAGGACGGAATTGATGTGCGCTTGCGGCAAATGAGGACATCCTCGCTGTTTTAAAATTCAAAACCATTTCTTAACACAAGAGGATTGCATATTACATAATAATAATCATGTTGACCCGCTAGCCGCAACAGACGGAGGTTGTTGCTCTTTTTTTCGTGCTGTGTTCGGCTGTTTTCTTTTTGTTTTTGGCGAGATGACTTTCTAAGTAAAGCTGGGTAACAAACATCTTTAGCCCTTTATTAACACTTTTTGCGCTTCCCAAGTTATTGCTCGAAGTGATTTGCTGTTTTACAACGTTAGGAAGCTTGCTGATATAAGGCGGCTATAGCTAGCTCAGACCAGCGAGGATTAGACAGATATGGAAGAAGTCTTTGTCCTGCATGACGATTAATTAGGCTGTGTTGTTAATGATGATGATGATTCTGTTCACAAAGGACAGTGCAGCCAGAGCCTAATTGTTGACCTAAATGTTACCCGAATACTGTGCGATGTCAGTGCACGTTAAAGAACCCCAGGTGGTCGAAATTTCCGGATCCCTTCACTACGGCGTCTCTCATAGCCTTAGTCGCTTTGGGACGTTAAACCCCATAAACCAAACCAAACCAAATGTTACCAATGGAAAATAAAGTAGACTTGTAGAACTTTCAACAATCAGTAGTTCAGATATTTTATGGTTTTTTTTTTTGCCGTCGCCTATAGTAAACCCGAAATAAAGATTTAAGAGCTAAAATCGAGAGACTGAAGCATTGTTTTGTTTTGGTTTTATGTTTTATTGCTTAAGCACTGCCTTTCTTGGTAAATTGCCTAACAAGAAGTAAAAACAGCGCTAAATTTAACACAAACCACACAGAAAGACAGGATATACGGGCGCTGTCCTGTCCGTCTTTCTGTTTGGTTTGTGTTAAATTTAGCGCTCTTTTTACCTTTTGTTAGAAAATGCTGCACCAACTAGCTCACATTTTGCGACATGCGCTTACATTTTTTGAGTCACCTTTTAGTTCCATCAATCGACACAAAGACATCGCACAGAGAGGCACCGTTCAACGCAAGCTGACGTTTAAATCTCTGTCATGGGTGCAGTGAAGCCTACCGAGGTGAAGGTTTCGTTGCCGGCGCTTTCCCATTCGTCGGCTGAAGGCGCCACCCTGGTAGCAGGAGAGATGGCGGAAGCTCGCTGCCTGGCCAAGGGTGCTCGGCCAATGGCCCAGGTTGCGTGGTTCAAGGGTGGCCACAGGCTGCAGCACGATCGCTTCCTGTCCCGCGAACCCGGATCGACGCTGAGCGCC
The DNA here is from genome assembly GCF_055824585.1 of Amblyomma mixtum. Lineage (NCBI taxonomy): Eukaryota > Metazoa > Arthropoda > Arachnida > Ixodida > Ixodidae > Amblyomma > Amblyomma mixtum. The sequence continues at coordinate 119,466,914 of NC_143017.1, forward strand.
GTCAGCTTCGTGGTGCGCGCAGAGGACCACGGTGCCCAGCTGACTTGCCGCGCCGACAACCCCAGCCTGCCTGGCAGCGAGATCAGCGACTTCCTTGTTCTAGAGGTCCACTGTGAGTTGCTTCCGCCATCGTTTGCGCTTTCCCACAATTTATTTATCCTCTGGCAGATACATCCAGTGAGTGTTTTGGAAAATGCAACACATTCTTTCCATGGTTCTCTGGCACAAAACTCTCTCGGTAGGATCAACTGAAAGCAACCAAGCACTTTTTCGCGTTTACGACACTACCAAAGACCTAGAAACAAAATTCTGGGAAGGATATAATATAGTAATTAATCAGTTTTCACGCTGTAAAGCCAAGGCAGCAGATATTCGGTATTTAACTGAGGACGGGCACAAGAGGTTTCATGTGTAACGAAATCTCATTAGGCAGGTGTTTTCATATTTCGGCTTGAAGTTGTTGTTAGTGGCCATTTATTAATAAAAATTACAAACACAAGATAAAGATGTTGCTAGCCGCGGCATCTGCCATTGAAACCTGATGTACCTGAAATGCGGCAAGTGGGAATGAAAGGACAGGCAGAACACAAGGAGAGGGAGACAAAGGTGGGAACGGCTTGATCGGAACTTACAGTTTAGGGCTGTAATGAATAGTCCTCCGTGGCGCCTGTTTCATGACACCTGCAGATCCTCCGCAGTTGTCTCTGACGGCTTCCGAGCAGCGTCCTCGTGAAGGAGACAATGCCACGCTGCGGTGCGACTGGAGCGCCAACCCAGTCGTCAACGCCGTCTGGTGGAGGCGCGATGGCCAACTGCTTGAGTGGCGAAACGAAGTGCTGCACCTCGTTAACGTAACCAGAGCGCAGTCCGGCCTTTACGAGTGCCTCGCCTCCAATCGATTCGGCGAGAGCTTCAGCAACCAGCTGCGACTCTCCGTCCAGTGTAAGCTGTGTTCCTGACCTTCACAGTAAGGGTATGCGCTCGAATGCAATTCTTTGTTCCAAGTCGACAATCCAGTCGAGTGCAGAAATTCATTTCACAGCGAGTATGTGAACATGACTATTGCCTATTATCAGATAATTTTCAGTCGAGAAGAAAAATGGTTATCATAACAAAGAAATGCCAAAATTAACAGTGGTTCAAAAGTAGCCAAGGAAGGTGATCCTCAATGCGTCGTAATTATCACTGCCTTCAGCATTAATGGCCATTAATGGCCTGCCCAGGCCTGTACATATTCTTATAAGTTGCCATGTGTAATTCGCATCTCGTTACTCCAGAGGATAAGGTTGCTTGCAGTTAACGGGTGTTTGTCACCTGCCGCGGTGGGCAGGTTGTGATGACGTCAGGAGGTCACATGGCTAAGGTGGCAAGTGGGCCACCTGATTGTGCACCTCGCAAACCCATCGACGACGATGTCGAATTTTCAGCAGAACGGGAGCCGCGACTGAGGCACGCAGAGAATTGCAATAAACATTGGGTCTTGTTCTACAGTGCGTCATCCATGTCATGCAAACAGACGCAACACACAATTGATATGCCATTTTGACTATGTAGCACTATCAAGATTGAGAAATCATAACCGCGATAAACAATGTAAAACCAAGGTCAGCATTGCAAACCAATGGACTGACAGTGCTCGGGCACCTAATTCTCATTTGGCTCAGCTGCGCAAATCGACCTCCATTACTTCTTGCTTATTATCATTTTTTTCTTTCCCTCGCCATGAACAGACGCACCTGAGTGTGCGGAAGGTCAGAGGGAAGAGTATGCGTCATCGCCGGAGCTGCGCATAGCCTGCGAGGTGCGCGCCAACCCAAGCGACGAGCTCCATTTCGAGTGGCTCGCCAACACCACGAGACGCGTGGGCCGCATCAACAGCCTGGCAGTGAACGGCACCAGGGCGCTGGCTCGTGCCGTGGCCGACAGGGAACTGGAGTACGGCTCGCTCCTCTGTTGGGCTTCCAACCGAGTGGGCAAGCAGCGCCAGCCGTGCATCTTCCGCATCGTGCCTCCCGGTGGGTGGCATTGAAAACACAGCCAGAATATGCAAAATGCCGCTCAGAACGAAAAAAACACAGAAACAGCGACATCATCAGGTCCGCTATATGATTTACTGACGCATTGAGGGAGTTTTTATTTTGCTCATGCATTTCACAGCCCCTCCTGGACGTCCACACAGTTGCAACGTAACAGCGCACAGCCAAGACGGCATTGCGGTCACATGTGCAGCTGGTTCTACCGGCGGGCTTCCGGTCACCTTCATCGCAGAGCTACTCGCCGAAGAGACCGCGTCGCCCCCTGCGTTGCTGCGCAACGCTTCCGACGCCCGGAGGCCCCGCTTCGTTTTCGAAGAGCTACCACGGGAGGGCGCTCTTCTTGTCCGTGTCTACGCCGTCAACTCGCAGGGTCGAAGCGCTGCCGCAGAAGTGCGTCTTCCGGCCGGCCTGTCTCTGCTGCACGAGCCTTCGCCCGCTATTGGTGAGCAGCGCATACGCTGGGCACTAGTGGGTTGATAAAATCACGTGACGCTCGTATTTGCCGAAGACCTGGAATACAATAACAGCGCCAGTACGAGACATAGGAAGTTCAGCATCGTAGTGCTAGTTTTGCACTGCGAAACTAAAACGCCTAGCTGTTTTCCTATGGGAAAGCACAGCTAACTTGAGAAAGTTGGCAGTCTTGGTGCTCAGAATAGAGCGACGCCAGCTCAAGAGAGAGTATCTGTCCTCGCTTCGGCGAGCGCGGCTTCGGCCGCTTATCTGTTTGTTCAGCAGCGTCCGCTCCAGCGGACGCAGTTGTTGCTGCGACGCGCGTCTTTTCTTTACTTTTTCTCTTTACTCTGATATCTTAAATCTCCTATATGTGCACGTGGCAGCGGTGGTGGCTTGGCTCGAGCCAGTAGGCAGGCCCGTGCAATTTCCTTTTCATCCTTCTCTCAGTCACAACAACAACAACAACAACGAACATAAACACTGGTGGCGAAGTGACCGCTATTACACTGACCTCCTGGAAGTGAGAAAAATAATCTTTACAAATTTTCTTCGTTCAGAGCAGAAGGGTAGCTTGTTCTAGACGGGTTCAGCGACAGACGTTGAGTTCGCTCTGGACATTCGCGTCCGCGTAGTTCTCGTGGAAACAATAGTTCTTTGTGTGCTACCACGATGTTTCCGCTATGCGGAATATGCGAGAATAAAACAAGGAGCAAATGATCAGAAATCACGTGATTATGTTGAGGGCATCTAAGCAGCACATGTTAATTATGCGGAATATGCTCGAAGAAATTATTCGTTTTTATTTCGGTTCTCAACGCATCAGCAGTTTTCCTTTTCTCGTCGCCTACACCTTCTGCGATATGGGTCTTTCGTACAAACAACAGGATGCGGGCAAATAATTAATATGTCAGTATAAGGTACTTCATGCAGGTCACGCTCATTGTAAGTTACCTTAAATATGTCTTAAAGTAGTAATTTCTAAACTACCGCCTCAGCGTCGGAAACTCAGACTCCTTTTTGTCTGGTCTAGTCCGCAGCAGTATATGCGGTGACCAGAAACGCAATCTGAATTTATAGCGAGTGTTTTTAATATTCGCGCCGCTATTCCTTAGGTGGTGCGTTGGTTTAGATTTTGAACACAATCGAATATTCCGCGACGTCAACGAGGTCCACAATAGGCACAGCACTCCAGAAGAGTGACAAGGAGCACTAGGGTCTTTGACGTTAGCCCTCCTCATATTGTGTGACACTAAATCAAAGCTGTCAGGTTATGTATGAAGCAAACCGGCTTCATAACGATGGCGTCCTCGTCGAGGTACCCTGGGTGTTTAGTCGACCATGCACGCAATCATCACTAATCGCCCACAGCTGAGGTAGTTGTTGTGTTTCAACGGGATGAGATATGTTACCAGTGCGAATAGACAAGGGAAAAAATTCAAGCATTTAGTGGTATGTTTTCGCCCTTTGTCGCTACTCTATTGGCACTGATACTATGTCTCATAGCGCATTATCAAATCGTCACTGACCGTTTTAGGCCCACTCGCTTTTGGGCACTTAATAGAAAAGAATTTAATAGAAAAGTTATACGAGTTAGCTCGCGCATTTATTATTAAATTACTATTTTATTGTTTGCTCACAGCAGTTTTGCTCACCTTTAACGGAAATACGAAGGTAGAATTTTTGTGCATTTTATTCAAAATTTGGTAAGCTGTCAATTTCAACTTGCACTTGCATTGTTTTCTTGGTACGCAGACGCTAACTCATTGAGGCTGCCTGGCCACGTAATAGGATTTCTGATCACAGCAGTGGTTGCACTCGCCATCGTCATCGTATCCCTCACTGTGACGAGACACTGGAAGCGCAGGCGAAGGCGGAAAGGTACGAAGAAAATTCTGAGTCCAATCCGAATTTTCATTGCACATGATTCGCGTAGGAGTTTATGATAAGTCTTTCGTTTAGTCTTCTCAGATAAACAAAAGAGTGCTTAAGCTTGTCAGCTCTTCAAAGAAAGAATTCGCTAGCGTGCATATGCTTACAGAATGATATGGACAACCAGGTTCAGGCCTGTTGTACCAATGGGCGAAGGAAATCTGCCCAAGCATAGGAATGGGGCATTTTTTTCTTCACATAGACTAATGTCCATGACCTTATTTTATTGTCACGTTGTAGTGACGGCAGTCCAGCGGTCAGGAAGACACCAGAAATACTTGCAAACGAAGCTCTTTATTTGGGCTGACTTGCGCCCTCAAAAGAACTGAATCACTCGGCGGCGGCGTAAGCAACAGGCGTGCTCGGCGGTCGTCGAACTACGAATGTCCGCCGCTCGCGGCATCGCTCAATTTAAAGGCGGCAAGGAAACTTCCAGATAACAGGACAAGATCATCTACAGTAATCTAGAAAAACCTAGATGCAGCCCTTCATGGCTGCGATCAATCGAGATTAGTCTGGTCGCTTCTCGCGCCACGAACAAAAGTGATAACAACCCTTTCCTGCAGCCTTGAGCGTGAACGAACAAACACTACAATGATACGTGGCATTACCCCCCTTCCAAAGAAGCATCGTCTCGATGCTTTAAAATGAAAATAAACACGGAGAATGAAATTTCGAGTCCTTCAGCGTTCATAATATGGCTTCAGGCGTACGACATGTACGACTTCCGGGCGTGGGCGGCGTCGCTGAGATGCTGTCGTGCCGTCGGGGATGACTTCAGTCGAGGTCACCGATGCGACGGAGAACCCTGTACGGGCCAAAGTAGCGTCGCAGCAACTTTTCGCTCAATCCGCGGCGGCGAACTGGCGTCCATATCCAAACCCGATCACCTGGCTTGTAATGCGTGTCTCGTCGGCGCAGATTGTAGCGTCGGGCGTCGGTGTGCTGCTGGTCTTGAATGCGAAGCCGTGCAAGTCTTCGGGCTTCCTCGGCGCGATGAAGGTAGGCGGCGACGTCGAGGTTGTCTTCGTCGGAAACGTGCGGGAGCATTGCGTCGAGTGTTGTTGTGGGCTTCCTGCCGTATACCAGCTGGAATGGAGTAAACCTGGTCGTCTCCTGGGTGGCAGTATTATAGGCGAAGATCACGTAGGGCAGAATAGAGTCCTACGTCTTGTGTTCGGCGTCGATGAACATGGAGAGCATGTCTGCGATGGTCTTGTTCAGACGCTCTGTGAGTCCGTTGGTTTGCGGATGATAGGCAGTTGTCCTCCGATGACTTGTCTGGCTGTACTTTAAAATGGCTTGCGTCAGTTCCGCTGTAAATGCTGTTCCTCTGTCTGTGATTAGTACTTCGGGTGCGCCGTGTCGGAGGAGAATTTGTTCGACAAAAAATTTTGCAACTTCTGTTGCGGTACCACTAGGCAACGCTTTTGCTTCGGCGTAGCGGGTCATGTAGTCGGTGGCCACGATGATCCACTTGTTACCTGATGATGAAGTAGGAAAGGGGCCGAGTAGGTCCATCCCGATTTGCTGAAAGGGTTTAGTTGGCGGTGGTATGGGGTTCAGGAGTCCGGCTGGTCTAGTCGGAGGCGTTTTGCGTCGTTGACACTCACGGCACGTTTTCACGTAATGCGAAACGTCGGTAGCTAGCCGCGGCCAATAGTACTTCTCCTGGATGCGGTGCAATGTGCGAGCAATCCCGAGATGCCCTGCAGTCGGCTCATCATGACATGCCTGCATAATTTCTTGCCTGAGATTTTTGGGCACGACAAGAAGATGCACTGTCCTGTTGGGCGCGAAGTTCTTCTTCAGAAGGACATTATTGTGAAGGACGAAGGACGACAGTTGGCGCTTGAACCCTCGGGGAGGCGATGCGGTCTTGCCTTGCAGATAATCAACCAGGCTTTGCAACTCAGGATCCGAGCGCTGCTGCTGCGCGAAACTGCTCGCGCTTACCGGTCCTAAGAAAGCGTCGTCGTCTTCCTCTTCCGGTGCTGCGTCGACGGGGGCTCGCGACAAGCAGTCTGCGTCGGAATGCTTGCGGCCAGATTTGTAGACTACAGTTATGTCGAATTCTTGAAGGCGCAGGCTCCAACGAGCAAGGCGGCCGGAGGGATCTTTCAAATTGGCTAGCCAGCACAGAGCATGGTGATCGCTCACAACCTTGAATGGTCGTCCGTACAGGTAGGGGCGAAATTTCGACGTGGCCCAAATAATGGCGAGACATTCTTTCTCGGTGGTCGAGTAGTTGGCCTCGGCTTTCGACAGTGAACGGCTAGCGTACGCGATAACCTTCTCTTGTCTGCCATTTTTCTGAACGAGGACCGCTCCTAAGCCCACACTGCTTGCATCGGTATGAACTTCGGTTTCGGCGTTTTCATCAAAGTGCCCGAGCACAGGAGGGGACTGTAAGCGGCGCTTCAGTTCGTTGAAAGCTTCCTCTTGCGGCCTTTCCCATTTAAAAGGCACGTCAGCCTTGGTAAGTTGGGTCAAAGGTTCAGCGATGCGCGAAAAGTTCTTGACGAATCGCCGGTAATAAGCGCATAATCCAAGGAATCTGCGTATAGCCTTCTTGTCATTAGGCTGTGGAAACTCTGCGATCGCAGCCGTCTTCTTGGGGTCTGGGCGAACTCCATCCTTGCTTACGACGTGACCAAGGAACAGCAGCTCCTCGTAAGCGAAGTGGCACTTCTCTCGTTTCAGTGTCAGGCCTGAAGACTTGATCGTTTCCAGCACTATCCGAAGCCTTCTGAGGTGGTCTTCAAAGCTTGAGGAGAAGACAACAACGTCATCTAAGTAGACTAGGCAAATCTGCCATTTCAAGCCTGCGAGCACCGTATCCATTACTCGCTGGAACGTCGCTGGGGCAGAGCAGAGGCCGAATGGCATCACCTTGAACTCGAAGAGTCCGTCTGGCGTGATGAACGCAGTCTTCTCGCGATCTCTTTCGTCGACTTCAGTTTGCCAGTAGCCGCTCTTCAGGTCCATCGATGAGAAGTACTTAGCGTTGCACAGCCGGTCCAGTGTATCGTCGATGCGGGGGAGGGGGTAGACATCCTTCTTCGTAATGTTGTTCAGGCGGCGGTAATCGACGCAAAAGCGAAGGGTGCCGTCTTTCTTTTTCACAAGGACGACCGGTGCTGCCCAGGGGCTCCTTGATGGCTGGATGACGTCGTCACGAAGCATTTCCTCAACTTGCTTGCGGATAGCTTGGCGTTCTAACGGCGATACGCGGTAGGGGCTCTGTCGCAGTGGTCGTGCGTGTTTGTCTGTGACAATGCGGTGCTTGGCAAGCCGGGTTCGTCGCACATTCGATGCTGATGAGAAGCAATCGGTGTACTTTTGAAGAAGACTGCGTATTTGGTCTTGTCTGCTCCGGGGTAATGCTGGGTTGATGTCGAACGTGGGTTGATGGCCTTGTTCAGATAGTTCTGCAGGTTGGTCGGGTAGGGCAAATACGTCTCTGATGTCTGCCAGCTCGTCGAGGAAAGCGATCGTCGTACCTTTGTTTAGATGCCGGTATTCTTCGGTGAAGTTGGTTAGCAACACCTGGGCTCGGCCATTTCGGATTTCGGCGACTCCCATCGCGACGCCCAATTCTCGATCCAGGAGTAACTGGGTGTTCCCCTCGATAACACCTTCGGCATTTTCGATGTCTCCAGTACCTATGCCGACGAGAACACTTGATCGGGGCGGCACGCTCAATGCTTCATCGAGGACGTTTAAGGCAACGTGATGAGTCGCGCTCGTCGCAACAGGTATGGCTTTTTCCGTGGAAAGCTTGATCGACTTAGATCGAAGGTCGATGATCGCCCGATGTTCGTTCAGGAAGTCCATTCCCAAAATCACGTCTCTCGAGCATTGCTGTAGGATCAGGAAGGTTGTCGCATAGGTTCTCCCATTTACAGTAACTCTCGCGGTGCAGCGTCCTGACGGCGTAATCAGGTTGCCACCTGCCGTGCGGATCAGCGGGCCATCCCAGGTTGTTGTCACCTTCCTGAGTCGGACAGCGAGTGGGCCACTCATGACAGAGTAGTCAGCTCCCGTGTCCACCAAGGCAGTAACCGCGTGACCGTCGACCGTAACTTCAAGGTCACTTGTTCGCGGTCTGGTATTGTACGTTGTCTTCGGTGTCCGATCTCGGCTTCGTCGAGTAGTGAGGCTGCGGTGGGCGTACTGCGACGTTACTTCACTGGGCAGCGGTAAAAGCTTCAAGTCTGGCCGCGTCGTCGTCGGTGTCGTCGTCGTCGGTGTCGTCGTCGTCGGTGTCGTCGTCGTCGGTGTCGTCGTCGTCGGCGTTGTCGTCGTCGGTGTTGTCGTCGTCGGTGTTGTCGTCGTCGGTATTGTCGTCGTCGGTGTTGTCGTCGTCGGTGTTGTCGTCGTAGTTGAGGCATGGTCTTGAGTACTCGTCGATGGAGGATCTTTGTCATTGCGCTTAGAAGCAACCTCACCTCCAGAGGCTGCTTTATTTAGTTTAACCTTCGTGGGCTGGGGGAGCGTCCACGCACGGCGTTACCTCGGCTAGGAGAAACAAAGCGCGGGGACGATGGCGACGGGGAACGTGATAGGCGGCTCGGCGATGAGTATTCTTCCCGACGTAAAAACTCCTCGATTTCGGCTGGTCGCTGGCCGGGTCGGGGTCGTGGAGCGTCGTAAGAGAACCCTCGGATGCCCAGTCTTCTGTATGGGCAGTGCCGGAGGACGTGACCGGCTTCGCCACAGTGGAAGCATAGTGGGCGGCGCTGGTCGGGAGTTCTCCACTCGTCGCATTTCCTCGGCTGCGCGCGTCGCTCGTAGGACGGGCGGGTTGGGGCGAGTGGGCGGCGGTCCAACGCAGCTGGCTGAGGGCGATAGGGGCTTGGGTGCCGTCGTCGAGGTGCAGGACGGCGCACAGCTGCGGCGTAAGTCATGGCTGGGGGCTGCAGAGGCTGCGTGGGTGTCGGCGTCACACCCAAGGCCTGTTGAACCTCGTCCCGGATGACGTCAGTGAGCGATGAAAGTTGCGGCTGCGTTCCCGTTGGCAGCAACCGTCGGAGCTCCTCTCGCACAACTTCACGTATAACCTCCCGCAGGTTATCATTGTTAGCGGTGTCCATGCAGCTTGCTGACAAAAAGCGCTGCTGGCGGTCATACTGGCGGGCTCGGGCGTCGAGAGTTTTCTCCATTGTGGATGCCTCTTCTACGAATTCAGCGACGGTTTTCGGTGGGTTGCGAACGAGGCCGGCAAATAGTTGCTCTTTAACTCCTCGCATAAGCAACTTCACCTTCTCTTCTTCCTTCATGTTCATGTCGGCACGCCGGAAGAGACGCTTCATCTCCTCAGTATACACTGCAACGGTCTCGTTTGGGTGTTGTATGCGAGACTGTAGCAGCTGCTGGGCTCTCTCCTTTCGCACGACGTTTGTGAAAGTCTTCAGAAGCTGTTCCTTGAAGGTTTCCCAGTTGGCAAGGCTGGCTTCCTCATTCTCGAACCAGACTCTTGCTGGTCCCTCCAGGGCGAAGAAGACGTACCTAAATTTCATGGCGTCGTCCCAGTTGTTGAAGACAGCCACACGGTCGAACTGCTCCAGCCATTCCTCGGGGTCGGCGCCAGGCGAAGCGTCGAAGGTTGGTGGCACCCGGGGATGCTGCAGAATGATTGGAGTGGTCGTCTGGGGCAAGGTCATGATGGACGTTGGTACTTGCTTTCGCTTCCGGGTAGGGTCCGGCAGGGTCCCGAACTCAGGTGCGTCCCCTTGCAGGCGTCGGCTTGCGCGGTGGACTGGACTCAGGTCCTGCGGTAGATGACTCAAAGGGCTGGCGTCTCGACTTGTAGGGGGTGTCCGGAACATGGGAGGCTACCCCGCACCTCCACCAGATGTCACGTTGTAGTGACGGCAGTCCAGCGGTCAGGAAGACACCAGAAATACTTGCAAACGAAGCTCTTTATTTGGGCTGACTTGCGCCCTCAAAAGAACTGAATCACTCGGCGGCGGCGTAAGCAACAGGCGTGCTCGGCGGTCGTCGAACTACGAATGTCCGCCGCTCGCGGCATCGCTCAATTTAAAGGCGGCAAGGAAACTTCCAGATAACAGGACAAGATCATCTACAGTAATCTAGAAAAACCTAGATGCAGCCCTTCATGGCTGCGATCAATCGAGATTAGTCTGGTCGCTTCTCGCGCCACGAACAAAAGTGATAACAACCCTTTCCTGCAGCCTTGAGCGTGAACGAACAAACACTACAATGATACGTGGCAATCGTAACCTATTAATTTAGTATTAAATTTATTCACAGCTTAGGAATCTTTAGGTGACAAAGGTTAAAAGATATTTAGAAATAGTATTCAGCTAAATGTGCTGTGATGCTGAAACTATGTAAAAATATTCTTACCCCTTAAACATATTTGTGCACTAAGATTCTTTGGGTTAAGTCAAGGATGCACAATTAAACTGTTTGCATTGTAGCAGGGTATTTGCTTCTAAACTAATGGAATTTCAATGCTTTCGATATTTAATTGACCGTCAGAAAATCAGCTGATTTAGAAGCTAGATAGTTTTCCAGATAGGTAGCAATTAAAATGTTACGTTTACAGAAGAATAAATACTACATCCGGCGGTAAGTTACAGTGATAAAATTTTCACATTGGCCGATTCTGTTTTTCCGCAGATCCAAAGCATCTTGTGGAACTGCAGAAGCTCCAAAAGTAAGTGGCCGTGTGTCTTTCAGCCGCGAAACTTTTAACGTTTGAGTGGAGTGCAGATTTCTTGTAAATAATTTATTGTTATTGATGGAGAAATTATTTAGGCAATTCCCGTAAAAAGTGGTGGTTCATTTATGATCGGTAATAAGCGCAAGCGCTATCCTATTCCTTCCGCTCATACGCATGATGCCCTTTGATGCCTTGCATTAGCGCGCACCTTAATTACTTCCGCCAGCCAACCCAGGACGTGCTCGCTGGAAGGCGTATCAATCGATGGCAAAGCGTGCGCCTCGACGAACTTGACATGAGTCGAGGTGTTCCTGCTTCCGCCACCGTGCATCAGCTAGCCCGATTTCCCCGAAGTAATAATACACGTGAAAGAGCTTCCCGACGATGCGTAACTGCAGGCGTGTAATCTGTGATACAGTTGCCCGTACCTTAAAGTCTCAGCGACGGCGAGGCCCGCTTTTTCTGGCTTACATTTTTCCCTGCCCGCTCATGAGCACGGTCTTCCATCGTAGTCGCCATCGATCGCACCCCGAACACCATCGCTCTAATGCATCCTACGCAGGCTGGTCGTTCGGTCAGTGCAACGTTCCTCTTGAAATCACGCACTGCCGGTGGAATGATCGAGTGGGCGCTGCGTTACGTGCAACAGACGGCGCGGCGCTTTCATGTGCCACAACGCTGAATCAATCCTCGAATGGAAAGGCAACTTTCGTGGATCAGATGACGTTCATTATTATATTGATTTGGCGCCGCCACGTTTGCTAAGGGCGTCGTAAACCGAACCAACCGGGTTGGGAGGCGGGCTGAAGGTTACTTGAGCGAACCAGAACTTCTCTACACCTGCCTCAACTTGAGAGCCGCTTACACGACAAAGCTGGAAAAGATTAACGCGGTTCCAGGTCTTAGTTCATTGAACAAAGAATGTTTTCTTTCAACGCCTTTGTAACGAAATGCTAGACGTCGTTTATCGGGCAGTTGCTGCCCTGTCCTAACGTTGGGCATTTCTAAAACGGCATATATAATGATTACTTTACCGCACACCTTAAAATGGAACATGGCGTTGTTGGAAGATCATTATGCTCTAATAACGAAGGTAAAGCAATCTGCCTGCGCAACGTGCAATGTTGCAGCAAAAACAAAAGAGCGAAAACTTGAAGCAGCACGATAGATTCCAGGCCATGGTGGCAGCGCTGACTACAAACCCATTTTGTGTTGCAGCGCAGCTTTTGCATATCTGTGTAGCAAAAATATGCCATCTAAGTTAGGTTTATACTAATTATCGGTGAAGTCAACTGAGAGAAAGCTTCTTTTTTTAGTATTAGTAGCAAGTGAATAAACAATTTATTGTCGCTTACTGCGATGAAATCTGACGAGTAAAACTCTCGCTCTTTGCGCAGACATTCTCCGCAGAAAAGCTTCTGCGAGTGTGCGTCCGATGACGTTGTCTTCCAGTCGCCAGACCTCATCACAAGCAAGTACGGTGTGCCAGGCGAGTAAGCCACATTTGCAGCCACTGTCCCATCCTTGCGCGCAGACCTTACAACACGAACAGCGTTATTACATTATCAGCGGGAAGAGGGGAGGCTGAGATGGGCGCAAACGCTGCCGCTGATCACCAAGCATCTAGGGTAGGCATGGCGTTTAGACAAGGGCCATGAAATCACTTTCTATTTCATGTTGTCTTTCACTACAGCATAGAAATTTGAACTTAAAGCAAAAACTGCGTCATTCTCTTTTTTTTCTGCCAGTAGAAACGAATGCGGTGTAAATGAAAAACGGAAACAGTGTTATTGTAGGAAGGGAAGATTGGGCACATACCATACTAAAGCCTAATGTTTACTCCCGGGATTCATTGACAGCAAAGTACCTGCAACCTAATCTAACGTTGCAGACAACAAAGGTGGCAAATCCAAAGCAGCTGAGCGTGCCACGAGGTTCACATAAAATTTTAAAGCAAGTCGAACCTCTGAAGGCATCCCTACGCGCTAAATAAGGAATTAAAGGCGTCTAGCTTTATTTGGTAACGAGTGTTTGTCGGACGATTACATTTGCCGTTTTTCATTTAGCCAGAACCACCTTTTTTTTAGCGATGCCGGCGAAAATTACCGCCTGCTGGCTTTCAGTACGGACGTCATTAGCGGCAGTGACCAGGAAAAGCGTGAAAAAGCATGAATGCGGAAAAGAAACATCCTAAAATCTTTCTGTAGTTTTCAGTTCATTCTACATATAACTGTAGTACTGTTACAGTTAGCTATGTCTCCGGAAGTTGTTTGTTGTGGCTTATAACCAATCTATAGTAGGAATCAATAAAAAAATGTTTGTGTTTTCTCGAGGTAAACAATATTTTATTTGCAACCGACGCTCATCTGCATTGGTTATTTAGTGAATACAGTTTCATCCAGAAGAAGCACCAGGCCTAAAGTTGATAATTATTCTGGAGGTGTTAAATGGAAAAATTAAGTATCGTGCATTAAAGGTGCACTGAAGAGGATTCTGAACATGTCTTTTTGCCGCGGGAACTCGATCCACACGTTCCTAGCATTCTTAGAAACAGTGACTTATTGCCCTGTGTGGATGATTTCCCCAATTAAAACGAATTAACGTCCGGCTCCCGCCTTTTTTTTTTAATTCTGCCTCGTACGGTGGGCGGAGTCGACCAACGCGTGGAGCGCCTTTCACCCAGTCCCGTGGAGGCTTTGCTTTCGCTTTATTTTGTTTTTTAGGTTTCCATGAATAAATAGTTTCATTCGCAGATAATATAGCCGCAAAATAAGCCCCAAGAAATAAAAATACCCGCGGACTATTTGCTACTACGCACTACTACGTATTACTCCGCCGATGGCAGAGCGGCAAGCCGCCACGGGACTGGGTGAAAGGCGCTCCACGCGTTGGTCGACTCCGCCCACCGTACGAGGCAGAATTAAAAAAAAAAGGCGGGAGCCGGACGTTAATTCGATTTAATTGGGGAAATCGGCCACACAGGGCAGCAAATCGCAGTTTCTAAGAAAGCTCGGAGCGTATAGATCGAGTTCCCGCGGCAAAAAGACAAGTACAGATTCCTCTTCAGTGCACCTTTAATAGATTCCGCAGTTGCATCATAGTACGCTTCTGCACCAACTATAATTCATCGCTTCCTTTCATTTAAGCCGTGCAGACCAAGCCATGACAGTGCCAGCTCTGCCACGCGATGTGGTCGGGAGCCCGGCACTTGATGTGTGCTACCGGGGCACAGCCGGGGTGGATTCTTGCCGATCTCCATCAGTACAGCTTAAGGTATGGAACGCATGACACCCCCCCCCCCCCCCCCCCCCCCATTCGCTTTAGCATTGTTCAGCGTGTGCTCCGAAACCTGGTGATGGTGAGGGTGGTAGCTTGGACGAGAAGGGAACTCGCTGCGCCAACTTGATTTTTGGAAAGATGACGTTCACATATGTCGCTCAAAGCTGCAGAAATCTATATGGTGCGCATATGCAGGTCAGCTCTCGATGAGTTTAGAGCGTTAGGCTACAAAGCGTGGAATTTGCCAGTTTTTCTTTTCAACGTGGGCTGCGTGCACTCTTGAAAGGCAGCGCTCTGAGCAGTTTCATATCAGGCGACGCGATTAGAGTAGCTAAATCAAAAGCACAGGTTTTCTTCTCATATTTTCACAACGTTGTCATTAAAGGCCAAACTGTGGCCGCTGGCTTCCCGTGGAGAAATTAAAGAATATTTTGTCGACAGTAACTCTTTTGAACGGATAATGTAGTTTCAGACAAATTAGCGCATGTGGAAGACTATGTGGTGTATATTACGCATTTCAAATTGTACACGCGAAGCCAGTGCCCAGCAAATAAAAGTGCGCGTTCCTAGCTACATGCTTTTTTTTTTTCAACAGCTCACGACGTTCGTCGGCAGCCCGAGCACCGAGGTTCGGAAGCCAGCGTCACCTCCATGCGTCTGCGTTCAGGCGCCGAGTCGTTTAGCGGCGGGAAGGCCAGCCCACTCGAATGACCAGCACGGCACACTCGTTTCAAGGCAGCTCGGAGAAGAAGAGGTGGGTGCACACCTATGACATAAACCGTGGCTGTCAAGCATCACAGTATCAGTTAACCTTGGTCCTACATATTACTGCCTGCGGAATTGCGGTAATAGCTTCGAATAACCCTCAGTGTGCAGTACTGGGATAAGCGGACATTTCTCTTGTTGTGTTCTTATTGCTCCCTAATTTTTGGTCTGTCTTTTTCTTTTTCAGGCTCATAATAAATTTCAGTAACAGGTAGAAGGCCGTGCGCCGATTGGTGAAGACGCTGCGGTGTTAGAACTGGTACCTGTGCCTTAAACGACACGAGAATGAAGCTGCCTGTCTACCAACGACCGAAGTGATGTGCAGCGCGGCTGGAACAGTTCGACTGCCCCATAATAGGTTTGTTTTGTGACGCGTTTAGTAAGCCTCTGCTAAGAAAGGCTGTCTGTCGACATTTTTTAAACTCTAGTGCTTGCTCTTCTTCAATGGCGCTCTGTAGGTGACTGCCCATCCGTGAAATTGTGCGCGGAAAAATTGGTCGTGTGAAGGTAGACGTGTATGATTTGTTCGTACGAAGTTGCAAAGAAAGGTGTGCGTTGTACTTAAGGGTGAGGGATTTGAGATATTTCTGTGACAGAAAAGAATGTAATAACAACCGATTAGATAAAAACTTGTTTGTGATGTTAATGCGGATTTTTCTGTTTTATTTCTTCTGACGCGTCCTTGAAGAAACCTCTGGAAAAATATTTTTAAAATGGTCTGGCGAATGAAGAATAATGCGCCTTAACAAATATCACATCGCTACCCTTTTACCGACTATTTGGCATTGACCACTTTCTATTCTCTTCGAAAGTGGGGTGTTTTCAGAGGTACCAAATATACCACGTCTTCCAAACGCAAAGCCTGAAGACATGTCAACGGATCGCGCACGGGCTTTGTAAAGTAGACGCAGGCAATACCGTGTAGTGACGCAGACAAATAAAGAAAGACTGCTGAAAAGACGCAGCGACAAAACTGGAGCAGTCGCTTCCACTGTGTCACCCAGTGAGGAGTGGCTTCATAACTCTCGATTACTTCCAGCCGGGCGCGCTTCCGGGCCTTCGTCCCACGGTCTCTAGCGGCAAGCTCTTTAGAAACGCCTTAGTGCTAGACTCGTCGCCTCGTAAATATGGAAGGCTGAAACGGCAATTCTGGCCGCCTGTGGCCCACGTCGGCCACCACTGTGCGTGGGGGCGCAGTCTCTTTGTGTACGCGACACCCTTCAGGTGTTCGGATCAAAGAAATAGCAGGCATTATTACCACTGCGGTACTTGTTGCCACTTCTTTCAAACGACCCTTCCCGCATTTCAAAAGAGGTCTCATACCTTTATTCCTTTATGTGTTCCCGAATTCAAGGGCTGAATCCGCCGGTTTAATAAAATTTAAAGGTCCCTTTGAAGCAGAAGTTGCTTGCTTGAAACTTCGTAAAGGGGCTTACTTTAATCAATAAAGAAAGTTTAGAAGGGATTGCTTTTTACACTGAAGAAATAAAATTACAGAAACAAACTGCGAATATTGATAATTTAAAATAATCCAATATGTTTAAAATGAGCAAGAATAACAAATACACGTAATAGACTCTCGGCTGACCAGATATATAACCGAAATAAGCTTTGCACTGTAGCTCTTTTGCCAGTTTTTTCCGAAAAATAAAACAAATGTTGAATTGAATTTAACATCTTGTATGGCAACAGCGAGGAAACCACGACTGCCGAAAAGTTCTGGCTGTCCGCAATAGCTAGATGAGTTATAGGTTTCCAGGTCTCGCCTGAGAGAGGACAATCCCAAACGCGCTGTTACAGTGAGCAGAGAGTACTTGTTTATACATACATAGTGCTGTCGTTTATACTCAGCTGTATGGTTCTTTCAGTTTTTAGCCATTTACGCATGGTTCGAAGATTCTGCTCTTATATCGAATAATTTCGTCTGGACCCTAGTTCTACCCCCACTTCGTTCATTTACTATTGTTTGTTTGCTGGAAATGCGATCTCAATGCTAATGTTATTCACTTTCTTCCCTTCGTATACTCAGGACTGTCGCTTGGATAGGTGCAAGGGCTCGGTGCTTTCAGGAGAGCTTCTACTTCATTTTTCATCCTGCAAGGACCATTGAGAAGAAATGCGGTGTGTTCTGATCTGAATATAAATCTGAAAGTAATAAAACCCAATGAAATTATGTTCCCTGACCATCGATTGCGCTTTGTTCTTTCTCGTACTCTATGGAGCTTCCATAGGTTGACCACAGTACAACAACGTGTTTAGTTGCCAACACGTATGTATGTTTTGTATCCGTGTGCTGCTAATATTGTATAAGTTTATTCTTTTGGTATCCGTGCGCTGCTAACATTGTATAAGTTTATTCTTTTGGTTTTATTCTTTTGGTATCCGTGTGCTGCTAATATTGAATAATTTTATTCTTTTTTGTTATGTAACAATGTAAGTTCACTCCTACTTGGGCCAAGCATTGGCCTGCAGTATTATGAAATAAATAAATAAATAAATGTGAGGGGTCGGGGTGTTTTTTTTATTTTTAGCCAGTTAGTTGCCTCAGGATAAAAAAAAAAGGTAGCACTTACGTGAATGAAACGGGTGGGGTGGTTACATAAATAAAAGAGGTTGGCTGATGTTATGAAGTCTAGGAGAGACCAATGATGTGGTCCCTTAGTCCAAAGATCAAAGGATGTGTCGCATTCTTGTCGGTTTTAAAGCAGTGCAGACATAGAGTAGATGGTGAATGTCGGAATCCACTTCATGAGATTGCCATATTGCGCACCTGGGGTGCGGAAGCAAGCTTCGGAGGTGATGGGCCTAAGAAGCGCAGCTTCTTGTGCGTGTGGAAGACTTCTGTGGAGGGGTACTGTACACAGAAATAGACTAAAACAAGTGTGAGGCGCTGAAGGTACCCCTTTCTCGTCAAGAGGAAAATGGTGGCAGCTAGTCTGAGGAGTCCAGGTGGCGAGGAGACAAATACCTCTCTGCGTAATATTTATTTAAGATACAAAGCTGTAGCAAGCCCCGTGCTCACATCACAAGATGAGGGCTGCTTTGTCTATAACAATAAACGGACTGTCCTTGTAGTGAGAGTGCGATTACAAAAGGAATGCGTTTTTTCCCTTATGGCATTTATACACTGCAGAGAAGTATCAACTGAATGCCTTAGTGGAATCCTTAGGCCAATTTTGAACACCAATTGCTTTACAGAAAGTGAATATAGCACCATTTACAGCGTGAAACTTTGATGCTCATATTGGGCATATAAAGGGCCTCAAACATCGTGTCAAAAAAAAATCTCCATGAGAACTAAGACCGTTTATTCGTGTTACAAGGATGATTGCTTAGCTGGTGTATGTCGCATTAAGGGTAACAACATGTTTCTTCAGACAATGGTTTTTCCTTGTTGGTAACTAGCCAGTATTACAGGAATGAAAATGATTACGGTGCAATGTTAAGGAATTCCAGGCGTAGATATCCTCTTTGTACAGGGAACACTGTTCATCTTCGAATGTTTCGCTTTATTGTCATTCCGCCGTGGGCAAATTATTAAACTCTTATATTGTAAGCTACGTATCGAGAAACGGGACCTTACGGTGCATTTCTGAGCATCTGAATTGCTTTATCCAAGCTTAAGACAGTGCCCCTTATTATACACAATGACCTCTGCTTGAGGACACTTAGAAGCGGAGTGGAAACGAGGCTAAAGTGAAATAAACGAACACTCTGACCAGAGCTCATTCGTGGAGGTCAACTTCAAGACTATGAATGCTGTTAATAAATTACGAAGTGTCGGACCTAGCGGCTGCTGTTTGAAATAGCTCTACAAAAGAGTACCGAGGGTTTTTGGAAAAAAAAAAAATACACGGCCTTTTTAGGGTCATTGGAAAGGCACAAGTGCACTCTATTTAATGCGATTGTGTGGCCCGCGTAATGATGTCGCTGTTACGTCGCCTAACGAAAAGCTGGAGCATACGCAGTGAGAGCCTCCAGAAGTGCGCACCACTCTGCGAAGTAATTAAGACCTACGCCTAACGTCTTACTGTTTTCCGTTGTTGCTGTCGGCAGCCGCGTCGCAAGTGGCAGTCCTCGGTGTTTTTTGTGATACTCTTGGGGCATGTGCCAGATGACCGTCCTAATCAGCAGCCAAGCACACTTGGAAGATTTTTTTTCTTCTCTGAGATAGGCTACCGTACCGGCCTCTTTACGGCCTTAATTATAAGGCACAACCAGTCTCTTTCCTCCTCCTCGTTATATGTAGAAGAACAAGGCGCGGAATGAAGCAAGGGCACGGAAGTTCTAGGCAACGAAGTCTAGCGAGAGATATATAAAAAAAGGAGCGCACTGAAATTCAGTGGCTCATCCTCTGGCGAGTACGGCGTAGTTAGGTGGTGGTGGAGGTTGGAACATTGTGCAGGCGAATACTTGGTATCAGGGCGGAATGCTAGCTTTAATGAACAGAAGACATCCACTGGAAATACGCATTTATTTTTATTTCCTGAGTAAGGTGGCATCTTAATCTTTCAACGGATCATGCTTGCTGTCTTGACAGCTCATAAGGAGGAGGAGGAGGAGGATAGGAGGAGGAATAAGAGCTAATAAGAGGAATAAGCTCATAAGGACATGTCTAACTAAACACTATAAGTTGCTTACGGTACTGTAAAAAAAGATGTGGCAGGCACTAATGAATGAAAAGCAGCAGCTCGGCATGTTTGTTGTTAACACGTTTACATGCTTCACATATCAAATTTCTATTCTTCCCGCGCATGCCAACACATCTCTGGATGTGTCGCACGACGCTACCGTGGAAGTTCGCCTGAATTCACGCGTAGGTAATATAACCGAGGGTTCCAATTTATGGCAGCACCTATGCTGTTATTCCTTATTCCTTGCATAATTTCTCTGTGGTCGATTTTTTCCTTTGTTTCTTTTTCTCTTTCTTTCTTTCTTTCTTTCTTTCTTTCTTTCTTTCTTTCTTTCTTTCTTTCTTTCTTTCTTTCTTTCTTTCTTTCTTTCTTTCTTTCTTTCTTTCTTTCTTTCTTTCTTTCTTTCTTTCTCTTCTTTCTTTCTTTCTTTCTTTCTTCCTTTCCTTCTTTCTTTCTTTCTTTCTTTCTTTCATTCATTCAATCTAACTTTCTTACTTTATAACTTCTATCATTCTTACGTACCTGCAATCTAACCTCCTTTCTTTCCTCCTTTCTTTGTTTCTTTCGTTCTTTCTCGCTTTCTATCTATCTTTCTTTCTTTCTTTCTTTTCTTCCTTTCTTTCCTTCTTTCTTTTTATCCTTATTTTTTTCTTTCTTTCTCTCTTTTGTTCTTTCCTTCCTTCTTCCTTCCTTTCCTTCCTTCTTCCTTTCTTTCCTTCTTTATTTCGTTCTTTCCTTCTTTACCCCGCCGCGGTGGCTCAGTGGTTACGGCACTCGGCTGCTGACCCGAAAGACGCGGGTTCGATCCCGGCCGTGGCTGCTGAATTTCGATGGAGGCGAAATTCCAGAGGGCCGTGTACTGGGCGATGTCAGTGCACGTTAAAGATCCCCAGGTGGTCGAAATTTCCGGAGCCCTTCACTACGGCATCTCTCATAGCCTGAGTAGCTTTGGGACGTTAAACCCCAATAAACTAAACTAACTAAACTAAACGTTCTTTCTTTCGTTCTTTCTTTCTTTCTTTCTTTCCTTCTTTTTTGTTTTCACCTTTCTTTCCTTCTTTGTTTACCCTTCCTTTCTAGCTTTATTTTCAATTTCTTTGTTTCACTTTTTTCCTGGTTTGATTCCTTCTTTCTTTCTCGTTCGTTGGTGATTGTTTTCTCTACCTGGAAACACTACAGTACGTAATAATGGCTGCCTGCAAGCAACTTGGTATGAAAAAGCCCGCTATGCGATCTCAAAAAAAAGTTAACAGTATTGTTTCTCCCTCTTTCTGGATATACAGTATCCGTGGACTCACATCACCTGTTATTAGAGGAAAATAAGAAATAAAACGTCGTAACTGGTAGCCGACGTTGTATTTGTTTGATTTCCTGAAGCTTTTACGGATGCAAAAAGAATCTGTGGTAGCCGGTCATTGACCAAATTGGCCCCCTTCTTTCGGGAGACGAAGTTGGGCGCTGCATGGAAGAATAGCACAATGCAGACCAACCAGACTTATAGAGTGAAAAGGCAGCAGCGGCACTTCTGTGGGCTCTCAGTGCACCCCTGTCGATGCGCCGACGGCGGTTTGGCGCACCTTCCTCATTCCTCCGTTATTATATCTAGTGCACGTGAAAGTAGCTATTCTAATTTATGTTTACTATGCTTGAACATGGTATACAGTCTACGTATTCGGAGCATGTGTCTTCAGTAAAACAATTGCGTGTATGCTTCTCTGCGTCCCAAGAAAGCGATGCATGCATCATCAGTTCCTTAGTCCTCAGTTCGTTTAGCTTTATGCGAAACAAGACTACACATTCTCCCTGAGAAAAGTCTTGTTTTACATAAGTTCAAAAAAGTAAGTTACGAAACAAAAAATGAATGAGATAGACGAAAAATAATAAAACCTCCCTATGTGATACAAAGAGCTGACGAGCTTGTGGAATAATGCTCTCTAATCCCCTAGTCAAATCCGAAATCAGTGTGGGCTTTGTTCTGTCTAAGGGTAATAAGCCTGAACTCATTACTTCTGTGTTCGGTTACGCAGTGGAAAAGAGAAACGTGCAAGAACAGCCGAAGTGCTGACCGGATAGGGAGATGTCAGCGTCGTTTGTTGCCGCATGCGTCCGGATTATGGCCCCAATTAGCTGGCGTGGCGGGCTTCGCCTTCTGAAGCCAATCGATGCATCAGCTTTTGCAGCCCGCTGGCGTTTCCACGTGCTGGAAAGAACTCGGTCTTCCTCGGACGATGAGAATGCGTCGAGAATGCAATGTGCTTCCACACCGCTCTGTCTCTTGGGCGGAATGAACAAAGAAGCAGCTAGCTTCGTTCGCATCAATGCAGTACTTACTGCCGGCAACGGAGTATTAATTTTATGCAGGTTCTTGAGACGTCCGTTAAAGCCTGTCCACCATACGACCTTATATGGGCTTCTAATCAGCAAGCGTGCCCACTGGCAGTCAGTACTTGTCTGTCAAATTACGTCTCAGGAAACGGAATGAAAGCCTGCGGATTGCTTTTATTGAATCTTTGATCTATAGGCAAAGAGATGAGAAAAAGAAATGCGATGTACAGAAAATGGCTTATGGTTTGTGGGGTTTAACGTCCCAAAGCGACTCAGGCTATGAGTCACGCCGATGTACAGAAAAGGTGCAGATATTAGTTGACCTATCTGTATGCAGGAAAAGTCATGAATTGCAGGAACACGAATATTCTAAATGCCGGCATGCTAGATATAAGGTTAAGAGTAAAAAAAATTGTAGATTTTGAAAAATAAATGAATGAGGAACTTTGCTGAATGTTAAGGAGCCCAAAGCGACTTTTAGAAAGTGCAAATATGTTCCCAGAGAATCAGGCTGGATGTTTGGGCTAGTTGGTTGCTCATGATGAAAAACTGTAGCGTTCGAGACAAGGACACAACAAAGACAACAACACATATGTTGACGACAGCGACGACACTTGGTGAAGACGACAGCGCATGTGCGGTCGTCTTCGTTGTGTCCTTGTCTCGAGCGCTACAGTTTTTCCCAGAGAATGATTTGAGCAGACAATTTATGCAGAAACAAAACAACAGCGAACAATAACAAAATACGAGAACATGCAATTCGACCTTTCTTAATCTATCCGAACATATTCTTCAGAAGTATAAATTTGTCCTGAAAAGTGATTATCACTGTACTGTCACTCATTAGTGATTTGCCTTAATGTACTCCCAACCCCATATTCTCTATTCTTAACAATCCCACATCACATAAACTGCTTAAAACATAAAGCAGGAGGTATGATTTTGTAAAAGTCCAGGTAAAGAAAGGAAAGGATTTGCAGATCCATTGCAAGACAAACTTCTCGAGAAAACTGAAGTTCCTGCCTGAATTTTCAGGGATTATGCCAAGCTATAATCTTTTCATCATTTTCTCCACAGGACGCGGAGATGGTCGAGTGGAGCGAAACAAGCCGCTATGACCGTATGACAGCATCTGAGACGCAGCCTTACTTAAAACTTAAAATGCGTGTCCCCGAGGCTGCATATTTTCTCTTCAAATCGTATAGGGCAAAGGATATCACCAGCCACTAAACCTTTAAACAGCCTACATCCTGATCTCATGAATGCTCCTTCTGCCTATGATTAGAATGCCAAAGCCCATAGTATAAACTGCAGCTTTGCGCACCACTGTAATTTTGACTCTATTATATTTTGAAAGCATGATAATCTCGTGTCAATTCTTACTCGTGGGTGATAGATACTTCATCTTACAAGTCGTTTGCAGCGTGGCGAAGGCTGTGTCAATCTCAGCCAATCAATAAGCCAAGCGCTGCAAAACGTGTTTTTCCGCGCCTCTCACCGAGCGATTAGTGGCTGCATTTCTGGGAAAGAAAGACTACCAGCGTCGAGCTGGGGCGCGCAGGAGACTCGGACAACTTAGCGGACGCCACGAATAGTGGCGAACCGCTTCGATGCAAGCCTCTGCACTGCTGCGTTCGTGCGGACTTTCTCTGCTAATTTCAGCAGTGAATGAAACGCTCGCTATTCTTTTAAAACGCAGACCCAAACTATGTTTTCATCTACTTCAATAATTGTTTGAGAAACAGCCACAACACTGACCAAATACTCCAAGGACTATTTCTTGTCTTCTTTGGCCTTTACTGGACGAGAGCTCTACCTTTAACAGAGCTGCAAAAAACTTGTGACATTAAGTATAAGTCGTGCTTACGAGTGCGATGTCTGTGCGGTAAACTACAGGCAAACAGTAATATCGACAGTAGACATTTCACGTCTTCACTGTGTCGCTGTGACAAAATCACTTTTGTAACTGCGCTCGTCACAAGGACGGCTTAACAGCATTTCTTAACCGAACAAAAGTAAGGTCCCGGATGGCGAGACTGGACGAAAAAATGGCATTTTCACCTCCCTTAATAAAGTTTCAGACGGTGTTGAAAATAGCTTTTTTATACGCAGTGTAATCGGCCTACCGGAAGTGCCTGACTGCAATAAGTTCCCAGAACTTCAATAACATTGTTTCTCTGGCGACAGCTTTGTACGCACTGTACTACCCCCGTTCGAAGGCTCTTTACAAGAAATCAAAATCGATTTAAGTTTGTCGGTCCCTCCATGTCCATTAAAAACTACTCAGGCACTCTACACTGTTTCAGAACTCCATCATGGAACTTTTTTTTTACTGAAAGTTGTATTGTATAATCTTTTTTTTTTTTCAAGCCTTGAGGAACAATGATTCCCAGATGACCACCAGCCTTTTTCTTTTCTATATTTTTAAAGGAAGGCACAACCAGCCAGTTTCTTTCTATTGTAAAGCAATAAAGCTCTTATTTCGCGTCTGCGTGTCGAGAAGCTGATGCGAAGTAGAATCCAAAATGTCTAATCGAAATCGACGTGCACTGACAAGTTTTTTGGTTGACTATTTAACATAGCTGCACCTTTTACTATATACCTTGAACAGCGTCAGTTCACGCGGCAGAAGAAACCACATTTATTAGTAATGATGGTATATGGTTGTTTCCCGACTACACTGTAGCGTTACTAACACTTTTAGCAATTATTACGTGCAGATCTTTTGACTCAGGGTTTCTCTAATCATTTATTGGAGAGAACTCGGACAAAAACCAGGTCAACTTCAAGCGTTCCAACTTTTCTACTAAGCTGCAACATGACTACATTTCAGCGGCCAGGAATGGCAAATTTTATTTTCCCTAGTCTATTTCGCCCTCGCAACTGTTTCAATCAACGTTTCTTATAAAGTTTAACAAACGATTTGAGATTTGAAGAACCAGAGATAGATTACCGCATGTGGCACTCGAGAAAATTTCAACACGACGCTCTTTTCTGAGCATGTTTAAGTCCTTCTTTTTGTACACGCAAGGTAGCGAGCGGAACGCGTCCACAGTTTTCGCTTGCTACTGTCGTGTTTGCAAAATGGCTCATAAAGCACATGCGAGCAATGTCTTTAACACCTACCCGCTATCGGCTATCCGTCTTACGCTCAGTAAGTGCAGTGCTATAGACATGAGATGCTTTTTTACCAGAAAATTTTTCAACGGTCGCTTGCAGCAGGAGGAAAGCGGGAAGTGTGCCGCGCCTACTATTGATCTTCTACTCGGTCTGAACCTTACTCGCCTGCCCTTTTGCAGGTACCCTGGGGCGATTATATCGCTCTGAATTCAGAACGTACTGGTACCCTACTGGTGGTTTCGTGCTGCCACAATGAAACTTTTTCAGCGCAGATATGCCTTGATTTTATCTATCACGCAAAGTAGAATAATTTTTTTTGGTACTGAAATTTATTTTTATGGGAGGTCCCACCAACGGTCTTGCACCATGGGACCTCTCGCTGTATACGCTTGTAACTTTATTTGAATTCCTTAATAAACTTTCAACTTCAACTTCAACCTTTCCGGGTAAACCTTGGCTCATCTCGCGTCTTCGAGCGCAAGCTTAATGTTCTCAGCCTCAGGTAGCTAAAAGACTTGTAGGTCCTTGTGCCGAACCTCTAGTTCGGCGCAAGGACACGCATTATATAGTAATGGCACGCCTTATATAGTAAAGACGCGTCATTAACTACAGTTTAATTAACATCTTACCCTCATTCTTCAATCAACTTCTCATTCGATGGCGCCTCTTTTCGCCGGCGTGGTTGTTTCGTTCTGTCCCAATGAAACTTTTTCAGCACAGATATGCCTTGATTCTATCTATGAGGCAAAGCAGAATAATTTTTTTTTTTTCAGTTCTTAACTTTTTCTGCCTTTCAGCGTGCTTGCTTACCGTTAAATGCTGGCGTAGCGGCGTTCTGTTATACCGCTGGCATCAATTTCCTTTTCACAGAACAACCATACCGTGGCTTACTCAGAAATTATGTGCAATTTGTCGCGAGCCCGAGCATAACAATAGAAATTTGGCCGACATTGTTTTATTTTACTTTTCGCGGTTACGTTGATGACGCGAATTCCACGCGTAATTTAGCCCTTTGGTTTTCGTGCTAGCGCAAAAGGGCAAAAAAAGTCCATTTTATAATATTGTTTAAGTTAATTATCTCTTTTACACTGGGCCTTATGCGCGAAGTAGCGTGGAAACAATAGCTCCCACATCCGCAGAATTCGGTCCAATACGAGCGCGTCTCTGTGTCTGGAGCAATTAATTTTAGCAGCAGTTCAGAAGGGTTGCTTTGCTCGCTTTTCTTTATAAACCTTTAAAATTGGATGCTATTCAGAACAGTTGAATGAAACACTTGCGTTTATAGCTGGTCCATTTATTTCATTATGAAATCGTCTTGTTTTGCTTGCTTGTTCTTAATTCTGCAGAGCAGAAAGTGTATATAGTTTGTGGAGGAAGAAACTTAATACACGAACACGAATTTGTTCAAAAGAAAATAGAAAAACAAGACAGGGCCTTGATTTTATACTACCGCTGCTGGATCTGTATCTAAGAATAAAAGTTCTCGTATCTCGAATATTCATTCAAGTTTCACTTGTGATCCTGTTAAAATGGGATTCACTGCTGGAAAAGCATGCAATTGCATTATACGACTCTCATGTTGATTTGTAGTGTACTCCTTTGCAATCTCTTTCTTCCTGCCTTATATGAAGTTTTCAGCCAAAGCTGAGGCTTTTGTTCTCGGTTGCGATGGAAAAGCATTAGCTGCATGTATTTTTTTTTAAATGCATCCTGCAATTATTACAAACTTTAAGGTGGTGTTGTCCACGATAACCACATTTCAAGGCGGTTCATGTATTTCTAGTGTTAACCAAGCAATTCTTACTTTCCAGTGAAATGTTTGTGCTGAGAGGTCAGTGGTATTAGTTCGGGTGGGATTCATCTTTACGAGCGTTCCCTACCGCTTGATTATGGGGTCTTCGACAAACTGACAAAGCAAAATTTACGTTCTTTGATTTTATACGCATTTTGGAGCAGGCGTATGTATCCAAAGAACTTTGGGAAGAGAACAAATACTGAGGAATAAAAAAAATGCGAACATGGGGCCGCATTAACAATTTGCTAAAATAGTCAAACTTAAACAGCACTGACGCTTCTGCCGCGAACAAACCGAAGCAAGGGCAGAGTGGCACTAGATTTCCTACTCTTCTGTTGCAAAAGCTTTTCGAGCGTCCAAAACGACGATAGCTGAATGTTAAATTTTAAAGGCCATCAGGACTTGCATTTGTCGTCCGAACAATCTGCGTTTGTCAGAATAAATATGTTGTGTTATTTGTGGGTGACGGCTCTCAAAATGGCAACTTTTTATCTTTGAAATAAAACAAAACTCTCATTTCTTTTCTTCATTTTGTCGTAGACGAATATTATTGTCTCTTTGTTTGTCGATTAATATAGTGTTTGTATTTCTTGAGCAATATTTTCTTCCAAAACAGCGCACTGGAATGTTAAAACATAAGGTTCTCTTAGAGCCTGGAAGGCAAAAATATGACATATTTACAGTGCACTCCGGCATCTCTAGGCTCCCTCAGGCTTCTGGTCTTGCTATCCTTACCTTTGTCCGGTGGCAATGCCAAACACGCCGTTTACTCTGTAACGAAGCAACCGGAGACGGAAAGGAGCCCTTCCTGTGCTCTACCCCATTGTGCTGAAGAGCAGCTACGCAGTCCACTCTTGTCTCCTCGCTATAATCTCTGCTTTGTCCGAGTCTCTACAACGAAGCGCATAACACCCGTGGTGCACTCCAGTCTTTGTTCTGGGAGCGGAGAAGACAAAAGCAGAGAAGATACGAGAGTTAGGCAGCGTTTATGGGGGAGGAAGACTGATCCGGATTAACACTTTAATTATGCAGCGGGGTGGCAACTCACACTGAATACGCGCGGTTGGTTCCCTTTGGCAGCTCGTGCGTGGTCTCCCTCATTGAGCATGGGGCCGAGAGAATGAACGAGTAGTTTAACGTTCGCCCAAGGAACTTTCGGCCCCTGAAAGAGAGCTGAGGCAGTAAAACATGCATGAAGCTTTGGTAGGGCTCCATCCGGAGTTTGTCCGGGGAAAACTACGAAATAAAGGTAGGGAAGTTAACGTGTGCAATAATATAGGGGAAGAAAGTAGCGAAGTAGCGAAGGGGTAAACATTGCTTACCATATGTACCGTGTTTCCCGTATTATAAGCAACGCCAGTTTCAAAACCAGACTCAGACAAAGAACACGAAAAATGCATGACAGTGGAATATATAAGAGTGACGTCAAGCCCCAGCTCCTTCATTTATTTTTCCTCCCCTCTCGCTGCTTGGTATGTCTGGTGCTCTTGAGCGTGTAACAGGAATATTGAGCATCCAATTACGCCGTCGTCCACGTACATGGAAGCTAGTTGCAGTTACATTTAAATTGCCTATTATAATATATCCTGCATGACCACGTGACTAAATGAGGGCGCAATCTAGCATACATTTAGCCTACATTTTGGCACCGCCAATTCGCACAATGTTTAGGCGTTTCGAAAAGTTCTAATTAAATATAAACCGGCCGCCAACAAAAAGCGTTCATAGAACCGATATTGCAGTTTGAACGCCGCAAGCGATGCGCTCCTTCGCAATACGCGCTGTGCATGCTACGTAAAGCCTCTAATGCGGCTCCCTCATGCAAACAACACGGCAATATTAAAGCATAGCCAGAGGCGCCGGCTACTCGAGTGCACGTGTAGACTAAGGAGATTGCGTCTAATGATACTTTGCTCACTGCGGCAATAAGATGTTTGCATAAGCTGATGAAAGGGCTTCTTCTTGTTGAAGCGCAGCTTAAGTGAGCGCAGCACTTACGGCTATAAGAACTGGAGGGAGCATCGCATGAGAGGCAACTAAAGCCTTGCGTGGAACAGAACGGTTGTTACTTACTATGACAATAATATTGAAGGATATACCAGGGTGATACAATTTTTCTACATACATTTAATAATCACAAGGATACCCAGGGTGATACAATTTTGTTATATACGTGTAGTAATCACAATGAGATCTGTTCTGGCATTAAATATGCAGTTCAGAACGATTGCTTCAAGGATGCATTAAAGGTTTGTCATGGTATGAGCTGCACACCTTTGCTCTCTGTGGAACACACCGCATGTCGTACAAGTTCTGTTTATACCTTGCGCTGATGCAGCCTTCATACAAAGCGAGCGTTTAGACGATCATAGGTGGCATGAGGACTCGATGCTGTGCGTTCTTGATCAATATGGAAGGCAACATACTTTTGGCACACAAGTCCAGATTTTCTGGTTATTTCGCCTAATAACTTGAGATTAACATTCGGATATTACACGGTAGCAGGGAAGCTAGGTACAAAAAAAAAATTGTGCTTGTCACACAAAGTTACTGTGTTACCAGTAAACGAATGCTGAAACTGTGTTCCCACTTATATAACTCACAACTGTACGTGAGTCAGTACGAAACAGGCAATGAGGTCGCATCTGACTACAGAGTTTTAAATCTGAACATTGAATCACTTTTGTCAAAACCATGGCATTCCTTTTTTGGCGTCATTTATGACCACTCTCAAGTTCTGCGAATTTTAGAGTATTCTCGAATCAAAGCTAGAAAAACGTTTTGCATTGAAACTACTAGTTATAATTATTACGCTGTTTGAAAAAAAAATAATTGATTCTACATTATCGTATTTCCCGCCACACAAATAAAGAAGAACAATAGGGCTAGGAATTCTTGGGTTACACGCGAATTAGTAAAGAGAATCACAGCGCTAAATGCTTTTTTTCTTCTCTTGCTATCCAGAGATGAAAGTCAAAAAGTTGGAGGAATATGAAAAAGTCCTCTAAAAGT
The DNA here is from genome assembly GCF_055824585.1 of Amblyomma mixtum. Lineage (NCBI taxonomy): Eukaryota > Metazoa > Arthropoda > Arachnida > Ixodida > Ixodidae > Amblyomma > Amblyomma mixtum. The sequence continues at coordinate 119,496,956 of NC_143017.1, forward strand.
TGTACACCGACATAAAGAAGGCACGCTTCCGCAATACACGAACAGATTTTCTGATACTTATTATTATCCTGAAAAGACGTGGCGCTTTGTAAAATGCCTATTCAGTGCACGTCGCAACATCGTACTCGCTGAGCTAAAGAGAGATAATTAAATTTTTAGCAGTAGGCAGAGCTGCAATCAGTTTAATCGACATTTTTTACCTTTTTGAGCGTTTACTGCCACTACTTCGTTAGATTTCGAAAAATATATTCGGTGTAATATATCTAACTCCACGTTCCTTTATCCAGCTACAAAAACGAAAATCATTCCCCTGATCAATGGCCTTTTTTATTTTGCGTTTTGATGGTGTTACCATGAAACCAATCAGAGCTGCATCCCATAATCTATCCGTGGTTTCATGCCGCCATATACAAATCTGGTATTAACTACAGGAGTATATCCAGATACAATGAAAATAGTAAAAGCCACAACTGTGCTCAAAGGCAGCACCGTCTATTGTATTAGTAACTGCCACCCAATGACTGTACTTCCGCTGTTGTCAAAGGTAGTTCAACAAATAATTAATCTGAGGCTAGCTAAGCATATAAGTTAACATGCGTTGCTTTCCGCAGACCAGTACGGTTTTCAGAAGGGTAAATGAACTAACTCTGCATTTTTAGGCCTTAAAAACAAGTTAGCACAGAATATTGCCACGGATCATTGCAGTGTGTGTTCGTTCACGCTCAAGGCAGCAGGAAAGGGTCGTTATCACTTTTGTTCGTGGCGCGAGAAGCGACCAGACTAATCTCGATTGTTCGCAGCCATGAAAGGCTGCATCTAGGTTTTTCCAGATTACCGTAGATGATCTTGACCTGTTATCTGGAAGTTTCTTTGCCGGCTTTAAATTGAGCGATGCCGCGAGCGGCGGACATTCGTAGTTCGACGATTGACGAGCACGCCTGTTGCTTACGCCGCCGCCGATTGATTCAGTTCTTTTGAGGGCGCAAGTCAGCCCAAATAAAGAGCTTCGTTTACAAGTCTTTCTGGTGTCTTCCTGGCCGCTGGACTGCCGTCACTACAACGTGACATCTGGTGGAGGTGCGGGGTAGCCTTTCATGTTCCGGACACCCCCAACAAGTCGTGACGCCAGCCCTCTGAGTCATCTACCGCAGGACCTGAGTCCAGTCCACCGCGCAAGCCGACGCCTGCAAGGGGACGCACCTGAGTTCGGGACCCTGCCGGACCCTACCCGGAAGCGAAAGCAAGTACCAACGTCCATCATGACCTTGCCCCAGACGACCGCTCCAATCATTCTGCAGCAGCCCCGGGTGCCACCAACCTTCGACGCTTCGCCTGGCGCCGACCCCGAGGAATGGCTGGAGCAGTTCGACCGTGTGGCTGTCTTCAACAACTGGGACGATGCCATGAAATTTAGGTACATCTTCTTCGCCCTGGAGGGACCAGCAAGAGTCTGGTTCGAGAATGAGGAAGCCAGCCTTGCCAACTGGGAAATCTTCAAGGAACAGCTTCTGAAGACCTTCACAAACGTCGTGCGAAAGGAGAGAGCCCAGCAGCTGCTACAGTCTCGCATACAACACCCAAACGAGACCGTTGCAGTGTATACTGAGGAGATGAAGCGTCTCTTCCGGCGTGCCGACATGAACATGAAGGAAGAAGAGAAGGTGAAGTTGCTTATGCGAGGAGTTAAAGAGCAACTCTTTGCCGGCCTCGTCCGCAACCCACCGAAAACCGTCGCGGAATTCGTAGAAGAGGCATCCACAATGGAAAAAACCCTTGACGCCCGAGCCCGCCAATATGACCGCCAGCAGCGCGTCTTCTCAGCAAACTGCCTGGACACCGTTAACAACGATAACTTGCGGGAGGTTATCCGTCAAGTTGTGCGAGAAGAGCTCCAACGATTGCTGCCAACGGGAACGCAGCCGCAAATTTCATCGCTCACTGACGTCATCCGGGACGAGGTTCAACAGGCCTTGGGTGTGACGCCGACACCCACGTAGCCACTGCAGCCCCCAGCCATGACTTACGCCCCAGCTGTGCGCCGCCCTGCCCCTCGACGCCAGGACCCAAGCCCCTATCGCCCTCAGCCAGCTGCGTTGGACCGCCGCCCACTCGCCCCAACCCGCCCGTCCTACGAGCGACGCGCGCAGCCGAGAAAATGCGACGAGTGGAGAACCCCCGACCAGCGCCGCCCACTATGCTTCCACTGTGGCGAAGCCGGTCACGTCCTCCGGCACTGCCCATACAGACGACTGGGCATCCGAGGGTTCTCTTACGACGCTCCACGACTCCGACCCGGGCAGCGACCAGCCGATATCGAGGAGTTTTTGCACCGGGAAGAATGCTCACCGCCCAGCCGCCTATCACGTTCCCCGTCGCCTTCGTCTCCGCGCTTTGTATCTCCTAGCCGAGGCTACGCAGTGCGTAGACGCTCCCCCAGCCCCCGAAGGTTAAACTGAATAAAGCAGCCTCTGGAGGTGAGGTTGCTTCCGAGCGCAAGCACAAAGATCCTCCATCGACGAAAACCCAAGTCCATGCCTCAACTACGACGACAACAACGACGACAACACCGACGACAGCACCGACAACGACGACGACGACGACGCGGCCAGACTTGAAACTTTTACCGCTGCCCAGTGAAGTAACGTCGGAGTACGCCCACCGCAGCCTTACTACTCGACGAAGCCGAGATCGGACACCGAAGACAACGTACAATACGAGAACGCGAACAAGTGACCTTGAAGTTACGGTCGACGGTCACGCGGTTACTGCCTTGGTCGACACTGGAGCTGACTACTCTGTCATGAGTGGTCCACTCGCTGTCCGACTCAGGAAGGTAACAACAACTTGGGATGGCCCGCTGATCCGGACCGCAGGTGGCAACCTGATTACGCCGTCAGGACGCTGCACCGCGAGAGTTAGTGTAAACGGGAGAACCTATGCGACAACCTTCCTGATCCTACAGCAATGCTCGCGAGACGTGATTTTGGGAATGGACTTCCTGAATGAACATCGAGCGATCATCGACCTTCGATCTAAGTCGATCAAGCTTTCCACGGACAAAGCCATATCTGCAGCGACGACAGCGACTCATCCCGTTGCCTTGAACGTCCTCGACGAAGCATTGAGCGTGCCGCCCCGATCAAGTGCCGTCGCCTGCATAGGTACTGGAGACATCGAAACTGCCGAAGGCGTCATCGAGGGGAACACCCAGCTACTCCTGGATCGAGGACTGGCCGTCGCAAGGGGAGTCGCCCAAATCCGAAATGGCCAAGCCCAGGTCTTGCTAACCAACTTCACCGAAGAATACCGGCATCTAAACAAAGTACGACGATCGCTTTCCTCGACGAGCTGGCAGACATCAGAGACATATTTGCCCTACCCGACCAACCCGTAGAACCATCTGACCAACGCCATCAACCAACGTTTGATATCAACCCAGCATTACCACGGAGCAGACAAGACCAAATACGCAGTCTTCTTCAAGAGTACAGCGATTGCTTCTCATCAGCATCGAATGTGCGACGAACGAGGCTTGCCAAGCACCGAATTGTCACAGACGAACACGCCCGACCACTGCGACAGAGCCCCTACCGCGTATCGCCGCTAGAGCGCCAAGCTATCCGTAAGCAAGTTGAGGAAATGCTTCGTGACGACGTTATCCAGCCATCAAGGAGCCCCTGGGCAGCACCAGTCGTCCTAGTGAAAAAGAAAGACGGCACCCTTCGCTTTTGCGTCGATTACCGCCGCTTGAACAGCATTACGAAGAAGGATGTCTACCCCCTCCCCCGCATCGACGATACATTGGACCGGCCGTGCAACGCTAAGTACTTCTCATCGATGGACCTGAAGAGCGGCTACTGGCAAATTGAAGCCGACGAAAGAGATCGCGAAAAGACTGCGTTCATCACGCCAGACGGACTCTTCGAGTTCAAGGTGATGCCATTCGGCCTCTGCTCTGCCCCAGCGACGTTCCAGCGAGTAATGGATACGGTGCTCGCAGGCTTGAAGTGGCAGATTTGCCTAGTCTACTTAGATGACGTTGCTGTCTTCTCCTCAAGCTTTGTAGACCACCTCAGAAGGCTTCGGATAGTGCTGGAAACGATCAAGTCTTCAGGCCTGACACTGAAACCAGAGAAGTGCCACTTCGCCTACGAGGAGCTGCTGTTCCTTGGTCACGTCGTAAGCAAGGATGGAGTTCGCCCCGACCCCCAGAAGACGGCCGCGATCGCAGAGTTTCCACAGCCTAATGACAAGCAGGCTATACGCAGATTCCTTGGATTGTGCGCTTATTACCGACGATTCGTCAAGAACTTTTCCCGCATCGCTGAACCTTTGACTCAACTTACCAAGGCTGACGTGCGTTTTAAACGGGAAAGGCCACAAGAGGAAGCTTTCAACGAGCTGAAGCGCCGCTTACAGTCCCCTCCTGTGCTCGGGTACTTTGATGAAAACGCCGAAACCGAAGTTCATACCGATGCAAGCGGGGTGGGCTTAGGAGCGGTCCTCGTTCAGAAAAATGGCAGACAGGAGAAAGTTATCGCGTACGCTAGCCGTTCACTGTCCAGATCCGAAGCCAACTATTCGACGACAGAGAAAGAATGTCTCGTCATTATTTGGGCCACGTCCAAATTTCGCCCCTACCTATACGGACGACCATTCAAGGTTGTGAGCGATCACCATGCTCTGTGCTGGCTGGCCAATTTGAAAGATCCCTCCGGCCGCCTTGCTCGTTGGAGCCTGCGTCTTCAAGAATTCGACATAACTGTAGTCTACAAATCTGGCCGCAAGCATTCCGATGCAGACTGCTTGTCACGAGCTCCTGTCGACGCAGCACCCGAAGAGGAGGACGACGACGCTTTCCTAGGACCGGTAAGCGCCAGCAGTTTCGCGCAGCAGCAGCACTCGGATCCTGACTTGCAAAGCCTAGTTGATTATCTGAAAGGCAAGACCGCATCGCCTCCCCGAGGGTTCAAGCGGCAACTGTCGTCCTTCGTCCTTCACAATAATGTCCTCCTGAAGAAGAACTTCGCGCCGAACAGGGCAGTTCATCTTCTTGTCGTGCCCAAAAATCTCAGGCAAGATATTATGCAGGCATGTCATGATGAGCCGACTGCAGGACATCTCGGGATTGCTCGCACGTTGCACCGCATCCAGGAGAAGTACTATTGGCCACGGCTAGCTACCGACGTTTCCCATTACGTGAAAACGTGCCGTGAGTGTCAGCTACGCAAAACGCCTCCGACTAGACCAGCCGGACTCCTGAACCCCATACCACCGCCAACTAAGCCCTTTCAGCAACTAGGGATGGACCTCCTCGGCCCCTTTCCGACCTCTTCATCAGGAAACAAGTGGATCATCGTGGCCACCGACTACATGACCCGCTACGCCGAAGCAAAAGCGTTGCCTAGTGGTACCGCAACAGAAGTCGCAAAATTTTTTGTCGAACAAATTCTGCTGCGACACGGCGCCCCGGAAGTGCTCATCACAGACAGAGGAACGGCGTTTACAGCGGAGCTGACGCAAGCCATTTTAAACTACAGCCAGACAAGCCATCGGAGGACCACTGCCTATCATCCACAAACCAACGGACTCACAGAGCGTCTGAACAAGACCATCGCAGACATGCTCTCCATGTACATCGACGTCGAACACAAGACGTGGGACTCCATTCTGCCCTACGTGATCTTCGCGTACAATACTGCCGTCCAGGAGACAACCAGGTTTACCCCATTCCAGCTGGTATACGGCAGGAAGCCCACGACAACACTCGACGCAATGCTCCCGCACGTTTCTGACGAAGACAACCTCGACGTCGCCGCCTACCTTCATCGCGCCGAGGAAGCCCGAAGACTTGCGCGGCTTCGCATTCAAGACCAGCAGGATACCGACGCCCGACGCTACCATCTGCGCCGACGAGACACGGATTACAAGCCAGGTGATCGTGTTTGGATATGGACGCCAGTTCGCCGCCGTGGATTGAGTGAAAAGTTGCTGCGACGCTACTTTGGCCCGTACAAGGTTCTCCGTCGCATCGGTGACCTCGACTACGAAGTCATCCCCGACGGCACGACAGCATCTCAGCGACGCCGCACACGCCCGGAAGTCGTACATGTCGTACGCCTGAAGCCATATTATGAACGCTAAGGGACTGGAAGTTTTCATTGTCCGTGTTTATTTTCATTTTAAAGCATCGAGACGATGCTTCTTTGGAAGGGAGGTAATGCCACGTATCATTGCAGTGTGTGTTCGTTCACGCTCAAGGCAGCAGGAAAGGGTCGTTATCACTTTTGTTCGTGGCGCGAGAAGCGACCAGACTAATCTCGATTGTTCGCAGCCATGAAAGGCTGCATCTAGGTTTTTCCAGATTACCGTAGATGATCTTGACCTGTTATCTGGAAGTTTCTTTGCCGGCTTTAAATTGAGCGATGCCGCGAGCGGCGGACATTCGTAGTTCGACGATTGACGAGCACGCCTGTTGCTTACGCCGCCGCCGATTGATTCAGTTCTTTTGAGGGCGCAAGTCAGCCCAAATAAAGAGCTTCGTTTACAAGTCTTTCTGGTGTCTTCCTGACCGCTGGACTGCCGTCACTACAACGTGACAATATATAAGGAAGTTATATACTATAGAATTTTCATAGATTGCGACAAAGCATTCTTCTGTATTCAGCATGAAATACTTCTCTGAAAATTACCACATTATGCAATAATTGGCGTCTTACATCAATTATAACGAAGCTACTTGTTCAACCGTTCGCAGTTTCATGTTATATTAAATATTGCATGGGATTCTGAATTCCTAAAGTACGGTGTCAGTAAGGGTTCTATATTAAGACCATTACTATATCAATATATTGATGACATCACTGCTATGCAATGCACTTTAAATATTATAATTTTCTGAGATAATACGGGTGCTTTCCATTCATTAAATACGTTGTCATCTCTAGGGTCAGTAAAAACTAATGGCTGGATAATCTCTCCAGTAGGCTCTGTGAAAACCATCTTAAGGTAAAAGTTAATGAAACGAAATTTATGATCGTTTCAGCTGTAAATAAGCCAATAAGCTTTACTAACCACTCTTTTTCTGGTTTTATTCCTGACAGCGCGTTTCAGTTCATAAATATTTAGGTGTTTTGATTCAAATAAATTTTCCCTGGACCCACTATGTCGAGTGCGTAACGATAAAACTTCCCAATAAATCTGTACACTAAATAAAGTTTGCCTCCTTATACCAGTACACCTGAGAAAGCATCTATGTTTCGCTACTGTCCAGTCACGTGCGCATTAATGTTTGGTGGCGTGTGGTACGGGTTCTAAAACAAGCATGAGAACCATTAATCTCTCACAAAGAGACTCCTTCGTTTCATCGACAAACTGCCAAAAAAATATATTTCACACTGCTACAAACTGTCAAGGAACAAAGTCAAATAATAAATATTACGGCCATCTAACACCAGCGCCTTTAAGAATTTTTATACCGACAATACGAAACAAACTTTCTAAGAATTTTAAATACATTTATTAACACAGATTCGCATTACGCCCTTAGGAACATGAACTTTATAAAACCTCGAAGAAAGGACTTGGCACGGAATTCAATCAGCTCAATTGCAAATTCTCAATTCTCCTTCCTTTGTACTCTTCCCGTGATACAGTTTATACAATAGATCAATACTCCTGTTTGATCACCTTACGAAAAAAAGTTAAACTATGCTTTCTGGACCATGAGTGATAATTCGTTCTTTTTATTGCTGCTCCGTTATTGTGTTTAGTTCACCACAAATTATTCTCTTATAGAAATCATCCCTGTCTTGCGTTGCTGCACATAGTTATTATTGTTTGTATATGTAACACATTCGAGATCTGTAACCGACCATGTTTTGCTGCTGCGGGTTTGCTTAATTGCTTTGACGTGTATACTGCGTTGCCAAAGCACCAGACAAATGACCTTTATGACACATTTCGCCTCAACTCCACAATACAACTGTATTTGCCGAAACTGAAAATAAAAAAACACGTTTTTACTTCAGTGCTTTGCACATAATAGAAACAACTGCCAACTCTATATTTTATCCCGGAAAGTAGATTTACTACGCCCAGCTTTACTTGGGAACAAATAATGCACTATTACGTTTCAGTTCCGGTCACCCAACGTACAAGTTGAAGCCTTTTTAAAGTGACAGTGAAAAAATATGAAAAACTGAGTGAAAGCCGTCGCACAATCAAGCACATTCAGCAATTGAGAAACAATGCGTTAACTGGCTATCCCGAGCTCCAGAATAACTGTATGCAAGAACTTACGAGAAGTCTACTCCTATTTCATTCGCTATCCGCCCTCGAAGCCCTTCATACAATGGTTGTTCAGCGGGCAGGGAATCGTTTCTTCCGAAGAAGTTCTCCAAAGCTGCCTAAATTGGCACTCATCGTCTTGCAGAAACGCTGCTTCTTGAATGAATTTCTGCCAGGCATTCTGTGGGAGAAAACAATTACCGAACAATGCCGAACTCATGCTCTATGGAAAGGAAACTGTTTTATTAATAAAAAAAAATGTCGAAACATGGAAGCTCTCGTTAAGTGATTCATGATGCATTCTAGATGTAAATGACTCGTGGGAAGGATGAGCGTTTCAAAGAATTAGTAAAAATATCATTTTAAAGAAACCATGCCAGTATGCAGTTTAAACAAATTGAGCTATGACAACAAGCTTCACCAGTTGTGGCGTTTTTGACCACTAAGGAAACAACATTTGTGGAAAGAGGTCTAAAATTGGTATCATTTATAGATTTTCACACATACGACCACCATAAAAACAAAGTGTAGTAACACGATGAGGATTTTAACTGGTCGACCAAATATTACTTGCTACTCAGATTGCAGAGGTTATAGTTTAAAACGCCCGGGACTCAGTGGGAAAAATATTTTTTTGGTGAACTAGTGCGCCATAAACACAACATGTTCTTGTAATCCTTCTTGTTTTGTACACTATCACTCTTGAGGGTGAGCTGTAAGGCAGTTATTGCTGTCAGGCGCAGTAATCTGAGCACTTTTGATTCGTAAATCGCTAAAAAATTGCATGGCCCTGCAATAAAAGAGAGCATCCAGTGACGCAAACGCATTTGTCAGATCTATGTGCGAAATGCTAAGAGGCGTTTTTATTCTTCCACAAACAAATTTATTCGAGCGATGAAAGAATTCTAGCTCCAACATTGCCTTAAGTGCGGCTGGAAACTTCTGCCTCCAAACTCCGCCAGGCCAGGTTCCTGCGGACGAAAAATTTTTTATACTCTTCCGATGTTTTTCACCTGGATTCAGGTGAGGCAGAGCTAAGTATGAAAATAAAGTGCCAGGCACAAAAAGGCTTTTGGCTCGACAAGCGCGTGCTTTTGTACTACTAGACCGCAACTGATGCACTATTTTTCCTTCAAATTGACTCTGTTGACACCGAAAAAGGCGTGAGAATGACGAAATTCTTTCGGAACCAATGTTTTTTTTCCCGCTACTGGACAGATAAAAAGACGTGTATTCTCACAGTCCGCAACCGGAGGTGTTTTGAGGAACAGCATGACACGGTACCCTTTCCGCCACCTCGACTCTTAGAAAATAAAAATATGCGAAAACACCCACTTCTTCGGTGGCTCGAGAGCTCTTCACTGCCATCTGTAGACTTGAAGCCCCTAGGTTATTCGGTAAGAGCTTCCTCTTCAAATACTTCGAGACCGTGTTTGCGACAGTCCCGCAAGTGTAAGAAGGGAAACGCGGTTAGAAAAACAAAAATCTGCCGGTGAAATTCTGTTTTTAAAAGGCTTACGCTATCCTGGCAAAGCGTTACAGGAAAACTACGTTTCTCGCAGGTGCCAGATGAAAGAAATCCGGTGAGTGGTCTCCCGTCCGCAAATATTTTTTGCCGTCACGCTGTTTACATTTTATATAAAATTATGAGGGTTTACAGGAAGAAATAAACTGAAAGATATAATCACGAGAGACGCAAACTTTTCATAAAATTATATTGGTTCGGAGCACAAAAATTTAGTGATGCCATTTAACCTGTATAGCAGCATGAATTTCGATAAAAATACATTTCAACAGTGAACTTTCATTTAGCATCATGGCGCTCATGTTACGAAAGGTGATACTTTATGATTAGAATTACGAATGCTATTTTTTAATATCTGCATTTTCACACATTTTATGTCTCCCTAGTTAATTTAGTCCATGCAGAAGCAGCGGAAATTGAGCACACAGGGATTATCCATCATTTAGATAAAATCAAATGATTACTAAACACGTCGTTAACACGCACGCCGGCCGACTCCCAGATTGTCAGTATATAGGGAAAAGGATTGCAATGAAAACAAATTAAACAATAAAATATGCTCACATGTATTACCCCAGGGCTGGTATAACAGTTCCTTCTCATTTTCATTTCTTTTAGTTTCACTGTTTTTAACGAAATATGAACAGTGCACACTTTGCCAACCTTTAACAGTGCAAAATTTTTCAACACTATGCACTACTGCAGTTTTTTGCCATAAGGCAAAAAACTGCATGTGTTCAGAGCATTTCTGCAGTGAACAAAGGCTATAAAGTGCAGTGTTTGGCTTGCAGCACTTCCTACGAAATATAATGTGGTTTAACTCTCCGCTGCATGGAATTTAGGTATAAACCTGACAAAGAAAAATCATAGGCCACGCCTTGTCCGGATTTTGGGAACCCCAACTAACAGGGGCACAATACTGAGACACCAAAATTAAATTTGGTGTCCCTCCGCATTTTGTGCCAGACTGTGGTGCGACGACGTCTGCATAGTAAAAAACAGAACCACAATGAGCTTTTATTTTCTTCTTTTAAGTAGCGAGTTTAGTTAAGCGCAACGAGGAAAGGAAAGACGCATTAAATTCACAAGACATGCAATTCAAATGCGTGCCCAACTGGTATTTAGAGTTCCCACTGTTTAGTTCTGTAAACCGCGTTAGTTCTGTAAGTTACTATTTACTTCTCGTTGCGGTGACCTTTGTAAAAAGGCTTCGCCAAGTTCAAGTTCATTTTCATCGCACTTTTCGACTTTTGCAGCAACGAGAGAGAACGTTGCTTCTGTGGTTTCTCTTCGTGCAGTTAACATTCTTGTTAGAAATAAAAATCAGGTAATAACAAGAAATCGTATTCAAAACTTTTTTACTCGAAGCACAAATATGTTAGAGTGCTGCCCTTTCATCAGACGCCATGAGTGATGTTTTCTGTCGCTAAAACGATCTTAAATTAATTCCTTGCCGGACGTTAAGCCAATAAGATAAGGCTTAATGACAAGTTAGGATTATTATGCGCGCTTATTCTGTGTGGGGCTACCTGGTTTCTAGTTAGGTTATCCGAGCGTTCTCGTTTCTGCGATAATCAAAACATGGGGAATTTCACTAAGAATAAAAAAAGACATATCCTTCGCCTTTGATGTGTAGTGCAGCCTTTGTTGACCTTTCATTAATCAGTTTATTGTGTTCACTTTTGCCAAGGACAATGTTCTTGGATGTGTCCTCCAAAAAGATTATAATATGAGTAACGTTGTTGTGCTTTGCTTGAATATTTATGGTAATTTCTTTTTATAAGAATGGTTTGCTCCCTTCCACGCCGCACTATCCTCGCTGTTATCACCCCTATTATAATCATAGCGTGACGGAAGTCGCCTTTTATTTTAGGAGAACGTGAAGCTTCCCGGTGCTTTTTTCTACGCCCTTTTAGTACTTTCTTAAAGACTAAAGTATCTTGTTGCTTAGCCAATCGCCTGTATTTTTGATGACATTTTCAAAGGGAGGCTCTCTATGCAGGCGGAAAGATGAACAGCATTTTTCATTACATGCCGCCCTATCCCGTTTCAGCACAACCTGTGGAGTGTTGACATGAAATGACATCGACAAGGCACACAGAATATACGAGCAAGTCTTAACAGGGATAACTTAGCTGATGAAATGTGGACGTATCCTCTCATGGGAGTGTTGTTTGGCTCGAAAGACATCAGACAGCATTATTCGATCTCTGACGCCGTCTGCATGTATTATACGTACAGACATGGGCTACAAAGTACTGACCATGTTTCGGTGGTAAAGCTTTAATGGAGCTTTATCTGGCGAACATTATTCAGTGCTTGCATCATTTATTGAAGGAAAAGAAGTAGAAGTAGTAGCAGTAGTAGTAGTGGCAGTAGTAGGAGCAATCGTAGTAGTACAGGTAGTAGTAGCAGTCATAGTTTTAGTTTGGTTGGTTTACTGGGGTGTAACGTCCCAAAGCGGATCAGGCTATGAGGGACGCCGTAGTGAAGGGCTTTGGAAATTTCTACCCCCTGGGCTTCTTTAACGTGCACTGACATCGCACAGTACACGGGCGTTTAGAATTTCGCCTCCATCGAAATTCGACCGCCGCGGCCGAGATCGAACCCGCGTTTTTCGGGTCAGCAGCCGAGCACCATAACCACTGAGCCACCGTGGCGGGCGTCTTAGTACTAGTGCAGTAGTAGCAGCAGTGCTGGTGGTATTGGTAGTAGTTGCAGTCACAGTATTAGTGTAGTAGTGGTAGTAGTGAAAGTAGAAGTAGTAGAAGTGTAGAAGTGTTGGTGGTATTGTTAGTAGTAGCAGTCGTAGCGTTAGTGTAGTAGTAGCAGCAGTGCTGGTGGTATGGGTAGTATTAGCAGCTCACGATAAAATTAAATTATAACTAGAAAAAAATTGTAGCGGAGCGTAGCAGATACTATATACTGCCTTGAGCGCCGGAGCTTTTGCAAGCGCAAATAAAAGGGACAGAGATGATAGGGAGCGGGGGTACATATGGAAGTGGTAGCGAGAAAGGATCGGGTAGACCTACATACACTTGGCATACAAAAATAATCGCACTAGAAAAGGTAAGGCACAGCCGCTCGCACAGGAGTGCTCCGGCACAGTTCGGCACAATTTTGCGTGCGAGTGACTCCTGAAATTATGGACGAACAAATATGCACTTTATTTACAAACCGCGCATATCTCGTGTCCTCTCATCGGAAGGAAATGACGCTTTTGCATTGGCGCATAAAGGTAGCCGTATTAACTGTTTATTTCTCTTACACGACGCCAAAAAAAGCGTTAACCCTGAAGAAAGGTCCGTATTCTGCTGTTGGCTGCTTTGCTTGAGTTTCCCATGAACCTGTCATAAAAATTACGAAAAGGTGACGAAGAGCGGCGCAGCCCAACTCCCATTTCTTATCATTTACACCCCCCCCCCCCCCCCCCACCTGTTCTCCTTCCTTCCTCGAAGCATGAAAACAATCACCCAGTTTAACTTGACGATTAGCAGAAGCACATCTTTTGTCTCTGGTTGTTTTGCTGCACAGAGTAATGTGCGTAGCATCAAACTGCGATGTTCTTGCTTGTTTAGGAAGAAATATTAGCAAAGTTGAGAGAATACTTGAATGCACGCCGGTCAACCTCAACCATATGGGAATGGCGTGCGGGGCGTGTTGATGGGGGTTCATTCGAGTGAGTAACGACCGCACAAAGAACGAGAAGAAAATTCGTAGTTGATCTCGCCATCGAAAGCAGGCGTAAGCATCACATGAATAACTGGAAAGGACGCCTCATACTTAGCAGCAGCGCTCAGGTATTCGCCGGGTCCTCTGGCTGCTGGAAGGACTGCCTCTCTCACTCGCCTCTTTTGTTCGACGGGGGATTCTGGCGTGAATTCTCTGGCTGTTTACGAAGCTGGAGCAGCTGCTGTCACCCATCGCTTGTCTGCCACGTGAACAGCTTACCGGTGGGGCTGGTATATTGAGGCACAAAATTAAGGAACGCCGGATGACGAAGCGAAACAAAACAGTACCGCGAGGGACAAACAGTTTAAAGAAAAAGAGCGGACGAGGCTTTGGCGATGCCCAAGTGGTCTCAAGCATCGGAAAACGAAGCTGCTTTGCTTGCGCCTGTGGGGGGGTTTGAATCTTCTAGGGGCTGAAATTTTGTAGTCAACCTCTTAGTGTCTCTCCTGGGACACGAACAGCGTCGTTAGCGCAACGCATCACGTGACCATTTCGTGGTCATCGGAAGGAAAGAGCCGGTTTAGGGGGTTCTGGACAGGTCTTGGTGGAGTCTCTTCATTTTATCGCAGATACCAAAAGCACAAATAACACAGGCATGAAGACGTCCGCTTGTCAAAAATTTCGAATGCCAAATTATAGAGGCGTTTTATTCCCTGTTGTACATCACACCCACGAAAAATTTTGCAAATTTTCGGACTTCACCTTCGTGTAGACATCAAATTCGGCTTCATGTTTGGCCTCCGGCTGGCCGCAGTTTCAGATTGTTATTCGACTGAATTCACCAAGGATTGGAGTTAGCAGCATTCTATGGTTAAACGAATGCGTACTTCACAACACTACGCTGTAGTCTCATAACAGAGATTATAATGAGAAATGGAAATTACAAAATAGCAATTGCCACGAATCTCAAGAGGAAGCAAAGAAAAAAAGATGAAAGAAACAACCGGAGCTGCAAGAGCAGACCCACGAAGTTTAAAGAAAAGCGTGCCTCTTCACGTGTAGTGACAGAAAACGTTATTCAGAAAGACGTTATTTGATTAGCAGATCTGCTTCTCCGAGTTCACCGTCCGCTGATACCGACTCAGGCATTGGACTTTATTAATAATCTTCAAATCTGAACAATTACCTCACGATGCGAACTCCAACGAAAACTATCGCAATGTTTTTTTTTTTTTTCAAGGGATAGTTAGAGCTTTATTAATGGTTGGTAGATGCATCTCCCTCTGGCTGTTATAGCACATGCTGCCAGAAAGTAGAATGCAATGGAACACTCCTATCCCACAGGCGACATACTTCTTTCAGACTTATAGCACAAATTGTGTGTGGTTTTTTTTTTTTTTTGCTCGCTGCCACCTCTTGTTCGGGTCACGCGCTAATACGACCAAGCTTAGCAAGCACTCAAAAATTGGCTCTTGCGCCACATCTTGATAACACAATTCTCAGGCGTTGTGACATAACATGGTCGTATGCGATGACCGCCATATTGCGTCGGTCGCCCAGTGCTTGCGTACGTACTATGTGCCTCTTGGTTTTAAACCAGTATAATCAGCACTTCTGTTATGGACACAAGCATGGAGGGCGGCAAGTGGGCTTCTTTAAGGCGAAACATCTGGGAAAGCTAATTCCTCTCTATGGAGGGAACGCCGGCTTTTGTCATAGATGGAGAAATTCAAAAATGCCTGTGTAAGCAAGAATGCTTTGTTATCACAATTGATTTGGAAGGTTTTAAGGCGGAAGCCTTTAATGTCTCATCGTTGTAAGCAGCAGTTGTCGACAGAAAATTTCACGCTTTTCAATTGGTGGAAACGGTCGTGACGTCACAGTGCTCGAATTTCAAACGGGGCCAATTGTACTTTGGCTAGTAACCATGCAACCAATTGAAGGGATCGTATAGTGATGCTCCAAGTAAGTGGGACTGAGCTTAGTTAATTGCTTAATTACCCAATTAGCCTAATTAGCTTTACTAGTCAGGCCATATAAATAAATAAAACCGATTAAGAAAATGGTCGAGCTCAAGAATCGAACCCCGGTCTTCGGCGTGAGAGACGAGCATGATATCCATTCCGCCATGCCAGCTTTTTTTTTAGAGCGCAGCTCTTTGGCGTCCGTTCCTGGGTTTCGCGTCGTCGTCGGCCTCGTAACCAGCTCCGCCCCCAATGTCACGCTTTTCAATTGGTCGAAATGCTCGTGACGTCACAGGGCGCGAATTTCAAATGGGGCCAATTGTACTTTGGCTAATAACCATGCAACCAATCAAAGGGATCGTATAGTGATGCTGCAACTAAGTTGGACTGAGCTTAGTTAATTGCTTAATTAATCAATTAGCCTAATTAATATAGAGAAGATTGAAGAGGTCAGAAGAAAAGAAAAAGACGCGCGCCGCAGCGACAACAGCGTCCGCGGAAGGAGACGCTGCTGAAAAAAAACATAAGTACGGAATCGAACCAGGGTCTCCGGAGTGCGATACGAGCACGCTAGCCACTCCGTAATGCCAGCTGAATGGTTTGGAATGAACAAAGGCGCGTCTAGCTAATACGGCGTCTTCGTTCACTCCCATCTTCCCCCTTTCCCTTACGGCGAGGAGCAGGTGTCCACCCAGATATGCGAGAGAGATACATTTCCTTTCCTCAAAAAATAAATTTACCGACCAGCAAGGCGTACAGCCGAATTGGCGATGGCGTTCTGTGGACTCCCTGGCAGCGTTGCAAGACGCTGTCGCGTTCCACTCTTACAGGCGAAGCTTAACATGTTAACCACACATCAGTAACACACGCAGACAGCCAATGGACGCGTCATTCGCTGGCAGCACTTGATTCATCATTCACAACCACATTCTTAACGTACGCTCCCTTGCCGCACATGCCAAGGACGTACACCACGATCACATTCTGCGCCATTCCTCTGTACTTTGCTTTGCTGAAACCTGGATGGATCCCAAAGAGCCTCTCGAAATCATAGATTTCCTATACTGCTGTGGTGCTCGCAGAGACCACAACAGAGCGGCGGGAGTCGCTATCTACTTGCGCACAGGTCTCTCTGCAATACCAGTCGAAATGTTTGGCACGTCACATGAAGTTGGCGAACTGTGCGCCGCAAAGTTGCCCAACGGCTTGCTGGTAGTAGCTGCCTACGTCGCCCCTACCGCACTCACGAAAGACGTCGTGCACTTCCTGCAACTCGCATTAACCGTCCATCGATCCACACCGATGTTGGTAGTGGGGCACTTTAATGTTGACATAAAGACAAACAGCAATTTCCTAACACTTATGCGGGAGAACATCCCGTTCCTCTCGCTCGTAACGCGTCCCACGGCTGTGACAACCTCGCGAGGCACTTGTATAGATCTCGTCTTGGAGAATCAAGCATTGGTGTACCAATTCGAACATATATCACTCTATTTCTCCGACCACAAAGCTTCCTTCATGACTGTCAAGAACTGTTAGTGGAGTCTTTGTTAAAGGAATACGTGTGAAAAATAAAAAAAATTTCTGTGATAGCGCATACATGTGTTGCTCGATTTCTTTGCCTCAATCTATCGAAAAGGTGAAACAGCTTATTTGCTGCGCTCAAATTTCGCATTAGGAAGTAACGTAATCGTCGGTAATTTTTTCTTTATTGCCTTCAAAGGCGTGGGAATACAGTGCATTACAACATATGTGACTATTTACATGGCTATTTACATGGCTACAGCACTCCTCGCTTCCAGCGACCATTCCTCCGCCATGCCAGCTCGATGGTTTGGAAGGAACAAAGGCGCGTCTAGTGAATACGGTGTCTTCACTCACTCTCATCCTCGTCCATTCCCTTCCGGCGAGGTTTAGGTGTCCACCGACAAATGAGAGAGAGAGATACATTTCCTTTCCTCAAAAACCAATTTACCGACGAGCGAGGCGTAGAACAGAATGGGCGATGGCGTTCTATGGACTCCTTGGCAGCGTTGCAAGACGCTGTCGCGTTCCAATCTTAGGGGCGAAGCTTAACATCTTAACCACACATCAGTGACCACACTTTAGGTCAAAAAGTGCCCCCCTGAATTTTGTGACACAGTTACTGCGTAATTTCCTTTCCTCAAGTACAATTTTCATTTTCTTCATTACGGCTCCTCTTTATCTATCTTCTTTCACTCCCACTTCCTCCCTTCCTCTGCGGTGCGGTTCAGGTGTCCACCGAGATGACAGAGAATTACTGCGCCATTTCTTTTCCTCAAAAAGCGTTGCGTTCAAAGGGCAAGGCATCGCGCCGAACGGGTGGTGGCGTTCCGTGGACTCCCTGGCAGCGTTACAACGCGCTGTCGCGTTCCACTCCTAAAGGCGAAGCTTAAGCGACATTAATTAGCAGTTAATTAGAATTCAGGCATTAATCAGTAATTAACCATTATTCAGTGATTTGTCATCACTTAATAATTAGTACTCAATTACATGTGACGCCACCAGTGCCACAGAAACAGCGAAGGTGGTGCGGAAAACGCTTCCGCCTCTACCCACTTTAGACAGAAAGTAGATTGAGGTTGAAAGTAACCTCGCCCGCTCCACTAAAGTACCGCGGGTAGCTACTTTAGACAGTCAAAGTGCCCCTGAACTTTTTTTCTGAACTGTTTCGCGGATCACTTCTTTCATCTTTTTTTTTTCGCTTCCCTGTGAGAAGCGCGGCCATAATTATTGTATTCTTTTGTCGTTATATACTTAGTTATCGGTAAAGGGCCGTGACCTGCTTTCTTGTCCTCGTTCTTCGTGCCTTGATCACCAGCTTAGCAGTATCAACCTCAACTTGGCACATGAAACACGAAAACGTACCTGAACATTGCGAGAGTCATCAATGTTTCACCAGCCTCTGAAGACACAGTAGAGGTAAAGTGATGCGGTCAAAATTATTATAAGAGCTTATGAAACAGTCTGAATTTCTATTTGCATATTAATGCAGGAAGTTAGCGAAGAATGGACCTAATTCTATTCAAGAGAAGAACATCGAATTCACAATGATTACGAAATCGAAATATATTTACAGCGCTCTCCAACACTGAAGAAACTTGTCCGAATCTTCTTTTATGTGATGCGGCACCACTTGCTGTAGAAGATTTTGGAAGGGAAAGAAGGCCTTTCGCTGATTCTTCTGTCTGCGACGCTGGAGGCGTGAAAGGAAAACGCGAGTGGTTTGAAGAGGCTGGAAAGTAAGAAACGAAAAAAAAATAGACATCAAAAATGCAAACAAACGAAGTTTAGGAAGAAGGGGGTGAAGGCGTTGTTTTCATCCAAACAAGCCAGCCGGCCGACGCCATTACTCGCATCCTGGTTCCGAATCCTCGGCTGTCACCGCAAGGAGAGAGGCGAAGGCGTAGCTGTTTGCATTGTTTGGTACTTGGGGCAACCCTGGTTTAAAACGCGTCGTGAGTAAAGCGCTGCGCGAAGTCGTCCGGAGAAGAGCTTCTGGAGTGTGTGTGCGTGTGTGTGTGCCTGCGTGCGTTTGCTTGTAATAGAGCCAGAAAGCAAAGCAAGCCGCAACAGCGCCTTGGGTCTGGTCTCGCCGCCCAACGTGACAGGCCCGACACGCTTGTGGGTGTGTTGATCTTTTCTTTAACGCTTGCTCCGAAAGCCCGAGCACTTTACCTCGTCCCAGAGATTCTCCATGCGATGGCTGCTGTCTCGTTGTGAGTCGTACCGGGTCAAGAAAACCTGCGTCGGGTCTTCCTGCTTAAGAATGAAAAAAAAATCGTAAATCTTCAGCACCCTTTGTTGCACTATCGATCTGCTCGCTGCTAGCGGCCACGATAAGGACGGCTTCTAAAGCTTGAGGTTGCTGCAGCTGCGAGCAGCGATAGACGCGAAAAAAAAAGAGGCCTCGGCCACATTTGCAGGCAGGTTTCATACCGGTACTTTGGATTTGTGAGATGGCCCCTGGGCAGAACACATACTGCGCATCGAAGTTCACGTAGCAAGAAAGAGATATTTGCTAGATAGATGGTAGCGCAGAGGAAAACGATCACGGTTTCCGCGAAAACAGCTCTTGTTGCAAAACTCAGATATGTTAAGCGTGCTCATTATTAAATTTGAGCACTGAAGTGAAGATTCACGCTGTTTACGAAATTACTTCGTAGAAAATATTTCGTTTTGCTCTCATTGTAGGCTCAGCTCCTACACAGGGCTACGGCATACGTCGCTCGTCGTATGTATAGTCTCTAAAGATGCAGCCGCATCCTCCAGATGTGCGACAACAGTGTCTATCTTCACTAAAACAAATAGGCAGTTGCTGAAAGTCTTCTTTATCTGATACGAAATGTAAGCTGTGGCGGAATTTTTCTGAAGTGGAGTTGAAGCGTTTAACTAATGGTCCTTATGTTATATGAAAGTGAGCTAGCTGCCTTTG